>NC_135382.1:33153322-33461655 GCF_049243985.1 Paroedura picta
CAAACCACCCCGTATTGAGTCTGCCATGAAAACGCTAGAGGGCGTCACCCCAAGGGTCAGACATGACCCGGTGTTTGCACAGGGGATACCTTGACCTTTACCTTTTTAAGACTTCTAAGGTAATCAACTGCATAGACAGAGAATAGAACCAGCTATAAAAGACTGGTTGAGAAACTTGGCCAACTGCCCCCCCCCCAACAAACAAAACAAAACAGGCAAATGGCAAAAAAACAGGCAGGATTTTGACAATGGGATGGTTTGTGGGAACTAGCCGAACCCAGCAGCTCATGTGCTCAGGCATCTCCTTTGCTCTTTTCCTTTCCGGCTTTCCAAATGTGAACATGGGGCTGCAACACGGAGTCGCAGGTTGCTCGGTTTGCGTCCGTGTATCGGCTTCCGGAGCTGAAGTCTGCCTCGACTGTTTTCCAAAGGAAATCAAATCTGCCCTGTGTTAATGAATCCATCTTCCAGGCCTCTTCATAAAGTGACTGATATTTATAAACATGCCAAGGTCATGCTTGATGGGCTGATTTTTTGTTTAAATGGCATCTGGGGCTGGAAACATGGTCTGATTACCAAGCCCAGCTGACTTCATTTGCAGGCTCGAGGACTTCTTGTTTTGTTTGGACTCCGAACGAGCGATGTGTGTCCCCCCCCCTCCGCCCCCGCCCAGTGCCACTGTCAATTTGGGATCGAGAAGCTTCTTACCTACAGTTAAATACATTTGACACCTCTTTGGATAAACACCTGTATCCCATTTAAGATGCTCCATTTCATTTTCACAACCTATTAGCAGAGTCATGGACTTCTGAGCACTCATCTCAAGGTCTTTGCTGTCACCGAAGATGTTGCGTTGGGGGGGGGGGGATGATTTGAGTTTGAGGATTAAGTCTAATGTTGTGTATTTAAAAGGGCGCCATACAGAGGATGGAGCAGAGTTGTTCTCTCTTGCCCTGGAGGAATGGACCAGAACCAATAGGATGAAATTAATGCAAGAGAAATTCCATCTAAACATCCGGAAGAAGTTCCTGACAGTTAGAGCAGTTCCTCAGTGGAACAGGCTTCCTCGGGAGATGGTGGGTCCTCCATCTTTGGGAATTTTTAAACAGAGGCTGGAGAGCCATCTGACGGAGAAGCTGATTCTGTGAAGGTTCAAGGGGGTGGCAGGTTACAGTGCATGAGCGATGGGGTTGTGAGTGTCCTGCATAGTGCAGGGGGTTGGACTAGATGACTCAGGTGGTCCCTTCCAACTCTATGATTCTATGAGTCTATGATTCTATGACCCGGGAGTTCATTCCAATGCACCATCTCATCCTGTTCAGTTCCTAGGCAGTCCCTCAACATCAAATTTGCTATGACTTCCCAAGTGATTCGGGGACAGGCTCTCCTTTAAAACAAATCCTTCCGCACTAAACCTTAGGAAACAGACAGTTCATGTGCAGAATCTAATTTTCTAGAGACTCTTCCGGCTCCGGTTTCAGGTGTGATGCTGTCGTTCGGTTCTCTTTGCAGGTTAAGCCACCGGTTGATTAAAAAGCACTGAGGCCGGTGTGGCGGATTCCAAGGCAGGGCTATGGCTTAAGCATGTCTGAACATTGGCACGGCTGGCCATCCTGTCTCTTCAAAGGCTGCCTCTTTGCAAAGAGATAAATGGAGCTTCTCAGCCGTTTTTACCCCTGTGAATTTGCCGCACGATTGTGGGAGGCCTGCGTTGATCTTTTCGCATTATTGGGGGGAATGTCTCCCCTCCTTTCCCAGGTTTATTAGCTGTCTCTTATCTCCCCCAGGCACAGAGCTAAACAGAATGGGGGGAGAAAAGAAAATTAAAGCAACACGCTCTAATATTACCAGCATGTCCTTGTCCTTTTGTCTATACATCTCCCTGTAGGCTATTATATGACCCACATCCTTAATGGGGCTGGATACCGAAAGGGGGAGATTCTGACTAACCTTGGATGAAATGACAGCAATGCCTACCCAGCCGTGCGCGTAGGATGAACATTTTTCGTCATGTTTCCGTTTTGTTTCTCTCTTGTGCCTTACATCCCACCCCCCCTTCAATTAGATTGCAAGCAACTGTGTGTGCATACGGGAGAGATGCGCTCCCAGTGTGGCACAGTGGTTAAGAGTGGTGGTTTTTGATCTGGAGAACAAGGTTTGATTCCTCATTCCTCCAAACGCAGCCAGCTAGGTGACCTTGGGTCAGGGCCAGTTCTTTCAGAGTTCTTTCAGCCCCACCTCCCTCACAGGGTGACTGTTGTGGGGAAAGGAAGGGAAGGCAAATCGTGTCCAAGAATTTTGACAGATTAAGAACAGGAACATTCTTGTATAACCATTCCTTTCTCACATCAAGGAACACTGCCAGAGTCTCTCCTACCCTCACACGTTGCTGAAGGTTCTTCTCGGCCTTCTGTCCACGAAACTGAAACAAACAAACAGAACGGAACAGAACTCTTCTCTTCTTGTCTTTCAAAGTAAGAATGTGGGGTGGAAAGTTTCACCACTTGGGGAATCGTATTCAAAGTCTGCAACTCATCCACATGGAGTGACTTCTGAGGTATGGAGAAGACAGTAGGAAAGTTGTATGGTGACTTGTGACAAAGTGACTTGTGACAGCGGATCCAGGAACAAATGTTTAGCCTTGGAGGTGCCACTTGAACTGTGTTCAGGGGGAAGGAGGCATGGTCCGGCCAGATCTCGTCAGGTCTTGTAAGCTAAGTGGGGTTGGGAGTTAGAATTTGCAAAGTGGAGTCAAACACCAGGCTGCTTAAAAGAACAAAATAGGTTTTTGTTTTTGTGAAGAGAAACAACTGTGCATAGAAAACAGAGAAAAGAGAGACCTAACTGACTGCCTGTTGTCTACAGTCATTCTTTTTGTTAGTTCTGTTTGTTGTAGAAGAAAGTGTGGAAAAAATATGCTCAGAGGAGCAGGAATGTTTCCCATTGAGCCAACCCGGAGGCTGGAGGAGGTAATTGGAAAAATAATCAGGAAGTTCCTGATCTGAGCATGCTAAATACACATCTGCTCTGACACCCCCTACAGGACGCCCTTCATATTCTGTTCAATTGTGCATGCTGTGGATTTTGCATATCCCAACAGGGACTTAGATGGAAGACAATGCAGAGGAAAACCAAAGCAACCCACCTCTGCTCCTCATATACCTGGCTTGAATCACCGTATATTGGCTGCGTCTTGATGGTGCCTAACACACAAAAGTCCTTTTGCCCACCATGTCTGTGATGCATCTTCTCCTGCCTGGCCTGAAGTCTAAAAGTCTGCACATCGCGTGGAGGGGGCTGAAACCAGAAGAACTCTTAATACAGATTTTAAAATACATGCCTAACATTTCCCCTAAAGGCAAAACGTGGACAGTATCTTAATAGAAACAGGTATCATAAAATAGTACTGCCCCCTTGGAAAGGTCAGTTGCATAACTTTCCACATTTCACAGCTGAAGACCAGGAGGCTGGCGTTCGGGGTCCAGCACGGTCGGCCGCCCCCCGAGGCCCTCCCCTGGCCGAGCGCCCACTCCCAACTGGAGATGCTTGACTGTCTCCTCTAGAGAGAAGTGCCCGAGGCAGGAGAGGAAGCCAGTGCTAGAGAATGACACTCTCCTGTTACCTCAAGACACTCCTCCCAGTTAGCCCTGAGGCCCCGTGACATCCCAGTGACTCCTTCTTCCTCTGTTTAGACCTGCTGGCACTCTTGGGGCTAAAAATAATGTCTGGCAGTTTTACTGTTCTCTGCAATTTGAGAGGAAAAGAAATTGGTGGGGGGGGGAGGGAGAGAATAGAAGCACAACAGGGGAGAATAAAACTGGCATGTCCCATGGCCTCCTCCTCCTCATCATCATCATCAATTCCCCCTTCATTTACTTTCATTGAAATTCAGAGTGGCTTACAGATAGGGCAAACCGACAGCAAAAGACAATGAAGAATGCCATTGGGCCTTGATAACAGAACTAGAGGGCCAGTCAGGTGATAAATCATCTCAGGCTGGCCAATGAGATTTAATACACAAAAGTGATCACATAGGAGTCCCAGGACAATAAAGAAAAGAAGAAGAAGAGCTGTTTTTTTCATACTCTGCTTTTGAGTACCCGAAGGAGTCTCAGAGCGGTTTATAATTGCCTTCCCTTCCTCTCCGCACAACCTGACACCCTGTGAGGTAGGCGAGACTGAGAGAGTTCTGAGAGAACTGTGGATGGACCAAGGTTATCCAGCTGGCTGCCTGTAAAGGAGTGAGGACTCAAATATGTTTCTTCTAGAGTAGAGGTCACCACTCTTAACCACTACACCAAGTTAGATTTATAGCCCTCTTTGCTCTGCCTTAAGAAGTCTCAAGGCATCTTACAAGCATCTTCGCCCTCTGGACAGCAGACACCTTGTGAGGTGGGTGGGGCTGAAAGATTTTTGAGAGAACTGTGCCTGGCCCAAGGTCACCCAGCAGGCTTCATGTGGAGGAGTGGGGAATCTACCCCCTTTCCTCCATACTCTTAACCCCTAAACCACGCGGGGGGCTGTTTGTTTCCAAACGACCTTTTGAAGCAGGACCAGTGAGTCGATTGGCCATCTCAGTTTCCTTTCTTTCGACTCTTTTACCAAGACATTGATAAGAAAGGAGTACTATTTTTATATGTGTGTGTGATTTTTTATGAGTGGTGTTGGCAAAAGGCCAACTAGGAGCAGCAATTTACCAGGGGAGGTATGGGGGGGGGGAGGAAATGGAGTGCCCCTTCCAAATAAAGCCTGTTTGTAGTTGGAGAGGAAGGATTTCATAGCACAGCGATGAACCGTTTATGGTTGGCGGTGGACTTGGTCGTAGCTCTCTGCGGGGAAATTACAAGCAGGACTTGGATGGGTTTTTGTGCATGGTGTGAATCCACACTGATTGCCCAAACCACTTTAGGAAATAACTCTTTTCCTGTTACTTGTGTGCGCAATGCTCAGATTTGAGCCACACCACAGCTAGGGTCAAAAGCAACCAAGCACGCTGCCAGGAAGCAAGGGAACAGAATTCTTACATAATTTTTTTATTTTATTTTATACTTTTTTTTTTTTTACAACAGAGACACAGATGGGAAGTCTATTACTTGCTATTTTGAAGATACTACATCTGGGTTACCAATGATTATGTAAATGCACAGATTTTATCGCTATCATCCTTCCTTTCAGCACACTTGCCTTTCACACATTTGAGCTAATCAGCAGTTTTGTCCATCCACATTTTCATGCGTTTCAGCAAATAAAATGCCGCCGGCAATTTACTATTCACAGTAAACAAGTACGCATGAAACAAACGGCACATTCATAAGGCACCACTAAAGTGAATGGTTTGGTGCTCAGTCAGGACGGGTTTGGCCCGGGCTTAGCAGGGAGAAAAATAAAAATAAAAATAAAAGCAGGATGAATGGCACGCTGGAATGGCACATTGGAGGAACTGGGTTTGTCATTTCTCACGAGGCGTGAAAAGAGCTGCATGCCTGGGTAGCTGCATGCAAAGAACTGCAAAGTTTGTGGCTCTGGTAACTTGCAGGCAGAGTGCGGAGCTATGGAAGCCAAGGACTGCCTGTTCTTCTTCCCCTTTGTAACATCGAATACACCTCACTGGCAGTCTTCAAGCAAAGGTTGGATACACACTTTTCTTGGATGCTTTAGGATGCTTTGGGCTGATCCTGCGTAGAGCAGGGGGTTGGACTAGATGGCCTGTGTGGCCCCTTCCCACTCTATGATTCTATGATCCTGCGTTGAGCAGGGGGTTGGACTAGATGGCCTGTATGGCCCCTTCCAACTCTATGATTCTATGATTCTATGATCCTGCGTTGAGCAGGGGGTTGGACTAGATGGCCTGTGTGGCCCCTTCCAACTCTATGATTCTATGATTCTATGATCCTGCGTTGAGCAGGGGGTTGGACTAGATGGCCTGTGTGGTCCCTTCCAACTCTATGGTTCTATGATTCTATGATTCTATGATCCTTCCTGTTCTATTCCCCCCCTTCCCCACGCATACACACCCCTCTGCTTCTTGCTGCTGCATTTCAGGGATGTATTTCATTGGCTGAACGACCCCTCGAGGGGTTGTGACCCCCATGTTGGGAATCACTGCTTTAAAGTCAGTGGATTAACACGGTGGTACCTTTCTGATTTAAGGATTGCTGGCTCCAGGCAGGAAAATTGTTGGAGGTTTGTGGGTGGAGCCAGTTTGGTGTAGTGGTTGTTAGTGTGGACTTCTAATCTGGTGAGCCGGGTTCGATTCTGCACTCCCCCACATGCAGCCAGCTGGGAGACCTTGGGCTCACCATGGCACTGATAAAACTGTTCTGACCGAGCAGGAATATCAGGGCTCTCTCAGCCTCACCCACTTCACAGGGTGTCTGTTGTGGGGAGAGGAGAGGGAAGGCGACTGTAAGCCTCTTTGTGCCTCCTTTGGGTAGAGAAAAGCAGTATATAAGAACCAACTCTTCTTCTTCTTCTTCTTCTTCTTCTTCTTCTTCTTCTTCTTCTTCTTCTTCTTCTTCTTCTTCTTCTTCTGGACCTTGGAAAAGGCAGGGTTGCCACCCTACTAGTGTCCAGCAGCAGAACCCAGTGCAGCACTGTGGCAAACAACAGCTGACATGTACCCGTAGCCTGGGCACATGCCTACCTCCAAGAGGTGCTGCTTCTCTCAGGGGGCTCTCCCACCCTCCTTTCCCCAATCCCTTGTTCCTCCTTCCCTCCAAAGTTGTGCCTGTTATCTATAATGGTTGTCACTGCTTAATGTTGAAAGGAATGCAAATGACCTTGCCTGGCTCTTCCTGTCTGAGTGCAAAGACATTTTAATAATGGTTTCACTTTGTAGTTCAGATAAAACAGCCTTTCCATGGGAATGTCTTTTGGCACGCAAATCCCAGGGAAGGGTGGCCGGGGGCTGAGGTTATATCTGTCCCTTGAAGACTCTGTGATGGCAAGTTCCTGCAGTTGCTCTACTCGAATTCCAATAAAGCTACATGGGGACTCCTCAGTGCCTGTGTCTGCATTGGTGCCTTCATGGGTGTGAATTCCAGGGTCAAGACAACAGCTCAGTGGGGCTGCAGCACAGAATTCCAGCGAAGGGGACGGGGCGTGCAAGGACTGTGCTTTAGCCCTATTCAGTTAGCATTGACCACCGTGGTGCACTGGGTTCTAGTACACTGATTGCACTGATTGTACTTATTCTGCTGATCTTGTAAAGGTAAAGGTATCCCCTGTGCAAGCACCGAGTCATGTCTGAGCCTTGGGGTGACGCCCTCTAGCGTTTTCATGGCAGACTCAATACGGGGTGGTTTGCCAGTGCCTTCCCCAGTCATTACCGTTTACCCCCCAGCAAGCTGGGTACTCATTTTACCGACCTCGGAAGGATGGAAGGTTGAGTCAACCTTGAGCCGGCTGCTGGGATTGTCCTCCCAGCCTCATGGGCAGAGCTTTCAGACTGCATGCCTGCTGCCTTACCACTCTGCGCCCCAAGAGGCTGATCTTGTAGCTACCCCTAAATTTCTACTTTTGAGATTCTCCATTTGGATCTTAGTCCCTTTGGGCTTCAGCACTGCCATGATAGCACTGCTGAATGGAAGATGGGTGCCCATAAAACTGGACCCCCCCCCATCCAATCTTGAAACTTGGGGGTTCTTCCGAGGAGACGTCCCAGCAGCTGTGCTGCAAATCTGGTGCTTCTCCTTCAAGCTGTCCTCCCCACCAAACCACTGAACAAACTCATGCTATATTTGCCATTGTCTTTAATGGCCCCATAGGGTATAACGGAGTTGAAAATATTTGGTATTCCTGAATATTGCCGAATCCGAATTCCAATACCGCCATATGTATTGGGGAATATTGGCAAAGACAGATCTTTTTTTGGTTCCAATATACCCAAACCTCCCCCTCCCTCCATGTATTGCTTTCGTTTTCTCTCACATGCCAACTGGGAAGCTCAGCTCATGGCTCTTTTGGTGCTTCATCTGTTTTAACCCTAACCAAGTGGTCTGTGCTGAAACCACGGTCACCCTTGTAGTCTCGAAGGTACAAATTGATTCTTGGCTATTTTGGTCGCACTCGGCTAGGAAGGCTAGATTACATCCCTGGTATTATTGGACGCTCTAAACTGGTTTCCCAGCATAACCTTTGTGACGACCAAACCCCCTGCTGCTTAAACAGGGGCTGTTTTCAATCCTACCCCTTTCAGGCACTGAAAAATATCGTCTTCCGCAGAGCGTTGCTGTTGTTTCTGCGTGGGGCACAACTTCACAGCTGCTGATCAATCAGTGCTTGGCGGACTCCCTCCCCCCATGTCTCATTAGAGGGTGAATCACTCTCCCGGCATTTCCATTTCCATGAAACGGCGATGTCCCTCCTGACCCTTCAGTATCTGCATCACCCAAACTTTCAAAGCAAAATTACCGACGTTAAATGGCATAATTTGTCTCCTTGGTACTCATTACGTACCAGCCTTGGGACGGTCGTTGGAATGAAAGATGATGTTTAATCTGTCACTAAATTACATACGTATCTGTTCGGAGTGCTTATTAAGCCTTGAGCAAATCAATACCTGATTGCATTTTAATCAAGAATAGATAAGGAGAGGAATCCCATAATATGTTTAAGCACTTAAAACAACCCTTCCGAAGCATTATCGAAGTTTAAGCGCATGATGGAAATGCGCTGATAAAAGCCAATGTGTGGCAATCAGCACATTTCTCAGGGCTGTAATGGATAATAAGCAGGAAGTAGATGTTTTAGGGACTCGGCATCCCTCCCGCCCTGCTCCTGACTTCTACACAGCCAGTCTCAAAATAAAAGTCAACGGCATCAAATTGGAGCTTCCGGTAATGGCTGATTTGTAACAAACCAAATTCATCTGAGGCCTGTTCCCAGTGAGATGCTAAGATTATGGGCTGTCTTGCCTTGGAGGGTGGAAGGACGATCCTGCTTGCAAGAAACCAATTCCTGCATGCAAGAAAGTAGGCATGTCTGAATGATAGCCAGTTATTCAAAGTTAACTACGGGAATGGATTTTTGTTCCGGGGGAACTTGCAGCTTGCAGGTGCTGGGAGGTGTGCCTTCTTTCATCTTCTCTGTACAGAGAACTGTCTTCTCCGTTATCTGACAAAGGGAGATTTGTAGCCTGCTTTTCACTTCCTGAAAGAGTCTCAAAGCAGCTTACAATCGCCTTCCCTTCCTCTCCCCACAATAGACACCTTGCGAGGTAGGCGAGGCTGAGAGAGCTCTGACGCAACGGCTCTGTGGGAACAGCTTCTAACAGGCCCAAGGTCACCCTGCTGGCTGCATGTGGAGGAGCGGGGAATCAAACCCAGCAGACTAGAATAGAAGCCACCACTCTTAACCACTACACTGAGCACCTCCCCCCCCCCCGCCCAAGACATATAGCTAAAATGAAGAGACAGCTTCGTAAACCTACTTTAATTTTAAAACTCAATCTAAATTGATTTCATTGATTATATTGCTGTCATTTATTTGAACACACTGTTGAATTTTGATGCTACTCGTCCTGAGTCTATGAGGAAGGGCGGGCTATAAGAGTAAAGTTCTTATTTCTATTATTCTAAGATGGCAGGAAGGCGGTGTGTGACACCCCTCCCCAACCACCGGAAAGATAAAGGACCGTTCACACATTCTCCTTTCGCTGTGCCCTGCCTTTGAAGATGACGGCCACAGTTACTGGCGAAACATCAGGGACTCAAAGGACCAGACCACGGCCAGCCAGCCCGGAAGATCCACAACAACCAGGAAGTAATACATTTCTGCAGAATAAGTGTATTTAAATGGCTTGAATGGAAGACAGCAAGCTTCTTCCGTCCCTTCCAGAATCAAATGTGTCCTACGTCTCTCCGCCCCTGGGTACCCCCGGGCAATTATAGTGATGCTGTATCTCTCCATAAACAAACAAACAAAACTTTATGGCAACGGTCCCACTAGCTTTAGTATCCCTCAAGTATACCTCTGGTTAATTACAACACATTTGAACAGTGATACCGCGTCCCCGTCCCCGTCTAAACACCATTAGCCGTGTGTCAATAAATTCACTTCTGCAAGCAAATGAGCCAAAAAGGATTCACACTGAACCAAACACCGTCTGGGTGAGGGGGAAGAGAGACACATTGTTGGCCTTGTAGCCGGTCATTATATCACTGGCGTGAAATTCATTATATTTCCTAATGAAAGCATAAAAATAATAAAATAGTTCTGGACAAGAAGAAGAAGAAGAAGGGGGAGGGGTTGTACCTTGCTCTTTATTACCCAAAGGAGTCAAAAAAGTGACTTTCAAGGGCTTTCCCTTCTTTTCCCCACAGCAGACACCCCGCGAGGTAGCTGAGTCTGAGAGAGCCCTGAGAGAACTGTGGCTGGTCCAGGATCATCCAGCTGGCTGCCTGTTGAGGAAGAGTGGGGAATCAAATCCAGCTCGCTGGGTTAGAAGTTGGCCCTCCTACCCACTACCCCACACTTATCCCTTTGTATGCACCCCTGGAGGTTATAATGTCTTACACAGTACTTGGTAAGTTGACTTATGGCAATTTTGTGTCTGAAATATAGACCTCAGGCTCATCACAGTCCTGATACTGCTGTTCTGACTGAGTGGTCCTGTCAGAAGTTCTCTCAGCCTCACCCACCTCACAGGGTGCCTGTTGTGGGGAGAGGAAGGGAAGGCGGTTGTAAGCCGCTTTGAAACTCCTTTGGGCAGTAAAAAGCAGGGTATAAAAACCAACTTGTCGTCTTCTTCTTCTTCTTGGACGTGCCTTGAAATGAATGCATGCCAGGTAAGTACAGAAAGGTGCTGTTGGTTGCCCTGTCCTCACGTTTCAACTCTAGTTTCATGTGGGTCCCACCATGTGGCGACTGCGCTAAAATCAGAAACGCTAGAACATTCTTCCGTTTCGGAAATTCTGCAAGAACAGGAGGCTCGGCTTTTTCCGCCATCGAGTCGGCACCGCCACGATTAACAAGGAGGAATATTTTCTCCTTCAAAAGAGGCCGTGAGTACGTTGCCACCAGAGGAGTCTGTGGTTGTTCACCTTTAGGAATACAGCCAGATGCATTGAGCGGCATTCAGTGCTCCTCAGAAGAGAAATGGAAATCAGACATATTTGAAAGATGAGCCTCCAGACATTTACATTAGAAACGTACCGGAGGAGGCTGGCTCCCGATGCCTTTGCAAATACTTCAGAGTTATCTGCCTTCCAAGAACATCTGTTTGCACGAGTCGTCTGGGCGGAATTTCATTTTGATGCGATGAACGCAAAGAGAGGGTCGGGGGAAATCTGTGCCTTTGCAGATTTGCCAGGACGCCCACCGTTTCATACCAAGCAGGCCGCATCCGTGTTCGGACCGACTCGTCAGGTTTGAATGGGAAGAAAACGATGACGTCACGCCTTGAACCAAGAGCTCATCAGGGTTACCCGCAGTGGGGCCAGATACACTGAGTGCGAAGTGACTTCTCCAGTTCCAAGTTAGCTCGGCTTCCTTAAATGGGAGATGCTGCTCGAACTCCAGGAGATGGTTCAAGAAGAGACACCAGTGTCAGTGACGACTCACTAAAGTTGGCCGTACCAGTTGGTCACCATAACTGCTGGGGGCTAGCAATAGGTTTCAATTCCACAATGACGGGGGAAGGCCCACAGCTCATTGGTAGAGCTAGGGTTGCCAGTCTCCAGATGGGACCTGGAGATTCCCTGGGATTGCAGCTGATCTCATAGAATCATAGAATCATAGAGTTGGAAGGGGCCATGCAGGCCATCTAGTCCAACCCCCTGCTCAACGCAGGATTAGCCCTAAGCATCCTAAAGCATCCAAGAATCTCTTGGTGGCAGAGATCTGTTCCTCCCTCCCAAGGGTGGGATCCATGGCGTCATACCCCACTGAGGTCCATCTCACCTCCCAACCCCACCTTCCCTAGGCTTCACTGTCCAGAGACTCCAGGAATTTCCTAATCTGGAGGGTGGTCTCCAAAGCCTCCCCAGGGTCAGTCCTCAAACATCCAGGAGTTTCCCAGATTGGATCTGGCAACTCTACTCTTATCCCCCACTGGTGGCCAGGGGGGACCAGGTAACCCCACATCTCCAGGGCTTTCCCAAGCTGGGGTTGGCAGCCCTAAGAAAAGCAACAATGCAGGATTCTCGGGAGAACTCTTCAAATGCTGTTCCTAGACCTCAAGAAAATCCTCTTTCCCCCTCTAACCCATGCCAGCCTCAGACGCTGAGACTCCATGGAGCCTTGGTGCAACCATGGTTTGGCCAAGGTGCAAAACAGGCCTGCTTCTTGGCTCACCCATTTTTTAATATATATAAACCTTTATTGGCATAACAATAAGAGGCAAGGCTCACCCATTTTGTCACGTCCTCTCTTTACACTGACAAACCTGCTTGCAGATCTCCAGCTTATTTTGAAAGCTGCCCTTCTGGCCCAAAGCCTCAACTTTAACAACTTCATCTTTGTTTTGCTAGATTTTGTCGAGATGTGATTCGATGATGTAATCTGCCCTGAGTTGCAAGACAGAGGGTGGGAAATAAGTTGAATAAATAACAATATTAAATTGTGGTAGTGGGAAAGGCTATCAAGACACAGCTGACTTAGGGCGCCCACCCTCATCGGGGTTTTCAAGTCAGGAAGAGGTTTTTATACTCCACTTATCTCTAGCAGAAGGTGTCTCAAAGGGGCTTACAATCCGTCCGTTTCCCTCCCCACAACAAACACCCCATGAGGAAGGTGGGGCTTAGAGAGCCCTGATATTACTGAAGAAGAAGAGTTGGTTCTTATTATGTGCCACTTTTCTCTACCCGAAGGAGTCTCAAAGCGGCTTACAGTCGCTTTTTCATGACAAATCTCTGACCGTTTGGAATTCTGTGGGGCAGCTCGCATGACCCAAGAGAGGGAGGGAGTCGTTTGCAGCAAATTCCCGACAATGATCCTTGCTGAGTTCCAAATCACAGATTTCTTTTTCTCGGGTAACAGCGGTCGGGAGAAGACTTGGATCGATATATCACTACGGGTGGCTACTGGGCTATTGTGTGTTCAGCGGCGATCGGAGACGAGCTGCAATTCTCATCAAACGAGGTTATTGGATTGAGAGCTGACTGAACGGCCGGGGAGAAGGGCAGGCCGGCCAGCGTTCCACTCGCTTGTCTGCGGTGCCATTATTACTTTTCCCAGAAAGCCATTAGCATCTCCAGATCTGGAGAGGGTGAAGGCAAGCGGGTGGGAACAGCCTCCGTGTCAGTCAGGTGATTCGCTGAGCTGTACTCAACCCACCAGTCCGGCATTAGCCCAATGCTGCATTAGGCCCCCCCTCTCACACACAGAAACACACCGTGTGAAAGAGACACTGCTTGACATGCCGAAGGTCCCAGGTTCAAGGCCTGGCGTGGCTTTCTCAGCTTCTGGACCATTGAGAAACCTCTGATTCTTCAGGCTTCGTGAAACCTCAGAAGTGGTGCCTTCCCGTGCAGAGTATGGTTGGGAAGCAGAGCTGTGTAAATGCCTGTCTGGGTCCCCACCCTTTCCCACCCGCTTCAATGGCCATTTTGGAAGGGGAACATGTCAATGTAGTAGTTAGGAATGCAAACTTCTAATCTGGCGAGCTGAGTTTGATTCCCTGCTCCCCCACATGCAGCCAGCTGGGTGACCAATGGGTCATAAAAACCTTCTTCTTCTTCTTCTTCTTCTTCTTCTTCTTCTTCTTCTTCTTCTTCTTCTTCTTCTTCTTCTTGATCATATTACATGACATTCCCTCCTGATATCGTACAATCCGCAGGTGGTTAAGAGTGAAGACCTCTAATCTGGAGATCTGGGTTTGATTCCCCACTCCTCCACGTGCAGCCAGCTAGGGGACCTTGGGCCAGTCACGGTCCTGTTAGAACTGTGCTTAGAGCAGTTCTGTCAGAGCTCTCTCAGCCCTACCGACCTCACAGGGTCTCTGTTGTGGGGAAGGGAAGGGAAGGCGATCGTAAGCTGCTTTGCGTCTCCCTCGGGCAGCAAAAATCGGCGTACACAAAACCGGCTCTTCTCCTTCTGAAGATCTTTCTCCCATCACCAAACTTTACCCTTCTTCGGAATGATCCCCAAACATTCTTGGTAGTGTTTATTTATTTAAATTTCCGACTTCCCCCAGAATGCAGTGGCAAGACACCTGGAGTCTCCTTCCATCAATAAAAGCATTTTATATCTCCTTCTTCTTCAGGTCAGGGATTCACACAGACGGTGGGGGTGTTCATTGGACAATTCTTCTTTGAAAGCAGGCGGTTGTTTTCTTTCTTTTCTTTCTTTCTTACCCATTAAGACAAAACACTTTTGAGTGCCGTCTCCACTGGGGGATGGGGCACCTGAACTGTCACTGAGGCCAGGGCGATGCAGAGATGAAAGAGGAGAGAGTACCAAGGCCAAGCGTCGCTTCCCTGCTTGCCTTCTTTTTCTCCCTCTTGATGGCGAGCATAGAAACCATGAAGGCGCCATAGGATACTCAAAGCAAACACTGTTGTATAGTTCTGATGAAAGACTGCTCTGAGCAATCTGCCCAGCGGGGCCTTTTATAACCTGAGGGGCTCCCAAAAACCCTGTAATTTCGAGGGAAGATGTAATACGCTTGTCCTAAATTGAGCAGGAAAAGTGCCGCAGGTTTGATCGCGGGGAAAGCACTTGTCGAATCAACTCCGACCAAACAAAGAGGTTTTTTTTTTTTTTTTTAACAAAGCACAGTTGGGGGTTCCACGCTGGCTTCCTCGCCCCTCTCTCTTGGCTGATATTATTTAATTTCAAAAGGAAACCAGTTGTAGGTGAGTCATTCAAAGGAGAGCGCGGAAGTAAAAAATACAACCCAACCTGGCCGAGAGATGGTAAGGTTTTCTCCCATTAAGGACCCTCTTCCCCAGTGCATGTTTGGCCTTGCATTTTGAAAAGATATATGCATCCCATCCCCACCCAACCCCGCGGCAATTTGCTGAATCAAGATTAAAAAAAAAAATTGGGGTTGATTTTTTAAAAAGAAAACAGTTCGAACTAGGAAGAATACCTTAGCGGGGTGCAGGGAGTGGAGGGTGGGAGCGAAGCCACATCATTAACACAGGAAGATGGCAGAGATTAGTTTAAAGGCCTGTAGCTTTGTATGTGACTAATTACGCTCTCAGCCAAATAATGTTTTCAGACACTGACATAATAGAGCTACCAAACAACTGTGTATAATTTCCCAAGGCAGGCGGCATGCATGAATTAGGCAGGCAGTCAAAGAGAACAGTAATCAAGTTTGAAATATTCCTTTAATAAAATGTGTTTGCCAGATTAAAACACACACGCATGTATTTCCCCTTCCACCCCCCTCCCCCCGGCAACCCCCCCCCCCCCCTTAACATCTTGGAAAATAGATATTTCTCCTCTTTCCTATCCCCAGTCACATCCTTATCGTGAGTTTGGCTTCATTAGGCAAACTCTGTTTGTTGAATGAGATGAATTCCCAAGATGGTGGACATTTACGTACAAGTAAATTTGCACTCATACCAGAACGTTGCCATGACATCATATGATGTCACAGAAGTGACGCAGTCATATCACCAGGGCTGTCACGTAGGCTTACCCCCTACTCCTAGAAAGTCCTCACCTTGCTGGTTGTCTGGTGAGACTTGGAACCCCTACCTTAGGGACCGCCTCCCTGCCTATGCCCCCCAAAGAGCTCTGCGCTCCACCGCCACCAACCGGCTAATGGTCCCTGGCCCTAAAGAAGTCCGTCTGGTCTTGACCAGGGCCAGAGCATTCTCTGTTCTGGCCCCCACCTGGTGGAACGAGCTCCCAGAAGAGATCAGGGCCCTGACGGAGCTTAAACAGTTCCACAGGGCCTGCAAAAAGGAGCTCTTCCGCCAGGCATTTGGTTGAGACCAGGCACAACCAACAGCGAATGAAGGGCCCCCGCTCCCCCCCGCTCCCCCCTCTCCCCCCCTTCCTCCCAGAACTCCACCAGAGCGCTCTGGACCTGTTGTGGTATTGCAATGTTGCATCGTTATACTATTTATTATATTGTTATACTGTTAGACTGTTATATTGTTATACTGTTAGACTGTTATTAATTACTGTATGTTTTTAACGAAGACTGTTTCATGTATTGTTGATTAGTTTAATGTAAACCGCCCTGAGCCTTCGGGGAGGGCGGTATATAAATCTAATAAATAAACAAACAAACAAACAAACAAACAAACAAACAAACAAATAAATAAATAAAATAAATTATGTCCTCCCAAAGTTAGTTGAATGAGTTGTCACCATCACTGATAATCGACAACAGAAATTACAGTAGAGTGTTGGGCCAGTATGTTGTGGAGCAATGGCTACAGTGCCAGGCTAGGATCCGGGAATACCAAGTTGAAATTCTCACTGTGCCCCTGAAACTTTCTAGGTGGCCTCGGGACAGTCACACATGAAAGCTCACACCATCTATCAAACGTTGTCGGTCCTAAAATTGCCACTGGACTCCAACTTTAAACAAAACCTACTTAACCAAGCCACATTGTCGGACAGACAAGAAATCTAAACCATGTTGCCTTTCTAACGTCTATTTCTGCCTCTCCAGAGGAACCAAAGTAGGTCTAAGTGTTCACGTTTTCAAGATTCCCAGTAATTATCTAGGGAATATTAATTGGAGGGGACCTTCACATGCATTGCTTTGGGCATGAATCATAATTGACAAGTCCTCTTGGATAAATTCTTCTCTAGCTAGTTTGAAAGGACACAGTTTTGGCTCTGCTTTTTGGTTTTACAGTGCATGAGCATCTATGGTAAGAGGGAAAGTCATCTGCCACGCATTTCTGTACCTCTAAGTGCCACAAAAATGTGAATTCCTGTTTTGACAAATTAGGTTAAACAAGCAGTGTCCCTAGGTAAAGGTAAAGGTATCCCCTGTGCAAGCACCGAGTCATGTCTGACCCTTGGGGTGACGCCCTCTAGCGTTTTCATGGCAGACTCAATACGGGGTGGTTTGCCAGTGCCTTCCCCAGTCATGACCGTTTACCCCCCAGCAAGCTGGGTACTCATTTTACCGACCTCGGAAGGATGGAAGGCTGAGTCAACCTTGAGCCGGCTGCTGGGATTGAACTCCCAGCCTTATGGGCAAAGCTTTCAGACGGCTGCCTTACCACTCTGCGCCACAAGAGGCTCTAGCAGTGTCCCTACCAAACCCCAAAAAATCAATAGCCTGATACAGCAAATAATGTTTAAAATGGCCAATAAAATGTACTACCATCTTACTGGCTTTTGTGGATTTTTCTATTGATGTCTATTTTTTGATGGCCAAGCGCCATCTTTTTTTGCCTTCACGTTACAGCCGACTTAAGGTTACCCCTCATAGGTTTTCAATGCAAGAGATATCAGAGTTAGTTGCTATTGTCTGGTTTGCGTAGCAACCCTGGACTTCCTTGGAGGTCTCTCATCCAAACACCAACCAGGCCTGACCCTACTTAGCTTCCAAGATCTGATTGCATCGGGCTAACCTAAATTGCCCAGTTCAGGGCATTACATCAGACTTTCTCAACCAGGGTTTCATGAAACACCAGGGTTTCTTAATAATCCTGGAAGGGTTTCCTGAAAGGGCGAATTTGTATATATTTTTTAGAAATTATTAAACATTTATTGGGTGATATGACCATATATGTCATGTTGACCTGCCCCCCCCTCCCAAATGGCTTGGAAGGAGTAGAAGGGGGAAGCTTTGCTTCTCAACCATATTCTACACCCTCACACCACTTCTGAAGGTTTCTTGGTGTAGAATGTTTCGGGGGTTTCTCAGCAGTAAACAAGTTGAGAAAGGCTGTCTTACATACTGAAAAAGGTATCATCTACTTTGTAGACCAGGGGTAGTCAAACTGCGGCCCTCCAGATGTCCATGGACTACAATTCCCAGGAGCCCTGGGAATGCTGGCAGGGGGCTCCTGGGAATTGTAGTCCATGGACATCTGGAGGGCCGCAGTTTGACTACCCCTGTTGTAGACCATCAGTTTTCATCTTCAGTGTATACTAGAGTTGCGGCAGAATTTTAGAGATTGCCAGAATGCATGACCAGGCATTAGTCTCCATCGTGTGGACCTTGTGGAGGACGTTGGCTATTAGTTCACCAGAGCCCAGCGGGACACGATGTCAAAACAAAGGAAATGGATGCAACTCTAGTGATTGTTGTAATTTAGAGATGTATCCTTATAGGAACTGCTAATCTTCTCTTCAGCAGGGATTCTCAGTGCCTTTGGGCATACTGACTCCTAACAACATTTTCCTGGCCCCTGCTGAGCGTTTTTAGATAGTGAGTGGGGTCAAGTGGGATGTTTTGCCCAGCAGGACATCCTCCTGGCAACTGGAGATCAGCTACGTTGTATTTAAAAAATGTTTCAGTGTTGGTTTTATTCTTTCTCATGCTCTTCTTTCCCTCTTCTCTGTCTTTGGACTTCTTCTGTGTATATGCCTGAGCATCTAGGTGGCTCTCTTTCCTGTGGAAGCCATTTTGTGGTTGGCTCTGCCTCTTTCGGCAGCCATTTTGGGGTTACACCCACCACTCTTCTTTTTAGAGCCCTTCTTTCCTCACCCTGTCCAGGACCATCCTTGGCCATTTTGGGAATGTGGGTAGGTTGACAGAACCATATATGATCATACCACCCGATAAATATTTAGCATGTTTTAAAAATATATGCAAAATTAGTTAATTCCCATCCGTTCAGGAAATCCTTCCAGGGTCATCAAGAAAGCCCATGGCTTCATGAGGAGAGTGTCCAGGCAACTGTAACCAATATGTAGATTGCATTAGATAAGGCCAATTTTAGACGGGATGGTCATTCTGCCCTCTCCTTGAATGTGTCTCTTCACAAAACACAAAAAACTGTTCTTTTTCCATAAGCAAACAGGAAGAAAAAAGCTTTTTCAAATTTCTTTCGGCAGCATGTTGCTTTTGCAATGTGTCACTTGCTATAGATTTCCCCCCGTTATTTATTCAGCACCATTTACATCTCACCTGTAAATTCAATAAGATGTCAACAGTTTTACAAAAAAAAAAGAAAGAAAAAAGACAAAGACAAAGACAAACAAAAACATCTCAACAACATCCCAAAACCCTTTGCTGAAGTAATAGGGCATGAGAGATTGGCCGGAGAACAAGCGGAAAGTGCTTTTCAAATAAAAGGAACCATCTGGGTCTCTCCGCATGATAACTAAGACAACAATATGGGAAGGAATAATTCATTCAAGAGTATCTTTGTCATCCGAGAAATATCAAATCCGACTGTTTACTGCCAATGAAGCTCTTTGGTTGTACAATAGGTGCTCTTGGTCAATTGAGTGCTCACGGGGATAAATGACAGGCCGTATTGATTTACCAGATGTCTGGAGGCTCATCTTTCCCTCTTGACTCTGGTCCTCTCTGCACTTGTCAGGAACCTAAAGGCTGAGCTACAAAGAAAGTTTAAAATGCAAGTATTTATTATAATAAAGTGTCCATGTTAAAGATCAAGAACATCAAGAAAGCAGGATTATATACTGTATATTATATTTCACAAAAAAAACAAAACGGACCTCAACAAGGGTCAGGGCCTTCTTGGTCCTGCCCCCCACCTGATGGAACAAGCTCCCAGAGGAGATCAGGACCCTAACAGAACTAAAACAATTACTCAGGGCCTAAACAATTACAGGGACTCCATGTTGAGATACATGAGCCCTGCTGGATGACCTTGGGCCGGTCACGGTTCTGTTAGAGCTCTCTCAGCCTCACCGACCTCACAGGGTATCTGTTGTGGGGAGAGGAAGGGAAAAGTGTCTGTAAGCCACTGTGACACTCCTTTGGGTAGTAAAAAGCAGGTTAAAAACAAAACAACTTCTTTTTCTTCTTCTTCTCTACTTCCTTCAGAAATTTCAAGCTATCTCAGCCCAAAACCCGTCACCAGGAGCAGTCAGCTAACAAATCCAACTGTGAAATGTTTCTGTCATGTCTGATGAAGAGAATGTATCTGAACGCAGGCAGTGGGCTGTATAGGAAGGCGGTGCAATTATTTTGTCACCCTCGCGCAGCTGATAAATATGTCAGTACGAGGACTGCATTGGGACGCTTACGACTAATGATGGACACATGGAGGGGTCACTGTCAAGCACTTTGGAGGGCGGTTTTTATACTGGGTTGTTTTCTAGGTCACATTGGAAGACATCTGGAGGTGAAGCCATCTGTTTAAATATGTAATTCTGCCGTAGCCATAGCCGGAACACTACCTGAAATGATAAGATGATCAGTGAGTGCATCTCACTGAATTCTTTCTGTTAGAAAAAGAAGATGAACCTGAAATCTGTAGCCAATGTGCATTTAAGCAGTATGCAGCAGTTAGGTTGTGACGCTGCCCTTGATAAAGGTAGATTAGGGGCCGAACCTGCTTAATACTGACTATCCTGGTTAGCAGAGAATCCTTTGACGTCTGAGGAAAGGGAAGTCTTTCTCAACAGGGTCACCTAAGCCATGTTCTCTGCCACAGAATCAGAGCCCTCCCCACAACAGAATTTGAATGGATTCTAGAGGTGTTGTTTAGTGGTTAAAGACGACAGACTCTGATCTGGAGAGCCGGGTTTCATTCCCCACTCTTGCACATGCAGCCAGCTTGGTGACCTCAGGCTAGTCACAGTTCTCTTGGAGCTGTTCTTGCAGAGAAGTTCTCTTAGAGCTCTCTCAGCCCCACCTACCTCCCAGGGTGTCTGTTGTGGGGAGAGGAAGGGAAGGCGGTGGTGGTAAGCCGCTTTGAGACTCCTTCAGGTAGTGAAAACAGGGGTATGAAAATCAACTCTTCTTCTTTTATCAGTAGACCTGCTTTTATCCCCTGGTGAGTTGGCCAATATTTTTTTTGTTTGCTTTTTTGCATTGTTCTTGGATTTGATTACTATTTTTATTCCATGCTGCAATTAAAAAAAAGAAAGAAAAAGATTTATTTTGTAAGTTTTTCTAGCCTACTTTTCTGCACCTTGGAGCTCCAGAGTGGTTTCTGTCAAAATCATGACTGACGTTTGCCATTTCTCTTGATCTGCCTTGTATTCTGTTTCATTCGGTGTGCGCTGGCTAGTATCACTTGCTTGTTGATTAGGATGCCACAGCCCCAGAAGTATGCTGTGTCTGCCAGTTCTATCCTGTGTTAGACTCCAGGTGTGAAAGGCCATGCTCTCTGCCTCGTTGCCTTGGGAACTATCTTGGTCCTTTTGCACCCAAACTGCTTGGCACTAGGAAGGGCTGGGTGCTCTGGATTGATAAGGGGGATGCTTGCCTAAGATCCCCAGTCTTAGCAAGCACTCCATGTTGAGCTCTTTGCCCTTCTTCAATAAACGGCTTTCTTTTCTTAAATGACGTCTGGTTATTGGAAGCGATCAGAGGTTCTCCCAGTTCACCAAGAAGCACGAAAGGGAATTTGGTTTAACAAAATAACGAACAGCACCAATCCAACTCCTGGGCAGGTTCTGAAAACATTCGGCTGCATCAGGACTCATGCTCATGAGATAGCCATGAGGTTTGTGCCGCGACCAGGTTTAAAAACCTATAACAGGGGAGGAGACTGAAGCTCGCTCCAGTTCTCCTTTATCTGTCAGTCAAGTTCCCAAGATTCTCCCTTGCAAACATTTATATGGACTCAGGGTATAAACATTTCCAGTGAACAAATACATTCTGGATTGCTCAAGCATGTCTCTCCCATCCCCAGGAATCCTATTGGCCTCATGTTTGAAATGGTTAATTCCTAGCACCGATTGCATCGAAGACAATCGGGAAACCAAGCAACTGCATCTTCCCCAAGATCCCCTGACGTATAAGCCGGGTTTAGCGTACCACGCTCCAGTGCCCTTGTATCTAGTAATCAAATGGCTGATTCCAATCTCACTTGAGTTCATTTTGCTCTGGGTTTTTACAGTGTCATAGACAGAGATCTGGTTGGGGATATGGACTGCCCTGAAAATTGGCTGAGATAAGAGATAGTGGTGTAGAAAGCATTTTCAGAAGCGGGAATGGCATGCCCTGGCCATTCCGAATCAGGTGAGGAAACTGAAGCATGCTATTTCACCAACTGGAATTCCTGTCGATTTCACCGATGCTGATACTGGCATAACTGATTGTGCAGCCATTTGGAACATGATCACAGTCCTCTATTGTGTTACAATTTGTTGGGGACTAGATAGACTTTCATGAATGCCTTCCACTGAAAAGCATTTATTGACCAGTTCTGGAAGAATACCCATATTTGTCTGCTCCGGCAAGAATGAATGAATGAATGAATGAATGAATGAATGAATGAATGAATGAATGAATGAATGAATGAATGAATGAATGAATGAATGAACCAACGATTTGTGTAACATGAACAAAACCAATTCTCCACATTCTGTCCATCGTCAAACCCATCAGCAGAATTTGTGATTCTAGACGCTCTTCTATTCAGGTATTGACCAAACCTTGACTTTCTTGGTATAGTGGTGTAGTGGTTAAGAGCGGTGACCCCTAATCTGGAGGACTGAGTTCAATTCATAGTGCTAAACTTTAAAAAAAATTGTCAACAAATGTATTTACCATTAGCCATTTCCATTTGGAATAGGAACACCGCTCCTATGTACATAAAAAAAGACAGGGGGAGAAAGGTCTTTCCCCTTCCCCTCTGCTCCTTCCCCTAAAGTGCACCTTTAATGGTGCTTTATCCATGGGATCGAAATGTGTTGTTGGCAAATGGAATTTTAAGAGTAAATTAGACCAGAACGCAGAGTTACTGCACCCCAATAAAAGCTTAATGTTAGCATATGTTTTTTCGGAATTTGCGCTGCGCGTCAAGCACTCTGGGCAATCACTTAATGGTTCCAAGGGAGGAGGGGAGAAATTCAGCTCCCCCGAATCGCTGTGAAATGTTCTACATGAAAGAACGACGGGTCTAATTTTGCTCAGAGGATGAGTGATTTGTCATGCCGAGATGTCCATTAGATCTCAACCATTGCTAAGGATGCTAAGGGTAATAAATCACCATTCGGCATTGAATGAAGAAGAACCACCTTTCTCCATTGGGTTGTTCAGTCATAATCATGATAAATGAAAAGCCCTGGACAGGTGGATTTTAATAGGCACACAAATGCATTTGGGCTTAATTAGATTATGTTTGTGGATGCTGGTTCCCCCTCCCCCCAATTCCCAGCAGCCTGGAGCTCTGTGAACTGGAAATGAGTGTGAAAAATGTGAAGGTATTAGGCGTGTTAACAACGGTTTAAATATTATACCCTGACCTCCAAATAGCGTCCGTTTAATAAAATTGACTGGCAAAGATGTCTGTGGTTTGGCAGATAGGAAATGTTCTCAAGGGACCATCAACTCGACTTGTATCAGGATTCCATCTGGAAGGCTCCTAATAAGAACACAGGAACGTTAGAAGAACCCTGCTGGATCAGACCAGTGGTCCATCAAGTCTAACATCTAGTGGTCCATCTAGTCCAGCAGCCAACCGTTTACTCTGGGTGGCAAACAGCAGGACATAGAGGAAGAGGTCTTCAGAATAACAAGAGAAGGGCTCTGCTGGATCAGACCAGTAGTCCGCCAGATCTAGGCCAGGAAACTCCAGGAGATTTGAGGATGGAGTCTGGCGAAGGGAGGTTATCTCAGTGGGTTATAATGCCACCAAGTCAACCCCGCAAAGCAGCCATTTTCTCTTTCTGGAGATGAGCTGTAATTCTGGGTGGTAAGTACCTTGTTTCCAAGGAGGTGGTCCCTATAAGCTGGAAGGTGATGCCTCCTTGACTCTTCTGAAGAATCACCTGCTTCCATGAGTTGGGAGAAAGTCAGGACTGGGTCTCTATGTGAGGTTCCAGGCAATATGTGAGGTTCCAGGCAATAGGCCCAACATTTGTTGAAGCAAATCTCTTTATTCAGGCACAAGCAAAAACAGGACTTCTGCAATTCTGTGTTAAGGCCGAAGCATGGCTGCGCAAGCACCCCTGGATCAGCACACGCCCTTCCTTCCCGCGATTCCAATGTCAGGCACGAAAACACCTGAAGACACCCCCCTCCTGTCACTTCTCACAGCAAAACGAAACCAGCCGCCAAACACAGCAGCCCGGCCTGGGCTCCAAAGATATGGAGATAAACCTCTGCCCTAACAGTAGGCAGATTCACCCCTTCCTCTTCCCGATGGAGCAACCGAGGCAGCATATGCCAGACCTGCACCCTCCATCTTTTGAACCTTCTTTGAACCCATCTATGTGGACATGCTAGGAGCGATCGAGGGCAAAAGAAGAAGGGGACGACAGAGAACGAGGTGGCTGGATGGAGTCACAGAAGCAGTAGGTGCAAACTTAAATGGACTCCGGGGAATGGTAGAGAACAGGAAGGCCTGGAGGATCATTGTCCATGGGGTCGCGATGGGTCGGACATGACTTCGCACCTAAGAACAACAACAACAACAACGTGGACATGACCAGCAAGGAAAGGCAAAACGGAGTCACAACATGGCCAAAGTGTGTTGACCCTTTGCTTTGGAGAACAGATGCTTCGAGGAAGAAGGAAGGGAGTGCCTGGAAATACATCACCGGGTTTCATGGTGTCCACATACTCACTTCTTTATGGACTACTGCTCTACAGCAGGGGTAGTCAAATTCTGGCAGGGGGCTCATGGGAATTGTAGTCCATTGACATCTGGAGGACCACAGGTTGACTACCCCTGCTCTACAGGATGCACCTTGGTCTTTGTTCAAGTCGCTTTTGTCTTGTTTTCATTGGATTGGGCCCGTCAGTTTCTCCCAGACCAGAGGGCAGAACCCTTCGTTGATCTTGACTAGACCTTCGCGGGCCTCACAAAGACCCAGCGCTCCTTCATTATTCAGCGTCATTGCCATTCCGCGTCCGCTCTTCAACTGAATGCCAGGCTCATTCAAACACATGATCAATGTTCGAGTCCTGGAGTAGACCTCCTTTATCTCAGCGTTAACATTTGCTAATCAGGCTCCATGCCATGCCCTTGAGCTGTAGAATAAATTCCTGTTTTTCTCCTCTCCAATCAGACCCGACGCTGACAGACATGAAATGCGTGTGCCATTTTGAAGATGCATGTGTATTAATCCTGCTTATGTTAATTCTTCACCTTTCTGTGTTCTGAAAGCTTCCCCTTGATGTAAACTTTACTTGACAGTTTTGTTTAACATAATTTATAATGAGTCATGAACCTCCAGGGACTTTTTATGAGCAGCGTTCTGCATTCCGTTGGCCTATCGCGTGAAGATATTATGCCTCTCATGAAAACCTGGCTGTGTTTCCTATGCTGGGGTACGTTTAAAATCATGGGTGTGACCTTGTGGGGACCACAAGAATCTGTATGACTACGGAAATGTAATCAGCCTTCGATAGCTACCAGGTTTCATCAACTTATGATGGAATGATATAGCTTAGCCCAGGGGTGGCCAAACTGTGGCTCTCCTGATGTCCATGGACTACAAATCCCATGAGCCCCTGCCACTGGCCCCTGGTTTGGCCACCCTTGGCTTAGCCCAATCGAATCATATCTTGGAAGCTTAGCAGGGTCAATATTTGGATGGGGGACCACCAAGGAACACTCTACAGAGGAAGGCAGTGGCAAGCCACCTCTGCTACTTGAATGTTTTTCAGTCCAGAAGAAGCTCTTTCTTCAGCCTTGACTCTTGACCAAGGCTGCTATAATCCTCCAACTTCATCGAGATTAGATGACATGGAAATTCAAATGCTGAACCCTACCCTATGTAACACTTGTTCTCCCCTGTCCTGGGATATTCTGCCAACATACAAAGCTCTACCAGCATATTTATACTTGCTGGACTCCCTTCTATCAAGAAGGGTATTTTTACTGGCAAAATAAAACTCTTTCATCTTAAACGTGTCCTGGGAAGGTTCCACCAAGTCCCTGCTCCAGAATGGTACTGTCTACACTAGGCTTTCTCAACCATGGCTTCCTGAAACCCTGGGGTTTCTTGACAGCTCTGGGAGGGTTTCCCAAATGGGTGGGAGTGAATTAATGTTATACATATCTTTAAATGGGTTAAACATTTATCAGGTGATATGTCAACCCACCAACCCCTTCCCAAAATGGCCAATGATGGGCCTGGAGGGGGTGGGAAGGGGAGGGGCCCCGGGTGGGCGTGTCCACAGCTATGCTTCCCAGCCATATTCTGCACCATCTGCCACTTCTGGGGTTTCTCAAAGCCTAAAGAATGTTTCAGGGGGTTCTCAATGATTAAAAAATAGTTGAGAAAGGCTGGTCAACACAGATGTGGATTCCTGGATATATTAATCCATGTTGTATTAGACTGTCCGGCCTTTTCGGACCAACGAGCTGTAATCCAGGATTATTTGACTGATTTAAATTCAAGATGGAGCTCTAAGATCCCCTTACTACAAAATCAGTGTTATGGGAAAGGGATCTTACCAAGATTGCTACATTTGCCGACGTATTTTGGAATATGCAGAGAGTAAACAGTCGCTGTTTGTCAATGCGGAAGGGACAAGCTTAGATTAGCACAGTATAATATATCTCTTGGTATTTAGCTACATTTTCTTTGAACTGGATGTTTGTTATGCCAGTGAAGCCCTCTTGAGTCGTGAGTCTGGCAGTGATGTGGTTACGAACAGGTAAAGAGCACTGGACTCATGTTCAGTTACTTCCTGTCTAGTGGGCATCTGCAGAACCTTGTCACTAAAATCAAGTTTATCCCCATTGGGTTGAAATCCCCCTTTTGTGTTCAGTCTGCAGCTTCAAAATCAAGCAAGGTTGAGTTTCAAGAACACATGCACGCATGCACATCACCCCCTCTGCTGCTGTCCGGCCATGATTTTGAATGGCTCAGAGCAGGGGTAGTCAAACTGCGGCCCTCCAGATGTCCATGGACTACAATTCCCAGGAGCCCCTGCCAGCATTCGCTGGCAGGGGCTCCTGGGAATTGTAGTCCATGGACATCTGGAGGGCCGCAGTTTGACTACCCCTGGCTCAGAGGATAGTCTGTGCTGAGAAAATTCATTGGCTCACATATTTTTGGAAATTCTAATCCCCGGGCTGCCATGCATATAGATGGTCACCGGGGGAAAAAAAATTAATCAATTACTTTGATCTTCACGGGAGCTCTGACCACATCTGCATGAATGAATTTCTGGTTGTCGGGACAGCCATTAAGTCCAGATCCATGAAGCAAGGCGAGGTAATGGATTAGTCACCGGGGGTTCAATTAATGGTTTTAGTTCCCAGTGGCATATTGATGTCCATCAACTCTGATTCCCTTGTCAGAAGCGGGCCGGGCAGAAACGGCATGCGTTGTACTTAATTTACACAGGTTGTAAAATCCTGGAAGCAAGAATTGACAGAAACATCTGATTTTTTTGAACAAAAAAATCTTCTGGACAACATATAAATTATATTTTTCACCATCCTGAGAGACCTCAGCTGAAAGAGCAGACTAATTCTGCAGCCTGGAATGAAGAATTCTAGCAAAGGGTTGTCATGGCCCTAAATCATGTTTGCAGTGGGGGGGGGGGGTTGTATAGAAGGCAGCAAAGCAGACTGCCCTGTGTGTGGTTGGTGCAGAACAGCTGCTTATTTATTATTTTCAGAGATTGCCCCAAATTGCCCACCAGCCACCAGGCTTCTAGTCAGCACTTCACGACAGTCCGCTGTGAAGAGGAACAAAGAAGACCCCAGTGGCTGTCGGAGGACCGCCGGGGCAAAGGATCTCGTTTGGATCCATGGAACTAACATGGCCGCCTGCCCATGCCATGACGACCTATCTAGCAGCCCTTGATGCCGTATCCATATAATTGCTCAGTAGGTAGAGAGCGCCAGGCCTCCTTCCTCTCCCCCGCGGCCCATAAATGGAAGGATGAAATAAAAACCAGTGATTTGCATTGTCTGATGCAAAGCAATAACCGTGTCCTGAACGGGGAAAAAGCTATCTTTATTGCGCAGCGCGGCCCTTAGCCCTGGCATGAAGCGTTCGGAGGACTGTGCGTTTTAAGTTCGGCTGGTGATAAAGTGTGAGTGATGAGCTAGCCGGAGTGGCAGTTTTGTGACAGAGTCATAAGACTGCTTCACAAAACAGATAATATATAAAGGAAGGGGGGGGATGGTGAGCCCTTCTGTAGCGGCTGGTATATCTTTTGGTCATCACCATAATTGATGTTCGCCCGGTCCCATTAATACGTTGTTTTAATCTTTCCTTGTATCATCCGGCCTCTTTCACTGATGGGTCTTGTCTACAACCTTATTGCCTCGGCGAATCCTGACGGGCTAAATGCATTTTATTTAAGCGTGACTTTCTGGAGGTTATAGCGATCTGGAAAATGGGGAGGTGCGTGATAACGGATTACAGATGCCTGTCTTTAGTGCTGTCGAGTGGGTTGTGACTTATGGAGACCCTAGGAAGGAATGACCTCCAAAACATCGTATCGTTCGCAGCCTTGCTCGGGTCTTACAGACCGAAGGCCGCGGCTTCGGATTGAGTCAATCCATCTCATGCCGGGCCTCTTTTTCCCGTTTTCTTCAACATTAGCTAGCTTTATTGTCTTTCCCGTTGAGTCTTGTCTTCTCAGAATGTGAGCCAAGTACAGTAGCCTCAGTTTGGTCATTCCATTCTGGGGCCTATGGGTAGTGGTTTCATTGCTGTGGAAAGAACTGTCCCTAGGTGGATGCCGTACCCCCACAAAAGGAATCCTGCTAGTCAGGCCAATGAGGTTCTTCTCCTCTCCCATCTATGCCAGAATCACCCCACTTTCTATTGCTCCATACCAACTGGCAAAGCCTTGCGCGTGGGAGGAATCGATACAGGGTGACGGCAGAACCTCCCGCTATCGGCTGCCTGCTCCCTCCTAGACGGATCGGTGGACTGACCCCTGAAAGAGCCTTCCAAAGAAGACGGATAGGTCTTTAAACTGATAGACGGCTCTGCTGCTACAATGTCCAGAAATATGCATATAATCATAGTAATGTGTGCTTGTGTGGTACCCAGCCAAATCTAAAGTGCTTCAGATAGCGGGTTTTCTATATATAGTTATTTTAAGTTGATCCGTTACTGGCTGTCGGAAATGGCCATCCGTGTTGACGGTGATGTCATTCTGTGGGGCTATTTCCTTTCTCTAAACAAAAGGTAAGCAATGGCCCTGATTCAGTTCTAAGCGGGCCCACCAAGTAAAGAAGGCAACGGAGGCATCACGTCAACATCAAAGATGTCATGGTTCTGCTGTGTACAGTACGTCAGTCAGAGCGCACCTGGAGTCCCGTGTGCAGTTCTGGAGGCCTCGCTTCAAAAAGGAGGCGGACAAAATTGAGAGGGTTCAAAGGAGAACAACAAGGATGATCCAGGGTCAGGGGATCAAGCCCTATGAGGAAAGGCTGGGGGACTTGGAAACGTTCAGCCTGGAGAAGAGGAGGTTGAGGGGGGACATGGCTGCTCTCTTGAAGTAGCTGAAAGGTTGTCACTTGGAGGCGGGTGGACAGATCCTTCTCCTGGATGCTTGAGGCTGGTCCTGCATTGAGCATATGTGTGTCCCTTCTCTTTGTAAACTGCACTCCAAACAGTTCAGTGGGAATTAGGCAACTGTGAGGTTAATGATGAAAGAGAGTATCCATGTTGCTTGTGGAGAACGTCTGGCTTTTCCATTCCCTGATGTCCCGAGAGAGACTTCTAGCGCTGACAATTTTATTGAATTTATGGTTGCCCCATCTTTCCCAGACAATGGCTCGAAGCTGTTTCCACCCCCAAAAAAGAATAAATGCGATAATAAAATTATAAGCACAATAAAAACTATAAAGCCATAATGAATGATCGAGCGGCAACGATCATGAAACACCGGCTAAAAACAGCAGTTTAGCCCATCATCTAACATAAATCTAACATAAAGGCATTAATTTTTAAACCATGACTAATTAGAAGGGGGCACTAAAATGCCAATCAGAGACGCACAGGCCACAAGAATAAAAAAGGCCAACACTCTGCAGGTGAAAACAAAAAAGTCTTGCCAAAAGCGTACCTTGGGGCCAAGGAAAAGAATAGGAGAAAGTATTCCCTGTTTGAGGTCCTACAATCGAGAAGACCTTATCCCTTGTGGTCATCCAACAGCTTGGTGTCCTGCTTAAGAGCAGTGGCTTCTAATATGGAGAGCCAGGTTTGATTCTCTACTCCTCCAGCATGTAGCCAGCTGGGTGACCTTGGACCAGTCACAGTCCTGTTCTCCCAGTGAAGTCCTGCCAGGGCTCTCTCAGCCTCACCTCCCTCACAGGGTGGCTGTTGTGGAGAGAGGAAGGGAAGGCAGTTGTAAGGCGCTTTGAAACTCCTTTGGGCGGTTAAAAGCGGGGTATAAAAACAACTTTTCTTCTTCTTCTTCTTCTTCTTCTTCGAAGTTCCCTCCCTAAATCACACCTCCCTGAACAACTTGGAATTGCCAGCCCTATATTGCCAGAGTTCTTGGAGTCTGGGGGTGGGAGAACCATGATAATGGTTCTTCTTCTCTTACCTTGAAGATCTTGTGGCGTCCCCTTGAGTCATCTGCGACTTGAGGGCACTTTCCACCACCAATAAATAGGGATCCTATTATGGTTTTGTCGGAACTTTTTACAGCTCATCCCATCTACCTATCCTTTCTGTCCCTTCCTGTCCCTTCCTTCCCCACAAAAACTGCGACAGAGAGCACCATGGCCGGAGCATGGCTTCCCTTTTTCATTGAGTGGTCGAATGTCAACCTGCATATGTGGGTGGCATAACTGGCAATCCAGCAAAGCTAATGGAATGTCGTAGATCAGGGGTAGTCAACTTGTGCTCCTCCAGATGTCCATGGACTACAATTCCCATGAGCCCCTGCCAGCGTTTGCTGGCAGGGGCTCGTGGGAATTGTAGTCCATGGACATCTGGAGGACCTCAGGTTGACTACCCCTGCCATAGATGATGCTTGGAAATACAAGCACTTTTTTCGGGGTGCCCACCTTTCCATTCTGTCCTAGGGGATGGAGAAGAACAATCGTTCAGCATCGCGAAAGCTTTTAAAATGTGGCTCGAGTGCGTGCTTTGTGACTTCCATTCACGTTAGGTAACTTGGGTCAATCAGGCCGTGAGTCACAGAACCTTAAGTGGTCCCTCTGCAATATGACACATCCTAGCACTACTCGTTTTTACAGCTTATGACACTGGGCGGAGGGGGAAGATGATCTTAAGGGGGGGGAAAGGGCAATGCAAAGCTCGTCTTTTAATAACTTGCCTTATGTAGGAAGACGCAGAGGTCAGGTCCCACACGTGGGGATTTTGTACACCAGCCGATGCACCCTGAGGAGCAGTGAGGGGGCACAGAGGCTTCTGTCTGCTGTGGGAGTTGTGACAGGTTGAAGGAATTTGCTAGAGTTTCACACTATATCGGTATGGGATGATTTGGAGCCTGTGCGTTTAGAAAAACTCAAGCCCTAGAGAGGAAGAAGTAGGGTAATCAATGCTGGATAAATTCTTCTGGGTGGCTGGCAGCAGGAGAGAAAGATTAAAGTTCAGTAGTGTGTTTAAAATGTGCACATCTCCCCCAAAAAGGCCAGGTATAAGTTTTTAAGAATAAAGCTCCGTTTATCAGATACCAGCTGCCTGGCAAAGAGAGCTTTGACCTTAAGGAGCTGCTGGACTCAGGGTTTTTTTTTTGGGGGGGGGGGATATTGCCATCAATTCACAGCTGATTTATGACTATCCCTTGAGTTTTCGAGACAAGAGATGTTCAGAGTGGATTGCCATTGCCTACCTCTCCGTCACGACCCTGGGAATCCTCACCCATCCAAATTCTAGCCAGGGCCAAGCCCTGCTTAGCTTCTGACAAGATCAGGTTAGCCTGGCCTATCCAGGTCAGGACTTGTTTCTTTCCTTTGAATTTAGTTGTATCCTGCTTTTCTCCCTCCTGGAGTCCCAAAGCAGCTTGTCACTATATTATCTCCTCCTCCCCCTTTCCTCATAACAACCGTCATGCATGCATTGCAAGAGGCAGCTCAAGTTCAAAGCAAATTCTACCATAGAGTATTGAGATTCTACCATAGAGAATTGCCCAACAGCTAGAGCAGCCTTTCTCAATCTTTGCATCATTGGGGGTCCCCTGAAAAGTTCTTCAGGCTTCGAGAAACCCCAGAAGCGACGTGATCATGCAGAATATAGTTGGGAAGCATCGCTGTGGACACGCCCACCAGGGGCCCCTCCCCTCCAGGCCCATCATTGGCCATTTTGGGAGGGAGGGGCGTAACATAATTAATGTTATATATAACATTAATAACTCTTACCCTTCGGAGCCATCAAGAAACCCCAGGGTTTCATGAAACCCTGGTTGAGAATGCATGAGCTAAAGCATCACTCACCCACCCCCAATGTCTCTGGATGACCTCAGCACATCAGGGAGCTCCTGGGATCTTTCTCCATCCCCATCAGTAGACCGATAGATCTGGCCACCCTGGGATCTGGACCTGCCTCTCCCTGGTCATCGCATGCTGTAATATTTCACTACAGTAGAAAAGCTGAATGAGAGGTCTGCACAATACAGAGGCAGGGACAGCAGCAAGAAGCGGAGAACGAAAGAGTTGAGAAAGACACGAGCAGCTCTTTTAAAGGAAACGGGGAAACCCTTGCTTGTTTCTGATGCGTATCACTACATTTCAGATGCGCATCTGCCCCTGGGAGGGAAAGGGGTGGAGAAGTCGGTGGAATGGGGACAGAAGAACTCTTGAATCGGCAGCTCCCCAAGACCCCTCGGCTCTCCTTGTCCTCTGAACAAGCCACTGTTGGCGTTGAAGCCCCACGCAGTTGACCCACAAACTGCTGCCAAGGTGCACTTCATGGTGGCGTGTGAGCACTCGGCAAACAAGCTTTTATGGCAACTCTCTGTGCGGGGGAGAGCATGAAAAAACGAAATATCCGAGGGCTCTTAAGGGCACCGTTGCTCCTGCCGCTGAAAATAGATTTCACTCTTGAAGAGCACTTTTGGCTGGTGGAGTGTATGTACACAACAGAGAGCATCCTCCGCTGTGATTTTCAGGAACACTTCCTTTCTCTCTCTTCCCCCCCCCCCAGCTGGGGCTAATCTTGAAACCACTTGCCAGCGAGTAATCCTATTACAGGCATTAGGAGTAACCAGAGGAAACTGTTGAGGAGTCACCCTCCTTAGGTGTCCTTCCCTTTGGAGCTCTGCAGATTGTCACGATTGACCTTCTAAGGATGCCTTACAGGCAGGGCGTCGGAACAACCAAGTCGGTCAGAGAGGTTTTTGGCAAAGTGTCTTTCAAAGGCACTCCTTTCATGAATGAACCGATCAAGATCAGGGATCCCGGGTCGGTCTGACGTAAGATAACATGTAGGACTTGGGAGCCCCATGGGAGAGCCTTTAGAATCAGCCCACAAGTGGTTTGGAGCAGGGGTAGTCAAACTGCGGCCCTCCAGATGTCCATGGACTACAATTCCCAGAAGCCCCTGCCAGCATTCGCTGGCAGGGGCTTCTGGGGATTGTAGTCCATGGACATCTGGAGGGCCGCAGTTTGACTACCCCTGGTTTGGAGGATGGAGAAGGGTGGTCCTAATCCATTCGACTTTCAGCCATCGCAGAATGAAGCGGTGATCTCCCACGTCTCCAGCAAGCACCTGTGAAGAACTTTGCTGTTTCTCTTCTTGTTTGGGACTCAGAGAAATGAAGCGGAGACTTCAAGGTTGTTTGCCCAAGTCCCATTGCTGAGTCAGGATTTCTGTCCAAATCTGAGGCTAATCATCTATCCACGTTGCGGCCCCGGACACATATTTAATTATCCTTACAGATGCAATTATTGAGAGGGAAAAGAAATACTGCATGCTTAATTATTCGGGGGCTGGGATTGGAGTGACTGCCTGTATACCAGATCGTATACTAGAAGGGGTTCGGATCGTTTAGTATGAAATATAACATTTTTCGATCACACGCCTTCCCTGCTTCCTGCTCACGTGCACCTTCCTTTTCTGGGATGGGAGTGGGGGAGATGCACAGGAAGCTTGAAATCGAATATCAGTGAGCACAGCACTGATTGGACAGCACCCATACTGTGGAGAACCCCCATCCAATTCTGTTCACGCATGTCTGTCATTTCAGTTACAAAGGTGGGTGAAAGCCAGCCTCATCCTATAACTCAGGGGTAGTCAACCTGTGGTCTTCCAGATGTCCATGGACTACAATTCCCATGAGCATTTGCGGGCAGGGGCCCATGGGAATTGTAGTCCATGGACATCTGGAGGACCACAGGTTGACTATCCCTGCTATAACTCACTAGTGTGATAAGGTAGTTAGAATGTGCTGTCAAATTGCATCTGACTCTGTCTGTCTGTCTGTCTGTCTGTCTGTCTGTCTGTCTGTCTGTCTATGATCTATCTATCTATCTATCTATCTATCTATCTATCTATCTATCTATCTATCTATCTATCTATCTATCTATCTATCTATCTATCTATCTATCTATCTATCTATCTATCTATCTATCTATCTATCTATCTGTTACACAAAACAAGACCTGAATTGGGAATGGAGGAACACGGCAGGCAGGATGCGAGTCTGAAGGTGGAGAATTCAAAGCCAAATCTGTGTGCCCAATTGGACTTCAGCACCCTCTGTTTATTTCTGCGCGTACTAGTTTGCACATGCATGCCGATGGGTGATACTCACGTGGCTTGAATATCCAAACGAAGCACTGCAGACTGGAATTTCCCTCTCACCTGAAGACTTTGTCAGGAGACGGTCACCCAAGGCAGCATTTGAAAAAGGAAAGGAAAAGGAAGTCCTCCGCCATCTAGCACATAATTAATTTATGGCCTTCACCACCGCAAGATGAGATGATAGCTGCCGGCTTAGATGGATTTTTAAAAGGATTAGACAAATCCGTGGAGGATCGGCCTCTCAGCAATGTATCGGCCATGATAGCTAAACGAATCCGTCATGGGCAAGGGAAGCATGCCTCCAAATTCCAGGCGCTGGGGACAAAACTCAGACAACCAAAGAAACTCTGTGCAAAGTCTCAGTGAATGTTCAGGGGCATTTGGCTGGTCATTATGAAACTAGGATTCTACCAATAATGGATGGAAGGGAACTATGGCACAATCCATGCTCCAAAGAACTGGTTCAGTTCTGTGCTCAATTTTATATATTAACTTCATTGATCCCTTACCTTTCACGCCATTGAGAACATACGGAAATTTGTTGTACCATTAAGGTTGCCAACCTCCAGGTATGGCCTGGAGATCCATATTGCGTCTGATCGCCAGACTCCAGAGATCTGTTTCCCTGGAGAAAACAGATGTGTTCAAAGATGGACTTCATGCACAGGATTACACCATAGTGCTATGTTTTGCATTGGTAGGGAAATAAGGCACCTAGTTGCAAACAATCAAGGGCAGAACGGATGGGAAATGATAGGGGAACTGCATCTGTATATGAACAGGGTCTTGGTCGTTAATTGTCCAAAGCACTTTACTAAAACACTTTATACTCCACTCTGTAAAGCAGTCTTTCTCAACTTTTTGCACCATTGAGGAACTCCTGAAACGTCCTTCAGGCTTCAAGAAACCCCAGAAGTGGTGCAATTGTGCAGAATATGGTTGAGAAGCAGAGCTGTGGACACGCCCACCTAGGGTCCCTCCCCTTCCTGCCCCCTCCAGGCCCGTCATTGGCCATTTGGGAAGGGGATGGGTGGGTCGACAGGACCATAGATGTTCGACAAATAATGTTTAACCAATTGTTAAAAATATATGCAATTAATTAACGCCCACCTATTTGGGAAACCCTTCCAGGGCTGTCAGGAAACCCCAGGGTTTCACGAAACCCTGGTTGAGAAAGCCTGCTATAGAGGCCTAACCTTGCTGGTCATTGGGTAAACCTCTGGATGGCACGACTGCAAATTCATCTCTCTCTCTTTTCTCTTGTTTTGTCCTTCCTGATTACTGTAATTGGAACTAAGTTGGATGTTGCATGTAATTTAGTTATCACTAAAAGGATTAATTTGGGCAACATCTCTCTCCCCCCCCCCCTAACGTCAATTGGCGTGAGCAGACCCATCGACCAGACAAAACTCCCCAATCAAATATGCACCCGTCAACAGATCTTCCACCTTGTGAGGACAGGGAGAGATTCTGTTAGGCGTTTTAAGTGTCCCAGATCAATTTGGTTGCCAAGGCAGGTCAATCAAGCTATAATTGGCTCTAATCAGTACTTCTGCCAGCTGTGAGATTCTTTACCTGCATCCAAGTCAAATTTGTTGGTGTCTCTTTTCTTCCAAAGGAAGTGTGATGTCGCCTTGCGTTTGCGAAATCTGCAATGCAAAAAAACCCACTTTCCTTCTTGGGTCTGCTCTAGAAAATGGGGTCCGGGTGGGGTGCTGACCTAACCATCCATCCTGGGCCCAAAAATGCCTACAGCAAAATTGTAAAGGTAAAGCTATCCCCTGTGCAAGCACCGATTCATGTCTGACCCTTGGGGTGACGCCCTCTAGCGTTTTCATGGCAGACTCAATACGGGGTGGTTTGCCAGTGCCTTCCCCAGTCATTACTGTTTACCCCCCAGCAAGCTGGGTACTCATTTTACCGACCTCGGAAGGATGGAAGGCTGAGTCGACCTTGAGCCGGCTGCTGGGATCGAACTCCCAGCCTCATGGTCAGAGCTTCAGACAGCATGTCGGCTGCCTTACCACCCTGAACCACAAGAGGCTCCATACATCCTGATTAAATAGCTAGCCGTCTACTACCCCAGACCATAAATCCCTCATTATAAAAAAAAAGCATGAGAACAAAAAATGAATTACATGTGTCAGAAGATAGCAAGCGATGCTTCCCAGAGCATGTGAGCGGGCATCAATCAATGGATTGTCATCCACCCAGAGCATTTGTCTATCTATCTCCATTACATCTTTTCACCATCGTCTCTTCACAAAGCTCAGGATGACGTATATGGTTCCCCAGTCCCCGTTTGGCTCTCTAAACTGCCCGTTGACAAATCAATCTGAATTCAGCAGGATCCACAACGAGAAAAAACAAAGTGCAGAATCAGTCCTGGATTCAAATCCCTATTCTATCAGGGAAGCTTTCTGGGTGGCCTTCGGCTTCGTAGGGTTGTTGTTGTGGCAAGAAGGCAAGGGGGCAAACCGTGTCTACTAGCTTGGAAGAAGGCTGGGATGACAATGCGGAAGTCGATAGGAATGAAACTCTGCCCAATTCCTATTCCCTGAAAGTATACCTGGACTCATTGAAGTGATGGAAGGAGGAGGCAGATGTCCTAAAATTGTGTGTTGCCTGACATTCCATCTTTGGGAAAGAGCCAAACTGTTCCCACAAGCCGTGGCATCTTCTTGAGACGCTGCCTGCCAGATGGAAAGAGTTCGGCAGCCTGATATAAAATAACAATGCGCAGATCTGAAAGGGCGTGCGTGAGAGAGTTTGTGCGTGTTGTGTGCATTTGAGAAAATTCTATAGCCTTCTCTCAATATGAATTCAGAGTGTGGCTTTGGACACGGGGGGGGGAGGGGAGAAAGATCTCTTGCTATGCGTTTTATGGGAGAGGAATGGGGAACAAACATCTGTCACTTATCAAATTAGCAGCTGGATAGACCTGTCATCTTGGAGATGTACAGCTGAGCCGTTCCTTTTTATTGAGGGATGTGAGGGTACATTGAAGGGAACAGTGCGATCGAGAAGGGAGCTTGGGGAAATGGGTCTTTTTCTCCGGGAAACATCTGTACTGTAAGTAAAAGCAGAGTATATTAGAGTCTAACAAGCCAAGGAACCATTTGCAGGTTGGAGCCTTCCAGAAGAAGATATAGAGAATCCTGGGCCTATTCTGCACGCAATAGATAATGCACTTTCAATGCACTTTAGAAGTAGATTTTCCTGTTCTGCACAGGAAAATCCAGCTACCAAAGCACATTGAAAGTGCATTATCCTATGTGTGCGGAATGGGCCCTGAACTTGTGTGACATTCATAGCACTTCCTAGAAGCAGAAAGGACCAGACTGAGGCTATTGTACATTGGTCCCGTGATGAGAAGGCAAAATTCCCTGGAAAAAACAGTCATGCTAGGAAAAGCTGAAGGCAGCAGGAAAAGACAAAGACCCAACAGGAGATGGAGGGACTTAACCAAGGAAGCCACGACTCTCTGCTTGCAAGACTTCAGCCAGGCTGTTAACCATAGGCCTTTTGGTGGTCATGAATTCCTAGAGCCACCAAAAGTCAGAAGTGACTTGACAGCTCTGAACACACACACAAATGGACACACACAATATGCACACCAAGTCAGTTGAAGCCAATGAATACATAAGGGGGTTAAGAGTGGCGGCTTCTGGTTTTGATTCCCAGCTCCTCCACATGCAGCCAGCTGGTTGGCCTTGGGCTTGTCACAGTCCTGTTAGAGCTGTTCTCATAGAGCAGTCCTGTCAGGGTGGTCTTGGCCCCACTGACCTCACAGGGTGTCTGTTGCAGGGAGAGGAAGGGAAGGCAATTGTATGCCACTTTGAGAGTCCTTCGGATACTGAAAAGTGGGGTATAAAGACCAACTCTTCTTCTTTGTGATGTTGCTGTGTCTTTACCATAGCTCTCTAAAAAAAAAAAACAACAACAACAATGAAATCTGAGATGGCTCTTTTAGCCCCAAATTTCACATTGAAAGCAGGTGTCATTTTGAGTAGATCTCCTTTCCCCCGTTTCAACTTCAGTTCTGAGTCTGAACTGAAGTCTCCTCCTTCACCCCGGTTTCAGTCTCGGTCTGCTCCTATTGAAGTCAAGATAGGCAAGGCCAGCAATCTGACACTGCTTGGGGCTTGAAATTTCACATTATTGTTTTTCATTAAGCTGTTTCTCACTGCAAACCATCAAGCTACTGAAAACACACCAAATTATTATTTCTGTTCCATCCCGAATTGGCTCGGCCACTTCAGCATCTCTTTATAATCAAGGACTGTTGACGGCCGTTCCTCAAAGACGTCCCGCCAGATGCGTTTGTCGGCCTCACTTAATATTTTCTTCAGGTGAATCGAGTCAATACTTTGAAGATGAATTGGCTATTGAGGTGAAACAAAAGAATTTCACTACCGAGAGGCAATAAGAGTAGGCGAACAGAAGCACTTGAGATTTTTTCCCCCTCTAACAGTACAATGCAAAGACCATTCTACTTCCCAAGGAGGTTATCTGCTGAAATCAGAAACATAATTACAGTCAGTGGAACTCCTAATCTTGAAAAAAGGCTTTTGTTTTTAATTTTGTATGCTATTGCTCTTCATCTGGAGTTTCTCCTTGTTGCTTTTGAAGTGACTAGATGACATGGTAGGAGGACTGCGATCTCATTCCTTCCAACCTACCTTAACCTCAAAAAATGTCTGACCTTGCATTCTTCCTGTCTCCTTGGCATTCTGTCCTGGATACTGATTCCCCCTGCCTTCCTGTCAGTTCATCTGTGCTTCCTTCTGGAAAAGAGCTGAAACCTGAGACCAACATGCCTGGCTGATATAAAAGTCTCCCTCACTTTTTGTTTCCCTGTGAGATGGTTCAGGTTGAGAGAGATTAATTGGCCCCATAAACCCTATTAAGCTCTGTAGTGGGAAGGTAGGGTGACCAACCTCCTGGTGGGATGATTGCCAGGTGGCAGAGCTCAATTCTTCTGGAGAAAATGATCCATTTCGAAGGTGGGCTGTACAGCATTATGCCTTATCTAACTCCTCCCCCGCCACAAACCCCATCTTCTTCAGTCTTAAACCTTTCCCCACATTTCCAGGTATTTCCCAACCCAGGCTTGGCAACTCTAGTTGAGGGAAATGTTGAACTTAGTTCCTTCTAGCATCCTCATAGCGCTACAACCTTGTCTGCACATTCTGGTTGGCAGAGTCTAAATATGCAGGAGAGTTCAGCGCTGCTTAAAAGAATAAAATCGGTTTATGTAGAACAGCAACAATCTTTGTATAGAAAGAGAGGCAAGAGAGTCCTAACCATCTGCCTGAGGCAAGCAGAGAGGAAGTGTGCTTGAAGGAACAGGAAGTCTCCAGCTGAGCCAATCAGAACAGAGGAGAAAATGATTTGAAAAATATTGGGAAGTTCTTAATCTAAATATGCTAGTTACATATCTCCTCTGATGCCCCCTGCAGGATAATCCTCATATTCTGAGCAGTTATGAATACTACAGCTCTGGCATATACCAACAATTCTCCAGGTGCTCTCTCTCTCTCTCTCTCTCTCTCTTTCATTTACACTGCAATCCCAAGCAGGGTTATACCCATCTCTGTTCACTGAAGTCAATGGGCATAACAGGGTGTACCTCTGTTTAGGACTGCATAGGTGTTCAGTCACATTTTGCAGAATTTAAACTCAAAGCAGTTATGGGCACCAGTGTCTTTCCAGGGTGTAAGGTCTGTGTGTGTGGGGGTGAGCAAGGTAGCAATTCTGTTGATCGGTGATCAAAGTTGGTGGGGTTTGGATCTGAGACAGGTAACAAAAGTACTGGGTGGTAAAGCTTTCCTTCTTTGTGATATGAAGGGTCAGTGGCAGCTCTCCTTGGTTCAAAGGCATGAAAATGTGCATTAAGCCACTTCCGAATTCCAATAAGATTATGGGCTATCTGAAGTTTGGCCAGTTGGCCTCCCTTTGAAATAATGCTGTAATTCTCAGAGAAAGCTGCCAGAGCGTAGCAAGAAATAAATTAATCTTTAAAAACCACCACCAAAGGCTTGGAAAGCACACCTGCGGAGGAAACTGCCTGGTGTGCTCCAGAACGGGGTTGTAGTTAAGACGGGCAGATTCTCATCTGGAGAACCGGGTTGGATTCCCCGCTCCTCCTCCACATGCAGCCAGCTGGGGGACCTGGGGCTGGTCACCGTTCTCTCAGAATTCTCTCCGCTCCACCTGCTTCACAAAGTGCCCGTCTTGGGGAGAGGAAAGGCGGGAGATAGTAAGCTGCTTTGAGATCCCTCAGGGTAGAGCAAAGCGGGGTATAAATGTTGGCAGAGTTTAAATATGTCAAGAGAGGACTGAGAGCCAGGCTGCTTAAAAGAATACAATAGAATACAAGTTCCAGTCTCCACTTGGGACTTGGGGCTCCACAGAATTACAGCTCATCTCCAGACTAAAGAGATCCGTTCCCCTGGAGGAAATGGCTGCTTTGGAGGGGAGACTCCATAGTATTTTATTCCACTGTGGTCCTTTCCCACCCCAAATCCCACCCACCCCCAAAGCCTCCAGGTATTTCCCAACCCAGAGCTGGCAACCCTACATTTCAGCCCTACTTAAGTGGTAGCGTCTTGATTTAAATCTTTGACCTTTAGTGCACAAACCAGGTATTTTGCCACTAGAAAATGGTCCCTTTCTTCAAATGCTCCTAAACGCATAGCGTGGGCAATGGTTATGTTTACATATCAGGAGTCGAAGAAGAAGAAGGGTTGGTTTTTACACCCCACTTTTCATTGCCTGGAGTCTCAGTGCAGTTTACAATTGCCTTCCCTTCCTCTCCCCACCATAGACCCCTTGTGCAGTAGGTGAGAGAGCTTCTGACAGGACTGCTCTGTCAGAACAGCACTATCAGGGCTGTGACTGGCCCAAGGTCACCCAGCTGACTGTGTGAGCAGGAGCGGGGAATCAAACCCAGCTCACCAGATTAAAAACAGCCGCTCTTAACCTCTACACCAGGGGTAGTCGACCTGTGGCCCTCCAGATGTTCATGGACTACAATTCCCATGAGCCCCTGCCAGCGTTTGCTGGCAGGGGCTCATGGGAATTGTAGTCCATGAACATCTGGAGGACCACAGGTTGGACTACCGCTGCTTACACCAAGCTGGCTCTCCTTTATGAGTTAAAGTGTTCCTCCAATTTGTTTGCTACATGTTTGCTGTAAAATCATAGATGTACCTGCAGTTGTATGTTTTTTTCCCCAGTGGGTCGAGGTGTGTATCACTTAGGGGGGAAAAAAATCATAGTTGGCCCAGAGGCTTAACTTCTATATCACTCCCCTTATCTAGATGAGCCTATTTGGACCAATCTGTACCTTGGGACTTGCCCTCTGGGAACTCCCACGGTGATCACAGCAGCAGAGGAACATGTACATTGCTTCCCGATCTCATTAAAAGATAAGAAAGGGCAGAAGAGGGGAAAGTACTTCCTTCTCGTCAGGTTAGAATCGGAGGCAGAGACCAGAAGGAAATTCAAGTCACTGGGACCGATTTCGGCCAATTGCAGCATAACCTCCCCTCCCCCCGACAGGTCCGAAATGATACTAAGTGGGATTTCCTCGTGGCACAGTGAGTCATTATCCCAAGTATTGATTTGCAGGAAGCGATGTCAGCCTCTCCCGGGCTGGATTTTTGACCCAACGCAATGGTTAGCTTGCGACTTTAATGAAGACGGCAAATCATGACTTTCCCTTAAATATCTGTCTCTTTCTCCATCTGTCTGTCTCTCTCTGTGTGTGTCTCTTTGGGCTTCTGTTTCCTGTGGCATAGCCGGCTGAATTGCCTTGTTATTTTAAAATGGGATTCCGATTAAATGAAAGATCCCTGCCCTTTTCCCGGCATCTCTCTCCCTCTTTTTTTTTTCTGCCGGCAGCTCGAGGGGCGGCACAACATGGAAAAACAGTGCATTGATCCGGGATCGAAGGCCCCTGAATGATGAAAACCTGCCGTTCTGCTAGGGAAGAAAAAAAGGGGAGGGTGGAACCCGGAGTCAACATAATTTAGTGTCTGCTATTCATGTGTGCCAGTATGAAAATACCCATCTTGGCAATCACATGGAAGAATAATCAATATTTTATAATAATGCTTTTTAAAAAAAATGTCCCTGCGGAGACTTGTTTCTGGAGGTCTTCCGTGTATTTAGAAGAGTTCTGGCGGACTCTGCCTGGAGAGAGACAGAAGAGATAAAAATCAATTTATTTCAAGATTTCCATTTGGAAGAAAATTCACTCCATCCGACCATCAAACTGTCACCCTTAGTGTATTTTCATAATGAAATGGTTCTTTCTTTCTTTCTTTCTTTCTTTCTTTCTTTCTTTCTTTCTTTCTTTCTTTCTTTCTTTCTTTCTTTCTTTCTTTCTTTCTTTCTTTCTTTCTTTCTTTCTTCCTTCCTTCCTTCCTTCCTTCCTTCCTTCCTTCCTTCCTTCCTTCCTTCCTTCCTTCCTTCCAAACATGGCTTGACGTGGAACCAAATGTGGTGGGGGAAAGTACTATCAAGTCAAGGCCGACTTCTGATGACCCCTGGTGGTGTTTTCAAAGCAAGAGAGACTTAGAGGTGGTCTGCCGTTGCCTACTTCCGCATCAGACTTTGATATTTGATCATCCTCGTCACTCTCCTCTGCACCCTCTCCATTTTGCCCACCTCCTTTTTGAAGTGAGGCCTCCAGAACTGCACACAGGACTCCAGGTGGGGTCTGGCCCATGTGGCCTACAGCAGGACCATAACATCTTGTGATTTCAGTGCAATGACTCTGTTGATACAGCATTCGCCTTTTTAACCACATCACACTGTCTGTTCATACCTAGCTTACAGTCCACCAGTAACTCAAGATCTCATTCACACCTAAGATGGAGTGAGGGATGACACATTTCTTTAGCCTTTGCTCAGTTAGTAGAAACCGGAAAAGATTTTTTGGCTTCCAGAACTGTTTCCTGAATCAGGAGGCCTAGGTTGCAGGAGAGTATATACTTGGCTCTCTTTTGGAAGGCTGTTTTAGATAATCTTGCGGAAGGAGGATCCCTTTAGCCAATGTTGATATTTATGGACATGCCAAATTGACCTGATCTCAAGGCTAAAGGAAGAAGTTGCAATTGTTCATGTAAACCAGTGGAGGCTGGGAGGAGGGGGGGAATAACGGAAGCAGCCTTTTTAGAACCTGTCAGCAACTTTTTTGGGGGCTGGCTTGGTGGCTGCAGGGTGGCCCTATGGGATGTCCAAGGAGGGTGGAGACCCCAGGTTATTGGCTTGACCCCTAAGGGCCTTATCCTTCCCTGCCTCCAATGGGAAGTTATTTAATCTCGTGTAATTTTATTGTTCTGGGCGCAAGTCCTTTTGGGATCTATCCCACCTGTGTCATTTATGTTCATCTGCAGTAGAATAAAAATCATAAAAGGTTTTCCAGCCCTAGTGATCATTGCACATGAGGCAAGCAGCCCTAAAAGGTCCAGACAAAGCCCTTGGCCATCACCCAGGTTCATACCCTTCCCCAACTTGACCCTCCCAGCTCAACCCCCAAATCTCCAGGAATTTCCCCAACCGGAGCTACAAACCCCAAGTTTCCAGTCCGTCTACAAACCTCTCTGTTTAAAATATTTCCCGTTGAAAGCAAACCTAACCGAATCCTTCCAGCTTAATCCTCCAGGACTTGGAGTTTTAACCACACTAAAAGTCAGGAGCTGAGATTCATTTGTAATGAGGTCGCTGAGGTTTTTATCATTCTTCTAGCTACTACTGCTCTGGACCCCAAAAAAACCTAAACAACACAACCTATTATGGGACTGATTAAAAATTAAAATGCAAACATTCCGATCGGCAATTGGGGTAGCCATTCCAACGCCGGCTTAATATTCCTCGGCCGTCATCCCTGGGTTTGCAAAGGAATCTGAAAGGCGGTGCTTGAAGGAACGGCTCCTTTTGGTTTTTCCAGAAAAGAAAGTGTCTCGGTGGCTGCAACTTATTTCATGCATTGTCGAGTTGCATCAGGACGTCTGAGCCACAGGAAAATCCCTTGAAACTGCCACAAATAACCAAACAAGTTGCAGAACCCGGCCAGTTGGAAGCACTGGAGTTGTTGAGGGGCTTGGGGAGGTTCACCCACACAGCCTTGGCCATCTGGTAGGTGCAGGGATTTTCTCAGGCTGGTGTACCCCCACCCAGCAACTGGCAGTGTTCTTATGGGGCTGGGCTGTAGACATCGCAAAGAAACTGGTGCTCACTACAAAGAGGAGAGCGATCAGCCATTTACAGGTGTTAAAAAAAGACCTGGGACTAGCTAACTGAATCATGCCACAGGCAACTCTTGGCACAGACGTGAAGTTTATGTTCCTTTAAAAGGCCCCTAAACGTACAACCTATCAATGGGAACGGTTGCCAGTTTCCTCCTTGGGTTATAAGCCCGGGATTTACGGCGAACCAGTCACCCGTGACTTTGGAGGTTTAGCGAACGGCTGTGTATGAAATGTTTTATGTAAAGGGCAATTAATTTTTTTCTTCTTCTTTATGAACACAGTTTTCCCTGCTGCGTTTTCCCAAGGTGGTCACACGAAGGGTGAAAGGGAAACGCTGAGGGCAGGGAGCATCTCAAGGACGTATTTTTCATTGTGTGAATCACAAGCGGGAATGAAACTTCGGCAGCACCTTCCTGGAATCCCGGCCAAACGGCCGCTTGGATCTTGCTGCCTTTCAGGATCCACCAGCAGAATTTCCCGTGAGTTTCTAAAACAGTGACTGTGGTAGATTCAAGGGGGCAGCCGTGGGGTTCTGAAGTAGCGCAACAAAATCGGAGTCCAGTAGCACCTTTAAGACAAACAAAGACATGCCTTGAATAAATCTTTGTTGGTCTTAAAGGTGCTAAAAAAGGTAAAGGTGAAGGTGTCCCCTGTGCAAGCACCGGGTCAAGTCTGACTCTTGGGGTGACGCCCTCTAGCGTTTTCATGGCAGACTCAATACGGGGTGGTTTGCCAGTGCCTTCCCCAGTCATTACCGTTTACCCCCCAGCAATCTGGGTACTCATTTTACCCACCTTGGAAGGATGGAAGGCTGAGTCAACCTTGAGCCGGCTGCTGGGATCGAACTGCATGTCTGCTGCCTTACCACCCTGCGCCACAAGAGGCTCTTTTTCTTAAAGGTGCTACTGGACTCCAATTTTGTAGTGACCGCAGTGGTATTGATAGATTCCTTTGGAGATGCTGTCAGTATTTTGAGGCGGGCACCCAAGGGCTTTGTTTGTAACCAGAGTCCAAGAGAACAAGACCAGTCTTGGAAGGACATGCGATGGCAGGAGACCTCTTGAGGACTGGAACACTACAGAGGACTGCTGTGGTGGGAGACCTATACAGGGTTGGAAGGTGGACAAAGAGAGAAATAAACTAGGACTTCCAGAGAAGCTGGCACATGGAGAACGCCTGAAGCTAGCCTTTCTCAAACTTTTTACCATTGAGAGACCCTGGAAGTGGCATGATGGTGCAGAATACGGTTGGGAAGCACAGCTGTGTACAAAGCCACCCGGGTGGCCCTTCCCTTCCCATTGTTCAGAATTTGTGAATTAATTGGAGTTCTTGTGCAACACTCAGCTCCATTCAGAAACAACAACAAAAAAATGGAGCAAAAATGGACAACTCCTAATCCGTTGGTTCCACTTTGTTGGACACGAGGGCAGGTCATTCACAAATTCAAGATCTGCAGAGAAATGCAGTGAAGGAGAAACTCCAGGGACAGCCTCAGCAATGCTCCCCCCCCCCATCAGCACATCCCACTTTCTCCCCGCCTTCCCTTTTATGGATATGTCCCCAGGAAGTATCTGGAGTGGATGAGGCATCTGTACACAGAAGACAGATCTATTCTCGGTCTCTCTTTCCAACCCCCACAAGATATAAAATACATTCGGTGTGACAAGGAGGGAATGGGCTTGCATTTGCATCGCTCTTCTGCTGCCCCCAAAGAACAATAGATCATTGGTCCCAGGCCTGCCTTGTCCATTCAAACAGAAGTAGTATAAATATATTGCTCATCTGTCAACTCCCAGCATGTGCCTTTGCAGTTTATTTCCAACTTCTTCTTCTTTTTTTCCCTGCAGCTTCTAAACAAATTAAAAAAAGAAAAAACCATTGCAACTTCCTAGTTTGGTCTACGAGAACACAATGGTAGCGTTTACATGTATGCCACTATTTTCCCTGTGTTTTTTTTCCTTGACATTTGACTGGACCGTTTTTCATCTCGGTAATTTCTCATACAACGGGAGCCAGGAACCTGTTTGCAACTGCATCGCCTCCGATCACTTGCTCCATTGCTTCCCTGCAAGGGACCGGCGAGAATCAGTCGAGCGCATGACGGAGCTGCGGAAAGCGTCGGCATTAACACACGATTTTCCTGCTCCTTCCAGAATGCCACGACGGCCGGATTGCGAGTTCGATCCATGACCGGCAGAAGTGAAATCAAAAACGTGGGCGTTTTTGCTGGCCTTTGCTGGCAGGGGCTCATGGGAATTGTAGTCCATGGACATCTGGAGGACCACAGGTTGACTACCCCTGATATAGACTACTGTTGGTGTCTTTCGGACACAAGACGATTACCGAAAAGGAAGCCCAAGACATGACTTTTTCTTTGACGTGATCTCCAGCCAATGGTAAATGGATCCAATGCAGAAAATTCATGCAATGAAGCCATCTTAGTTCCAAGGGAATTACATTGAGGGTCCTTTGATCAACGAAGATTCCCCCCCCCCCTTTACATACTTAAGAAATCAGTCACATTTGCCATTGTTTATTGCCCACTGTTTGCCCGAAACCGAGAAAGATCAATGCCGAAAAATAAATCAGGCTAAGGATTCTGCAGCGTGGGATGCCTCTGACATAATCAGACTCAATAAGTTAGCTAATTAAACTTACAGATTGTATAATGAAACCACCCAATCGGAGCCAGACAGATCAATTTCTTTTCTCACCTGGTTTTCATAATGATTAACGGGCTTTCAACGTAGACAACAATAGCTATTAGCTCCGAGTGTTATAGTTGGAAACCTGCCCCCCCCCTCTAAGATTGAAAAAAAAAGTTTAGTATAAATAATCGTTTCAGCTTTGGGTTGGACGTGAGGTTCGACACCAAAACAGAGATGTCACTCTCCGATCTCCCTTGAACGCCAGGGGAAGGTCTGAAGATTCTTTTTTTATATATACAAGTTTTTTTATTTACATAAAGATAGAAATATAGAATGCAATACGAGTTATTAATACAAAGAACAGTAAAATATAAAATATATATGTGGATGGCTCTTAGACTCAGTTTTGGGCAAAAGTTTATATCATTGTATAGTTAATGTGGGGTCGTACATTTTCAAATGATGATTATATTTTATAGGTCTGAAGATTCTTGATCAGGGCGGTGCAGTGGTTAAGAGCAGCTGGCTCTGCTCCGGAGAACCATATCTGATCTCCCTCTCCTATACATGACGCCTGCTGGATGACTCCCACCCATTTCGGAAACCTTTCCAGAGCCATCAAAAAAAACCCCCAGGATATCACAAAACCCTGTTTGAGAAAGGCTACCCAAGGGCAGTGGTTCTCAACCTGGGGGTCGGGACCCCATTGGGGGTCGAACGACCCTTTCACAGGGGTCGCAGCAGGGCAAGCAGCTTGTCCAGGGGGGAGTGGGGGTGCTGCCACTGTTGTTTCTCCTCCTGAAAGTAGAAAAGAGCAAGATCGGCATGGTGGGGCAAGAGGCAGAACTGAACCGAGAAACCCCGGGGGAAAAAAACAATTTATATACAATCAAGAACAATGGATCTTCATGCCATTGGTCAGTTTCGGTTTAATTTCTGTGAAAGAACACTTGCATAATTTTATGGTTGGGGGTCACCACAACATGAGGGCTATTAGGAAGGTTGAGAACCACTGGCCTAGGGGGTTGCCATAAGTTGGCTGAGGCTGAAGGGCAGCTCTCACACACCTAGTATCAGCTTTCACTACCCAGGTTCTAACACAATCCCGCACCCCATCAGCAAGCAAGTGCATCCTGAGCCAGCCAGCTGGCAAATTTGCCCACTGGCTGGGGTGGTGGTGCTGAAGCCCCTCCATGGTGCCCCCCCTCTGAACTCCTCAGGAATGGCCTAGGGCTGCCTAGTATACGAGTGTGTGTTCCTCCCCCTGTCTTGAGTTGGCTGGCAACATTTCCAGACTTTTGGTAGATTCAGAAGGGTACATTTTATTGCCTCTTGCCTGGAACCATCTTGAAGCCACCTCCTACGGCATCTGCTCTGCAGCTAGCACAAACCACAGGCTTCAGCAGAACTGCACACCGCATCCTGAGGCATCTTCCCTTCCACAAACCCTTTTAAAAGCAGATTTTTGTAACCTCCAGAAGGCTTGGTCCACATAAAAGGTATCGCATGGATTGTGTTTTTTAGGGACTATTACCAGTTCAAGAGATATTTACTATTATGCAGCATCCCTTCTGAAGTCGTTCTGCACCCTACTAACTTTGCTGCTGCTGCAGCTTGTAGGGAGTCTCGTGAATCGGGTTGGGACATAATGGCATTGATCTATAGGGGTCCCCTCAAGAGAGGTGTCCTTTACAGACTGCCTTTGTAATGAGGGTGCTTTACTGCCACCTAGTGGATAGGATGTTTTGGGGAAGAAAAGAGACAGGGCTGCTTCTCTCCTGTCCCAGTTCAGAAGAAGGCCGGGTTCCTTCTCCTTCCTCGAGGAACATTTGACATTATCAGATCAGCCGTCCTGATCTAACCGAAGAGGACATTTGTCAGCAACCGTCTTCCTCTGCTGTGTGGCGAAAATTACTGCTCTGACTACTTTATTGGCAGAAATTAGCCTGGGTAAATATCTTGGAGAGCCGTGAACAGTCTCTGGAGAGTGTTGCAGAAGGCTTCTTATTTGTTTTCCTCTTGATCGACTGGTACTGAAGGGGCAGGATGGGACACAAAAAGAATGTGCATCTCTCAACAGCTCAGCAACAATGAGAATTATGTACAGCAAAGCTGGATCTGGCAGTTTGTCACAGGGCAACCAAGAGGCAATTCTAACAATCTCCCTTTTGATTTAATTGCCTTGGACGTGAGCTTTTGGTGGGGAATAGTTCCCTGCCCTCCCTGGGATGCCTGAGCCCTGTGGCTAGGGTTGCCAGACCCCCCTTCGTCATCAGTGAGGGATGGAAGGGTCAGATCAGGGTTGGGGAGCTCCTGGGGATTGGAGAGGCAGCCTGGGGTGCATGGGGACTTCCTGGCGGGACAATGCTATAGAATCTGTCTTCCAAAGTATCCATTTTCTCCAGAGGAACTGATCTCTCTTTTTAACCTACCGCTGTCTCAGATGACAATTAGCCCCGGAATCTCTTCCTCTTTTTACCTGGATTGTTTTTCCGAGGGCAGTTCTGCACATTTTTAAAAAATAGCGTTATGCCAGCAAAATTGTGTAACGCTAAAAAATAACACACCTCCCGCCGTTCCTCACCTTCTGGCTTTCTCGCTTTCCTCTGCCGCCTTCTCACGCTTCTTGGCATTCGGCACGCCTGCTTGAAATGGCGGAAGAGAGCAATATGGTTTACACGTGACTCTCCTCTGCCTGTCAATCAAGCCAGGTGGCCAATCACCTTTCTCCATGTTTTGAAGGGCCCACAATGCCAGCTATTTTTTTTTAAAGTAAAACTTCTCAGTTGAGACGCCTATGCATCTAAGAATATGCCACTCCTTTTGGAATAATGAGCCTTGAAAATTTTAAAAATTAATCTTGTTCCCGATTGGGGGGGGGGCTTTAGAGAGGCATGCTTTGTATTTTAACTGGGGGGGGGGATTTTTTTTTCCTGCTTTGCCTGCATGATTTATTGCCTATTTGTTGCTCCAGGCAGTTTGCTTCCAAAACAAACAAACGAAGAAAACCGTCCCTGGAAGAAGGGAGAGGGAGGTGGGTGTTAGGGCGGGCACTGGAGGTGGAGATAGTGCTAAGTCAGCTCCACACATTTCCTTGGCATGTGGCTGGCTGGTTGCTCTACTCTGGCTAGCACTACATAGTTTGGGGAATCCACTTTATGCAGGTAGCGCTTTAAAATGGAGGATGTAGCTACTGGTTTGCTGCTTGGACACTGGATGTTGGCGATGTTGTGCAAAATGCCAAAAATATGGCGGTTACAGAAGGTAAGCATTTCACTTTATTTCTCAGGTGTGAGAGTTCACTGAAACAGTTCTTGGAATTCAATTGATACGTTTGTGTTTCCTTTTGCTAAACTACAGCAAATGATGCCTGTGTCACGTAACGCTCTTGAAAAATGTGTCAAAGCCATGGATCAAAAACTTCCCTCCTTGTTCTCTCACCAAAGTCATAATCCCCCCCCCCCCAAGCCCGACTTGTAACCTTTTGACAGACTGGCAGTTTTCACACTGCTGCCAACAAAATGTCAAGAGCTCTTACAGGTTCTGAGGCTGGAGAACCAGAGAACAGTCAAACTGCTTCCAAGAGAGCTTTATAACCATCGTACCCCCACGGAACAAGTTGGAATGGGAATCTATGTGTCTTTTTCTTCCTTTGCATCACCCCCTCCTCCTACATAAACATGTACTTTCTATAGTAGCAGGGTCACTGGACTCTCAACCACATTATGCTAGAAGAAGAGAGCTGACATCTCACCAGATGGGACGGTGGGATGGTGTTTCTTCTAAGGAGAAGGGAGAAAATGGTTTTAAGGTGGTGAAGGCAAGAACATTACGCCAGCGATTTCTGTCAGAGGCACCTTTCTTTTGTGAGCAACTTTGAGATTTGTGGTTTTAGTTAACTTGGGAGAGAGTCCTTAAATAACATTGTGGTTTCAGGTGAACCCAAGGATGGTCAAGAACATGGAGAGAACACTGGTCATACCATCAGGACCGTCCTGTCCTCAGTTAAGGCGACTGAGACCATGAAAATTACGTTTAAAAATGTATTGGCAGTCAGATATATTTGATCCAGGATCATGCTGAATCTTTATCCACAGGGCTGGCCCATCCAATAGGTGACCCTAAAGACAGTTGTAGGGTAGTGGCTTACGGTGCTGGACTAGGATCTGAGACATCCAGGTTCAAATCCCTTCTTGTGCCATGGATGCTCACTGGGTAACCTTGGGCTAGTTATAATATCTCAGCTTAACTGACCTCATAGAGTTTTTGTGAGGATAATATGGGGGAGAAGAGAATAATGTGAGCTGCTTTGGGTTTCCACTGAGGAGAAAGGAAGGATGCACATGAAATAAAGGAAGTAAATAAATAAATTGCCTAGGGCAGGGGTAGTCAACCTGTGGTCCTCCAGATGTCCATGGACTACAATTCCCATGAGCCCTTGCCAGCAAGTCATGGGAATTGTAGTCCATGAACATCTGGAGGACCACAGGTTGACTACCCCTGCTCTATGTGCGCTTCTGCAGATGAATGGGACACTGTCTGGAACTTTATCATGGTACAATAGCACCAAACCACCATGTGCAGGGAGCCCTTCTACAAATGTGGCATGGCCGGATCCTACTGAACTTCCAGATCAATCCACCAGCTTGGGGTTATGCCAGGTATCACCATGCCTGATTTTGATCTGCAGCAATCTCAGAACGTGTTTGAAGAGAGGTTAATGGCGATTTTGACCAGTCTCAAAGGAGCTGCATGTCGTCCAGAGAATATTAAAATCTAAGGCTATTTCAAGAAGAGCCCCCAAGCTGCCCCAAGTTGCCCGTTTTGTCGTCCAGAAACGAGCAACATCAGTTCTTGTAAAAAAAAATCACCCACGGCTGTAGAATTTTGACTCCACCCATCACAGCCTCTTCATTCTTTGCAATGCCCTCTTTCCACTTGTACGTCTTCCCCTTTATTTTGTAAACGGGGATTTCTCGATGCACGGTTTCTGACGTTTCGGCAACGTGACGACGTGTTCCATTGTATTCCCTGCCTATTTGGTGGATAATTTTGTTCCAAAAGAAGCAGTTCCCATTTCCCCCAAGTTACCCCCACCAAACTAATGTTTTCAAGTGTCAAGCAACAGGAGGGGGTGGGGGAGTCATTTCTCTAAGGGCCCAGCTCCCTGTTTGCATATCAAATGTCTTCTAAAGATTTTCCTTTTGCGCCGCTCGGTATTCGACTGCCGAATTTTCCGATGCGCGAGCGTTCTCTTTATGCGGAAGGGGTGTCTCTCTTTTTTTAATTTAAAAAAAAAATGCAAGTGATTGTTGCTGCTGCTTGCTATTCATGGCGAGAATCTGAATAGCTTTATGAATAACATGAATTGATGTTCTTGTCATCTGCAACAATATTTACAGAACATACAGTTACATTAAAAGGGAAATTGGAGGCAAAGAAGTGACGCCTCTGGAAAGGGTGTAAAAACAAGCCAATTGCTCAAGCGGCACTCAAGCGACTCATCTTTTTCTTCTTTCTTACCGCTTTGCTTGGCTTATCACTCGTCAACTGTTTAGACCCGAATATTTGCTGTTTTAAATAGGCTATTATCTACCGACGTGGTTTCCCCCCCCCCTCTCTTTTTTCTTTTTTTTGGGTGAACTTGCGTTTGTGACATATAGAAGAAAATGCATATGACAAAGTAGGACGAGACATCTCATTGGGGGCGGCGGAGGAGGAAATGTCCACCGTTCCAATCTGGTAATATTTTTTCTTTGGAGGAGGACGGGGAAACAGAGTTTCACAAGCCGCAGTCATTGAAAGATGATGAAGAAGAAAAATCAGGCAGAACTGAATCAGAGATATTGCACTCTCAACCCGGCGGGCTTTGTCTCAGCGTTTCTTAGCGAGCAAGGGGCTGTTCGGCGCGGTAATATCCCAGTATTAAATGCAGGCAGGATTTCCGCTGTATTAGCCAGAGCAGCGTCGGCAAAAGGCTATTATTTCAATATAAACATAGCCCTTATTGGAATAAACACTTTTCTGTGATCTTTCGTTCCCCTGAGCTGCTGGGGGAAAACTCGGCATTGATGCCTGCCTGTGTGTGATTTTCAATATTTTCTTTTCTTCCAAAATGGATTTCTGGGCTCATGAAAGGAGGTGGAATTATGAGCTCAGCGTTCAGAAAATAAGCAAAAGTCCCCGCATTTGTAAAACAATGGATTGCAATAAACACAGGCCAAAAAGAAGGGAGGGGTTTTTCCAGCTCGTGTGTCTTCATACAAAGTACCCTTTCAAAAAGCTTTAGCAGATCCTGGATGCATCAATCTCACCTATTTAACCCAGAACCCTTTTCTATACATGCTGGGAGCAGCAAACGTAACAGGAAAAATCACCTAATTGGAACACTTTCCCTTCTAAGATGAATGCACATAGGCTGCTTTCTGTTCCACTTTCAATGCACTTTAGTGATTCTTTGCAACCGCACTTTCCAGTAAAGGTAAAGGTAAAGGTATCCCCGGTGCAAGCACCAGGTCATGTCTGACCCTTGGGGTGACGCCCTCTAGCGTTTTCATGGCAGACTCAATACGGGGTGGTTTGCCAGTGCCTTCCCCAGTCATTACCGTTTACCCCCCAGCAAGCTGGGTCCTCATTTTACCGACCTCGGAAGGATGGAAGGCTGAGTCTACCTTGAGCTGGCTGCTGGGATTGAACTCCCAGCCTCATGGGCAGAGCTTTCAGACGGCTGCCTTACCACTCTGCGCCACAAGAGGCTCTTCAAGTGGGAGGAGGAAAATCCATGTGCAAACGGTCCCTAAAGTGCAATGACAATGGATTAGTCAACAGGTGTGTCTGTCTACGTGAATAGCTCCAGTATGGGCAGTGTGACTGACACACAATCTGGGTCTTGCCTGTTGAGAGAGGAAGACTTGAAAAACAGCAGCCCAGAACAAGGGTTATGAGTTAGTGGCAGAGAGGTTGACGGATTAGGAGCCGAGGCGAAAAGGGGGTTTCTGGCTCCGTGGAACTGTGTAGAAGAGAGATGGCCAAACTGTGACTCTCCTGAGGTCTGTGGACTACAATGACCATGAGCCCCTGGCAGGGGATCATGGTCATTGTAGTCCATGGACCTCAGGAGAGTCACCGTTTGGCTACCCCGGTGTAGAAAAGAGTCTGAAAATAGTCAAATTGAAAATAGGCTGGAAATAGTCAGATGGTAACCAAAGAATCTCAGTTACAGGAAGAGAACCTCTGTTCCAAAGTTCAATAGATGTGAAAGGGGGCATATAAGAACCAACTCTTCTTCTCCTTCTTCATTAGAGGGCGATTAGAGGAACATGGCGATTTCCTTTCTCTTTTTCTCTGAATAGATTCTCGACTGCTCTCAACACTCTGTCCCTCCTGAAGCATGCTCCTTAGAACAGATGTTTTGTTGGCTTGGGTGTTTTTTGGGGATGGGGGTTATTTCTTTGTCTTTTCCAGCTCAGGGATCAAACACACATTTTTCATAAAACAAAACTGAAGGAAAATGCAGGTGGTGAGCATGGCGTCGACTCCAAACAGCACTAGATCGGCTGCCTCCAAAAGCACCCCTTTTTGCTCCCGACGGGAAGACGGGATCTGTTACGAGTACGGATCCTAATCCAACCGGAGGGATCTCGTAAGAATACACCTTGCCTTATTGGTGTAATGGTAAGGCTAGATCAGAGAACCCCGTATCAGCTTCATAAAATCTAATTCATTCGCAGCCGTCCCTGACTGGTCCGTTCCGTTTGTTTTGTGTCAAACGTTAACACCATGCTGGGGTTTCATGTTGAGATGAAAATTGGAAAATAAGTACACAGGTTTACTCCGTCCTGATGCTATCTCCCCCACCTGCTTCCTTCATCTCCTTCTTGTGATATTCTAATCCATTTAAAAATATATATTGTTCAACTTTAACTTCTGGGGGAAGGGGGGAGGGGAACCGAGCCAAGATTACATCTTTATCAAAGGACATCAAGATGGAGATTTGGAACACAGATGTATTGTCTCTTTATCATTTTGTGCATCGGAGGGAAAAGAAACCTGTTTCTTTCACAAGGGTCTCACCCCACCTCTTTCTGAATTCTCTGCAGCAAGGAGCGTTTTCTTCCTCTCCCCTTTTATCTTGCGATTTCAAGCACAGGTATGGTCCCGTTCAGCTTCCCCCACGGCTGCCTTTGAGCACAATATTTTAGCTCAAAGACACTCCACCAGCCAATTAAAATGAATTAAATTAGTACCTGCCGGGAGAATGTATGAAATAAAACGCCCAATAATTCCATTCGCACCCATTTTTCTTTGTACCGTGATCACATGAACTTTAGGTGCTCATCTGACATCGGAGCAACCAATTTAATCCAGGAAGAGGGCAGGTGGGAGAGGACCCATACTGGGTGTGTGTGTGTGGAGAATTAATACAAGGCTGATTTCATCATGCATTTTCTTTCAGTGAATGTACACAGGAATGGTTTCCCCCCGCCCTCCTTCCAACACTTTAAGTTCTCAGTTCATCACTGATATTTCCAATAAGGAGTCAGAATACCAGATGGACTGCCAGACTGTGGGCGAATGTCATATTTGTGATGAACCAGTGTCAGGAACGGGCACCTAAACTCATTCCTTATTCACCAAGGAAAAGACCAACACGTGCCCCAGGAGTAGAAGCTTTCCTAACCTCCAGGATTCTGATTTCAGAGCTGGAAAGGGGGTATCAGTGGCAGTGAGAAAACATGGTAGCCAGATAGGACCACCAACCCTCCCTCTGCTTGGGAAACTTCTAGAGTTTGGAGGGGGGCAAGGCCTGGGGAATGCAGTGTAATGCAGTGCCCACCCTCCAAAACAGCCATTTCTTCCAGCGTGGTGTAGAGCCAACTTGGTGTAGGGTCTAAGAGTGGCAGCCTCTAATCTGGAGAACAGGGTTTGATTTCCAGTCTAGAACAGGGGTGGCCAAACTGTGGCTCTCCAGATGTCCATGGACTATGATTATCATGAGCCCCTGAAAAGCAAACAGAAGTAAGCTGGCAGAGGCTCATGGTAACTAAAGTCCATGGACATCTGGAGAGCCACAGCTGGGCCACCCCTAGTCTAGAGTGTCCTCTGTCAGAAACAGGGTTGTCAACTCCAGGTTGGAAGATTCCTGAGGACTTGGGTGGTGGAGCTTGGGAAGGGTGGAGATCATGGAGGTGAAGGACCTCAGAGTGGTATAATGCCGCAAAGACCACCCTACGAAACAGCCATTTTCACCAGGGGAACTCATCTCTGTAGGATGGAGATCGGTTTGTAGAGTTATCATAGGTCAGAAGCTACTCGATGGTGTGTAACATACCCATTATCTTTGCAGAAACATGATGTCCATGAAGCTACCAACTCAGTTGGTAATGGGTATATTACACACCATCGAGTAGCTTCTGACCTATGATTACCCTACAAATGAATGACCGTCAAAGCAATCTACCACTCTACAAAGGAAGGTGATAGGAGACCACCTCTGCTTCTCACCTGCCTTGAAAGTCCTTGCTGGAGTCATCATAAGTTGGAAGCTATGCAGGGTCAGTATTTGGAAGGGAGACCACCAAGGAAGGCTCTGCAGAGGAGAGCAATGGCAGACCACGTCTGCTTCTTACTTGCCTTGAAAGACCCTTGCTGGGGTCCCCAGAATTCAGCTGTGAGTTGAGGGCACTTTACACACGGCCAGCCTATTTGTGCAAGCCAGGCCAACCAGCTCAGAAAAGAATCCACTTTTATGAAGTCTGTATCTGTAGCATTGGATTATTTCCATTACAGTTTGCAACAGACAAAAGGAAACAAAAACTCTTATTTTTATTTTGTTTTTTGTTTAATTAAAAAATTTCCCCCCATGAGCCAGTAGAAGAGGAAGGAATCCACAGGAGCCTTTTTGTTAGCTTAAAATCTGTTTTTGGCAATCAGTGTGACAATTAATGAGCTCCTTCCTATTAAAAAGGAACTCATTATAGCTCTGTTTGGAGGTTGATTGATCCATAGGCATGAAGCAATCTCACCATTTCAAGAGCGTAGGCAAACGAACATCATTTGAGGGGGAAAGTAATAAGTCATACTTAAAATAATTTAATTTAATTACTAGCAGTCCTGTCTGCAGGAATAATGCAAGGCCTGTAGTATGTATGATTCACAAGCATATGAAGAATATCCTTCAGGGGGCAACAGAGATGTGTGAGCATATGAAGAGTATCCTACAGGGGGCAACAGAGATGTGTGAGTATATGAAGAATATCCTACAGGGGGCAACAGAGATGTGTGAGCATATGAAGAGTATCCTACAGAGGGCAACATAGGAGATGTGTGAGCATATGAAGAGTATCCTACAGGGGGCAACAGAGATGTGTGAGCATATGAAGAATATCCTACAAGTGGCAACAGAGATATGTGAGCATATGAAGAGTATCCTACAGGGGGCAACAGAGATGTGTGAGCATATGTAGAATATCCTACAGGGGGCAACAGAGATGTGTGAGCATATGAAGAGTATCCTACAGGGGCAACAGAGGAGATGTGTCAGCATATGAAGAGTATCCTACAGGGGGCAACAGAGGAGATGTGTCAGCATATGAAGAATATCCTACAGGGGGCATTGGGAAGGAATGATATGTATTTAGCACATTTATATTGGGATCTTCCTGGTATTTTTCAAATAATCTCCTCCTGATTGGTTCAGATGGAGACTTCCTGTTCCTTTGAGTACACTTCTCCCGATTGCCTCCAAAACAACAGTTAGTCAGGACTCTCCCTCACCTCTCTTCTTTACATCGCTCCTTCTTTTCTCAATAAAGCTACTTTCCTGGTTGTTGCCTCCTGGCTCTGGGATTCTGAGGCTTAGTGCCTCTGAATGGGGAGGTTCCCCTCAGTCACCAGGGCTTGTAGTAGCCATTGAGAGAAGGCACTGTAATCTGTTGAGATCCTTCCCTTCCCTTCCCTTCCCTAAACCCCACTCTCCCCAGGTTCAGCCCCCATTATCTCCAGGTATTTCCCACCCAGAGCTGGCAACCCTGGGGACTGATCTCTGTAGCATGGAGGCCAGTTGTGATTCCTGGATAACACTAGGCCCCACCCCGCAGTTGGTAACCCTAATACGTTCTTTCGAAAGTGAAGACCGGTTTCCCTGAAGAAAGTTTGGAAACCGCTGTCTGAAGTTACCCTATAAAACCCTGAAGTTTTTAATGTCTTTCCCCTCTCCGGTCCTTACTGTTGTTTCTTTTCACTTTTCATAAGCGCTGAAAATATTTCCCAGCTACCTTCCCCCTCCTCTTAATGAAGATAAGTGTTTATTGTATTAATTTTGCTTCAATATATTGCCTTCCTTTCCAGCTGTGGAGACACCCGTTTCTGCAAATTATTGTTATTTTTGTTGGAGGCGGTTGATTTATTTTTAATTGCTTCTTCGGGTCCTGAGGCAGTTCACCAGTACAGTCGGTTTAATTGCCTTTATTATTTAAGGCTGCCAAAAAAAAAAGAAGAAGAAGATTTCTACCTCTTCTACCTCAGCTTTTGCTTGGGAAGTTATGCGGAGATTTATAAACGGGGGTGTGGGGGGGGGGTGTTGGTTGCTTGTCTCCCTTGAAAACATTATTCCTAATTCTGTCTAAGGGGGAACAGTTACAAAGCAAAGATTGAGGAGCTGGCCTTGGAGAACAGGTATCAAAAGAGGGAACGGGCCCAGCATATGCCTGTCCCGTTACTTCCTTTGAACGGCAAACAGGACTGATCTTTGAACACGCATCCCCCATGCCGTAGGTGTTGGAAGTGTTTTCCCAATCAGCAGTTTCCCCCCGAAACAGCCCCCTGCCATTTGTTTAAGGACGATATGCAGCCGAGGGGCCTGGCATGCAGAATGCTGATAAAGGGGGACCCCTGTGGGTGCATGTTGGCTATTTCCCCAATTCCCTTCAGCACTTTGTTATCAGAACTGGTGGCATCAAATCCCCCATAGGAGTGGAACTCTGGGGACTTTGAAATGCCATTGGCGGGTCTTCTTGGAGAGGACTGTCGATTAGGAAACATGTTGATGGCAGCTTCCCATGCAAGGATTCAGTTTGCAGCTACAGATTTGATACGCCAGTCAAGTTATGACTGGGTTTTCTTTGGGGGGGGGAGGGTGGGGATAGATTTCCCCCATTTTTTGAAACCCCCAAAGCAGGGGAAGTGATGCCAAAGAGGGGGTTCCCGGGGCCACAGCAGTGGGCTGTCATCCCTAGCTCTGCCCCTTGCATTATCATATTGTCCCCTTCTCTGCTGAATTTTGCCCCAAGTTTGCCTTTTACATTTCATTCATTCATTCATTCATTCATTCATTCATTCATTTAATTTCTAGCCCGCCGCTCCCACAAGGCTCACAGCGGGTTACAAACGTGCATAAAAATCCCATAAAGTTACCCTAAAACAATCCCATGATCTATAAAATGCACACAACCCATATACAAAGAGTCCAAGATTTAACAGTGCAACCCCCCCCCCCAAATCAACCCCCTCAATCACCCCCGGGGATGGACGAGGGGTACTGATCTTAATCTGCTGAACATTTCAGGCAGAACCTTACATGTTCACTCCTGGTTCTTCCTTCTCCATATCCCCAGTTCTAATTCATGAAATGCTGGCAAGGTTACCAACTGCTTTCACCTGTTTTTACTATGCAGAAGTGATAGGGGTAACAGGGGTAACAGTATCAGACCAGACCCTGGCTCAAAGCCCTCTTCACTCTTGGAGACAGATGGGTATGTGCCAGTCTCATCTTGCCAACCTAAAGTTGCCAACACTGCCTTGGAAAATGCCGGGAGACTTTCAGGATAGTGTCTGGGGAGGGTTGAGTTTGGGGAGCAGTTGGCATTACAGCTGGATGACACTCTAGGAATTTCTTCTAATCTCTAAGGTAAACCATAAAGACATGCAGAAATTCCTAGAGTGTCACTATGGAGGCCATTCTTTTCTCCTGCTTCTCAGTTTTTTTGAGGGGAGAAGATTGGGCTTAAAGGAGGGGGTTGCCAACTAGGAGCAGGCCAATGGCAACTCTGCCTCCTTTAAAAGCTTCCTCGGGGGATAAAGAGGGAAAGGAGGATGATGAATATTGCCGAGGCTCTTTGGGGAAGCGAGCAGACTAAAAAAAGGAGATGGATAGATTTCCAAATTGCACCTCCGTAGGTACACCCGCCCCTACAATGAGCATGCGGGGTTTCTGCGTGAAATTATGCTCCCTGTCAAGTGGCTTTGAAGCGACGCATGGTCTTTTTGACATGATTTAATTGTCGGGAACAATTAACCTTTGCAGACTCTACCTCCACAAAAGCGCCTTTGAAAGGAGGAGACGTGATAGCCGCCGAAACGCTGAAGTGCCAAAGAGAGGCCTTTGCCAAATTCATTATCACAACATATCACAACTAATTCATAACACCGCCGCGCTGATGCGTTTCGCGTGGTTTGTAGTCATGTAAATGAGCTTTTAACTCGCTTTCGGTGACAGACACTTCCAGGAGTAGGAACTTCCCTCACGCCCATGCTCCCTCCAAGAAGGCTCGGTAGTGTTTTGAAGGTCGATCTCTCGGCCGTGGTGCAGTTAAGAGCGCATGGCCACCTTGGAAAGGGCTTTGCCGGCGCATGTTGTATTCCTGGCTCGCTGTCAGGACCTGGGCTTTATCGCATTCCGCCAGCCTATAACTGGGTTTCAAAATGAACAAACAAATGGTACCCCGTGGCAACCCTTAATCCGACAGGAATTAGCTTCATGTCTAGCCAAAACAATGCAACCTGCTTTCCAGAGGGGCTGCGTGATAAATTGTGGGAGTGGGGAACGGAAAGAACAGCCAGAAGCCAACACCCACCTACCCCCATCCTGGAAAGATCCTGGCCTCAATACAAATTGGGCCTAATCTCCCTCCTTGGGGCATGATTCACATTGGAGCGTGGAATGTTTGAATGTTATCTGTATAAATGAATTTGCGAATTGCTTGTAGATCCTATTTGTTCAGAAATACCCGGGGAAAATAGAATGGGTTTAAACTACATATGAAATGGCATCAGCTAGATATCAGGAAAAAGAAATTCACAGTCCAAGTAGTTCTGCAGTGGAATTGGCTGCCTAAGGAGGAGGTGAGCTCCCCCTCACTGGTAGTCTTCAAGCAGCGGCTGGACAGAGACTTCTCATGGACGCTTGAGGCTGATCCTGCACTAAGCTGGGGGTTGGACTAGATGGCCTGTATGGGCATTTCCTACTCTATGGTTCTATGATTCTATAAGCAGTGGCTGGACAAAGACTTATCCTGGATGCTTTAGACTGATCCTGCTTTGAGCAGAGGGTTGGACTAGATGGCCTGTATGGCCCTTTCCAACTCTATGGTTCTATGATTCTATAAGCAGCGGGTGACTGGCCCAAGGTCACCCAGCAGGTCTCACGTGTCTTAAAGCGGCTTACAATCACCTTCCCTTCCTCTCTCCACAACAGATCTCTTGTGAAGTAGGTGGGACTGAGAGAACTGGGACCAGTGCAAGGTCACCCAAGTGGCTGCATGTGAAGGATTGGGGGAATCATATTCAGTTCTCCAGGTGAGAGGCTACCACTCTGAACCACCATATTGCGTTAGCTCTTGACGCTTAGGAAGCTTAGTTGCAGCAGAACAAAACAACTGCCCTTCAACCCTGACCTTGGGCAGCCAGGCTTATGCTAGCAGGGAAGAGAGGGTACCCATGCGCCTGCGCACAGAGCAGAAAGGCTGCATTCCTCCACAGTTCTCAGGAAATGGAAGCCCTTCCTCCACGTATACATTACCCATAATAGCACCGGGGGGATTTTATTACTTACTACATAAATGCCAGATATTCTTTGTTTCAGGTCTATATTGCAGTCCATAACGAGGGCAAATATAAAAATGAAACACGCCAGAGTATCTTCGTGGTACAATGAGCACCTGTCTCGTAAAGCCAGTGGTCTGGACACCCAGGGTCCGGTCCTCTTGTGCTGTCAGTTCTTGAGCCTCCCTCTGCTGTGACTCAGCCGAAGGGCTCCAGTTTTAGCATTAGAAGTACAAATCATCAGTTATCCAAGCTTATGTTTGACAAATTAAATTGCTGGGAATTTAAAAAAGAGAGAGAGGGAGAGCTGTAGATCAATACGATTTGAGCGATCAATTAATCATTCCCTTTAATTAAAACCGCCAAATCCCAGTACATTTCATTTACATTTTATTACACTATTTCTAAGCCGGAGCTTTTAGGCATCTGTATTGATTGGAGGCATACTCCTCATACCTGGGGATCCAGTAATTTATTAATCGGCCCACACTTCGCTATAGGATATATTGTTTAATTATCATAGGCCACGGCTCGGCACGGCCTCAGATTGTGAATTAACTCAGGTATCAATGCTTTACTGTTCGGGGATGGTGTTAGCGGTTGGTTGCAAATTGAATTCTGGAGGATTGACTCTGGAATGGGGCGGCAACGAGGTTGGACTGCCAGCGAACCAGAAGAAAAATAGTCAAGAGATGCTCCTGGAACCTTCACATCTGCAGGGAGGGGGAAAGCAGGCAATGATTTTTCCACTCAGAGAGATGCGCGAAGCCTGGCGATCCAAGCTACAGTGAAAAGCACAGGCGCACAGGCCTATTTATAAATGTTGGCAACTCTTTCGAAGACACCTGTTTGGAACCCCCCTGAATATTTTTGACACCCTTCGGCATGCCTGGCAATTGCCAGCACACTGCAGCACGTGCAAATCGGGGCCAGAACAAAGCTGCAGCACATCGGCACGCATTGACGAGACGTAATGCCAATGCCGCGTACCTGTAGAGCGCACCGGAATGCGTGAAGCTGCTGACGGCTGAGTCAGACCATTGGTGTGTTGAAGTCGGCATTGCCGGCTCTGAATGGCAGCAGCCGTCCTGAGAAACGTCCCTCACAGCCTCTTCTACTGGATGCTTTTGAGATACCAGGGATTGAACCATGATCAAAAGTTTGAAAAAAAGCTGGCTTAGAGGAAACACTGTCCCCAAGGCCCACCTTTTTCAATCTCCACCCTCCAAAATCTCCAAGTATTTCCCAAGTGGCCACACGTGCTACCCTCGAGCAACAGCTCAGTCCCTACCACTGGGTCTCCACCATGAGTTACAAATCTTCAGAGAGCTTCATATGTATTCCCATTAACCCCACTCAACCTCCCAGCAGAGCCACCCAACGACGGTCGTAGCCACATTTTGGAGATAAGAGGCAAGGCTGCATGGAAGGCTCGTAAGCGAGATTTATTTTTTGTTTCTGCCAAGGGAAGGATTAGCAAGAGGCTTTCTTGTTTATAAACCCTTCCTTCGCCGCTTATTTCCCTCTGGCAGCCTTCCCACGTCGCCTTGACCTTCTCTTGCAGGTACGTGCGCTGAATAGGGCCCCTTTACGCTACCCACCCACGCTGTTGGCCTTTGCATTACAAATGCATGCCAATTTTATACCCCTTTCATTATCATGGTTCTCCCACCCCCAGACTCTAAGAACTCTGGCAATATAGGGCTGGCAATTTCAAGTTGTTCAGGGAGGTGTGATTTAGGGAGGGAACTTCGAAGAAGAAGAAGAAGAAGAAGAAGAAGAAGAAGAAGAAGAAGAAGAAGAAGAAGAAGAAGAAGAAGAAGAAGAAGAAGAAGAAGAAGAAGAAGAAGAAGAAGAAGAAGAAGAAGAAGAAGAAGAAGAAGAAGAAGACGACGACGACGACGACGACGACGACGACGACGACGACGACGACGACGACTTTTTTATACCCCACTTTTCACCACTGCTTTAGCCTGATCCTGCCTTGAGCAGGGCCCCTTCCAACTCTGTGATTCTATCTACTGAATTAGGCCAGAAATCTGTCAAGGTTGATAGTGTCTGATATAGAAGAAGAGTTGTTTTTTATACCCTGCTTTTCATCGCTCGTAGGAACCTCAAAGTTGCTTACCCTTTCCCTTCCTGTGAGGCGGGTGAGGCTGAGAGAGCTCTGACGGGACTGCTCTGTGGGATCAGTTCTAAAGGACTGGGACTAGCCCAAGGTCACCCAGCTAGCTGCATGTGTGGGAACAGGCAATCCAGCCCAGTTCTCCAGATTAGAAGCCACCGCTCTTAAACACAACACCAAGGGTATAGTTCCATGAGGCCCACCTTCAATATGCCCCTTTTCTCCAAAAGTGGTTTCTAGGGTCTGGAGAGTAATTATCATTCCAGATCCTCAACCCCCAGCTGGAGGTTGGTAACTGTTACGTATGTGGCCAGCTGAGGGCTGGCTTAAGCCACCATGCAAATTAGGCTTGAAAAGGCCACCAATCAGAGACTACACTTCATGGACGCTATGAACCAATCAGAGAGCTAAGTGAAGGGCCAATCAGACTGTATATAAGTCCATGTTTTCTCCAGTTCTTTGGTGTTGGATTAAATAAAAGAGCTGCGTTTTTGAATATCGACTGTGACAGTGTTTGTCGAACACACACACTTATTAGAAGCCAAACTGGCAACCCATGTCTCTAAACCAGGGGTAGTCAAACTGTGTCAATGGACTACAATTCCCTTGAGCCTCTGCCAGCTGGCAGGGAGCTCTTGGGCATTGTAGTCCACTGACATCTGGAGGGCCGCAGTTTGACTACCCCTGCACCATGCTTTTGAGCCAAGCATAAAAGGATAGATTTACCACCATTTCCCAGAAATGAAGAGGGAAGTTCTAAATGATAATTGTATAATGACAAACATTTACAAACGACTTTGCTTGAAAGGTCCAAACACAACTGAAATCAAGGGGCGAGAAGCGCTATCTCCTTCAAATGTATCGAATGGCTCAACGCAGGCGTCGACACAGCCGCGAGCCCCGCCCACTTTCCCAGCTCCTCCTCCGCCCTCATCAAAGCTCGAAGCGCCGCCGCGGCCACGCCCCTTCCCCTCACGTCACGCCTCCCCGGGACTGCAGGCCGACGACAGGAAGAGCGAGGCGGCTGCGTAGTGCGCCTGCGCCGCTCTTGGGCGGCGCATGCGCGGCGTGTCCGCTAAGGTGACCGCGGCCTGTGGAGAGAAGTCGCCGCCGCCGCTGCTGCCGCCGCCATGTTGTCCGTGGCCGCCCGCTCGGGGCCCTTCGCCTCTTCCCTCTCGGCCGTGGCGCACGGCGTGCCCGGCCCGCTGAAGCCGCTGGCGCTGGGGCTGCCTCCGACGGCGGCCAGGGTGCCGACGCTGGAACCGAAGCAGCCTCTGCTGTGCCGGGAGTCGCTGAGCGGGCAGGCCGCCCGGGGGGGCCTCGTCGCCGCCGCCAGCCTCAACGGTGCGGGCTGGGAGGGAGGAAGGGAAGCAGGCCGGGGAGGCCCCTGCGCCAGGGGAGCGGGCCGGGCCTTCCTCAGTTCAGCCCACCTCGCGGGGTCGTTGTGAGACTGGGATGGCCGTGGAGCTGTGGCTTTCCAGAGGTCCGTGGACTACAGTTCCCATGAGCCCCTGTCTGCCGGGGGCTCATGGGAATTGTAGTCCGTGCATACCTGGAAAGCCGCAGTTGTGCCCTTTTGGAAGGACGGGGTGGGCTTACAACGCCAGAAGTTCCTACCTGGCAGGGTTGTGGTTCGAGTAGGACTGGAAGGGGCGGGGAAGGGACCCGAGCTACTGGAAGGAAGGGCAGGACCCGAAAGGGGTAGGTTCTCGCTGTTGTCTTTGTTGGAAGGGCGGGGTCGTCCCTGGGACTCCTTCCAACTCACTAGGGAGGAAATGGACGGAGGAGAGCAGAGGTAAGCCTAGGTTGCCTAGCTCTTGTTGGCAAAGGCATCTCAGGCTAGCCTACCATACAGGGTCGTAGTGAGGGCAGCAAAGCTACGTATGCTGTCCGGGGTTTCTTATGGGAACCCCTGGGTGGAAATTGGAATGGATGAAACCTATTAGGACAACAGCAGAGTTCCTTCTTGCTGCAGTAAACCTTTGTCTGAGCTTGGGTCTTGTGGGACCCAAGCAGCAAAAAGGCCTACAGTAATGTTGTTATACTAATTGTGACCAGGCAGCTTGGATGCTCCTGTATTCCACACTCCCCTGCAAAGAAATCTCCCACTTATAAGAAACTATCACATTAGGGAATATGTTAGACCTTGTTCCTTTTCCTGGACATACAGGGATATTGTCGTTTCCATCTGTTTCCTTCCTCCCAAGAACCTTGTCATGGGTGGTGGATATGGTCCTGCCCTCATTGGTTTTATCCTGACAGCCACTCTGTGAAGTCAATTAAGCCAAAAGCTGATTCACCAAAGGTGACTGAGTTTCATGACTGAATGAGAATCAGAACCCAGGTCTTTATAGTCCAGCTCTCACAACTCTGTTATTGTTTATGTAGAAGTCACAGGCGCCCCTTCCTGCTTTCTGAAATGTGTATAGGCCAGACACAGAACTAGGGCTGCATGAATGACTGGCACCCATGACCATATATAAGCAAATATTTTAAGGAGAGGGATGTTGTACTCCTGTGTGCACTTCCCATGGAACCTCTGGGTTGTGGAAGATTGGATGAAGAAGCTTTGTGCTCTAATGCAGTTATTGCCTATCCTTTTGGGGATGGTGACCCACCTGTCCAAATGTACTTGGTATGGCGACACATCCAGCACTAGCACTAGGGCAGTTTTAGGACCGTAGGCAAACTATGACCTTGACACCCATCCAGTTCAGCATTCCATATTCGGCAGTGGCTAACCAGATGTTTCTGAACAGCCAGCAAACATCTCAAAAGGCTGGAGCTTCCCCACTGAACCCCTGGCCAAGTGACATTCCAACATATGTGTCCTTTGCGCGTGAAGATTATATTCCAGTCTTTGACTGCTCCCTCCTCACTTAACTGCCTCTTCTAAGATTCTAAGAAGTTCACTGTAGAAACTATCAGGACATGTTTTACTGGATCAATATACTCTTGTGTTCTTCCTCAAGATGCCACTCAGGACAATCCCCATGTGGGTGAGGGAGATGATCCCCAGTTTCTCTTCCTTTCTAAGGCAGTCATAGGGGCCCTTAGAGGCTAATTACTGTACTACTAGGAGACATCTCTGACCCTCCATTAGCACGATGATATGTTCATGTTTCACCTAGATGGCAATCAGCTAAAAGGGGATGGTGGTTTAAGGCTGCTCATGCTGTTTTCTTGAATGTGTGCCACTTCAGTAGCAGGTGCTTTCAATCGATATTCACTATTTAGATGACAAATAGTTTTTGACCTGCTCAGATCTGATAGCTGGTATGCTTTCAGTGTTGGAACGTAAGTGGGTAAGAAACACTGCCTTGCTTAGTCAAGTAGTTTGATGGTTGTGAGGTGCCACATAAAGTTAAAAATGAAAAAAAGGAAGTGGTAAAAAAAAATGAATTTCTTTCCTTTCTGAGTGTACAACTTTAAGGTTATTTGCTTCAAGGTTAAAATGTGAACAGGCATTGTGTAATATGGCAAAGTACATATGTGTGCTTAACAAATTCTGCGCTTCTAAAAGAAATTACAGTCACGGTTTAAATTTTCTCAAGCCTTCCTGCTTCATTAGCTCCTTATTGGATGCAAATAGTCTTCTGTTTAACTTTAGACCTTGAAGTTAAATCAGTATTGCCTTGTCTTAAAAACCTTAAAATGTAGCACCAAACCTCCTTTAATTTCTAAGGAAATAGTCTTCAAAAAGGCTAATGCATAAGTTTCTCTTTATTTTCTTTGTTACTTCTAGCTTGTTGCAGATAGTACATTATAATTTTTGCTCCAGAACATGTTCCAAGAGGCCCAAATTCCCTTAGGCATGATTCTGCTAATCCCTAATGTGGTTCTTCAGTTCCTGAAGGGAGATATAACTATTTAATATGATGCTCATATCAAACATGTCCTTTAATTTGAAGCCCTTTGATAACTGGACTGAAACAAGAATTAGATAAATATCTTTGAAACAAAATTCCATGGATTTGATTTGTGAATTTGCTTTTTTGTCTTTCTTGGGTACACTGCAGAGTTTATCTGCATTTTGGGTTCTTAAATTTGGTTACTGTTCAGACAAATTTTGGAGCTTAGACATCAGTAATAATTGTACTTATCTGGACATGAATGGCAGCAGTTGAGAATCAGGGCTGTAATTTTGCTTCTGCTGTAATTCTGAGTCTGCCAGACACAAGAAGCCCAATCTGAAGCCAGCTGTATTTGTAGGCTGAGATAGTCAGGATAAGTACCCCCTTCTTGTGAAGAGTTTTGTAAAGCATTATTTAGTTGGGCTGCAGGTGATTCCATAGATAACTACCGAAAGTCCTATAAAATGTATTGAAGTTATTTCAAACACTTTTTAAAGAACCTGCTGTGGTTATGCAAAAGATCTGTTGAGAGAGGCTTAGGACACAAATTCAAATTTTAACTTTCCAGCACCCTTAATACCGTGGCTGGCTTTTGCCGGGTGTATTAATGGAAAAAGAGGTGTTTTTGTCATTTTCCCATCTGATGACAACTGATAGCCTTTCCAAATTGGATTGTATATTCTTGACAGTTAATTGTGGGAGGTAAGAAATTGAATACTCAGAGAACCTCTGAAGGTTGTGGTGTCAATCAGGCTCCATAGGAAATTCTAGAAATCTATTGATGGTGAGTAAAACTTCTTGCTTGTTAGGAAAGCAACTTAAATGGAAAAAAGCCAGTTTGCTGGTGGCATCTTTTTCATAAAAGCAATTGCTTAATTATGCTCTCTTTCTCTTCGCAGCTCCTGCAAGTATTCGTTATCTCCACAATGACGTCACGGTGCCCGATTTCTCTGCCTACCGTCGCCCCGATGTCGTAGACAGCAAGAAATCCTCTCAAGACAGCAGTGAAACCAGGAAGGCCTTCTCCTACTTAATGACGGCAACAACCTGCGTGGCCAGTGCCTATGTTGCTAAGAATGTAGTCACTCAGTTCATCTCCAGCATGAGCGCTTCCGCCGATGTGCTGGCCATGTCGAAGATCGAGATCAAGCTGACCGAAATCCCAGAGGGCAAGAGCGTGGCTTTCAAATGGCGAGGGAAGCCCTTGTTTGTGCGGCACAGAACCCCAAAAGAGATAGAGGAAGAAGCCCAAGTCCCTTTGACTGAGTTGCGAGACCCGCAGCATGATTTAGACAGAGTAAAGAAACCTGAATGGATGGTCCTGATAGGGGTGTGCACCCATCTTGGTTGCGTACCGATCGCAAACGCCGGAGATTATGGCGGCTATTACTGCCCTTGCCACGGGTCACATTATGATTCCTCTGGCAGGATCCGGAAAGGCCCAGCTCCGCTAAACCTTGAGGTCCCATACTATGAATTTCCTACCGATGACTTACTGGTTGTGGGTTGAGGTAATGGAAGCTTGGCTCCTTCTGTGTACGTGCGCCAAAGACTGACGTAATGTAAAAACCGGTTGAATTGTAAGGTATTGCAAACTGTCCAAACTCGTCGTACAGTGATGTTGAGTATTTGGTCAGTTTTAATAAAGAATTAATAAACCAATGTCCTGGAACATGTTCCTTGTCTGATCACTGAAGCAGTCTCCTGTTCCTTGAGAAAAAATGGACCATAGTATGTTTAAATAAGTCTTACAATCATAGAATAACAGAGTTGGGACCTCCTGGGTCATCTAGTCCTATCCTCTGCACAATGCTGGACACTCACAACCCTATTGCTCATCCACTGTAACCTGCCACCCCCTTGAACCTTCACCGAATCATCCCCTCTATCAGATGGCTATCCAGCCTCTGCTTAAAAATTTCCAAAGATGGAGAACCCACCACCTGAGGAAGCCTGCTCCATTGAGAAACCGCTCTAGCTGTCAGGAACTTCCTCTGGGTGTTTAGATAGAATTTCTTACAGTGTGAAGCTGTGAACTGGACACTCGAGGTGACAAAGGATATTCTTGCGTTTATATTAAAAGAAAGCAGCAATGGGGAAATGTTACTAGTTTATGGATAGGTCATGTTCCCCTTCATCAGCTACATCCTAGTCAGGCTCATTCCCTTAATGGTATATTAATAAGGCTAACTTGATTAAGCATGTACCTGAAAACTTTATACCCATATTTAACATTTTTTGGTTTTAAAGGTGCCACTGGACCCAAACTTGGTTTTCTAACGATATTCTGCATGATGATTGTGCCACTTTTGGGGTTTTACGAAGCCTGAAGAATATTTCAGGGGTTTCTCAACAGTAAAAAAGTTGAGAAAATGCTCTGGACCAACACAGCTTACCCTCCTGAATCTTGATGATGCCTGGGTGATGATGGGCAGAGGGGTTTCCTATTACCAGACCAAAAGGATTTCCCCACTATTACCAATTTGATTGTGAAATTGCTCTTGTGCTCCTTTTCTCACGTGTATATGGAATGCGTTTGCGCTCTTGGTAAGAATATATCCCTCACAGGTGTCTGTAGAAGTATGGACGCCCACGAAAGCATTTACCCTGAATAAAACTTGATATTAAAGGTGCCACTAGATTCAAACTTCAAAGTGTACTTTACCATTCAGAAACCAGCAATAGTTGATCAATGGTGTTCTAAAAAAACAACAGATGTTACCCTTTTGGGGTTACAATCATACTGCCTGGATTTGTCTGTTAATGAAATGGTTGCAACTGAAAGTCAATTTGGCTATTGTGGAAGTCTTCAACTGGAAATTGGTTGAGCCTAAAATACAGCTATTAATAAAATTACGGCACTTTTATCTTTCATCTAGAAATTCAATCTTTTTTTTTCCTTCGCAAGGCTTGGCTATTGATTTCCAAGGAAACAGATGGCTACTATGAGCCTTTCATTTTTGCGGCCTTTGAACTATTGATCAGTGGTGTTGACAAGAAGGCTAAGGCTCAGGTGAAACTTAAGTGGTGGAAAGTGTGGCACAATGAAATATTGCAGGGCAGAATCCATTTTACTACACTGCATAATTTCACCCTGGAAAGCGGGACTTTGTTTCCGGGAGCAGAAAGATGAAGTCGCCCACAGCATATTGCAGATGATAGAGAGGACAAACGCTGTGTGCCCCACCAAATCAAACTCAGCCCTTCAAATACCAATATTGGTTTCCCCCCCCATCGTCCAATACTTTAAGGCTAACTGGGATGAGGTGTGGTCAGCTGGCCTCACTTCCTGGTACCTCGAAGCCTGGGAAATACTTCAGCTGGAACGTATACAAAGATTATGTCGGAATGGCACTTGCTTGGGGTCCGTAGTGGGAACAGCCATGTTCACCACTGCAGATAACTGAATGCTGAACTAGATGGGAGCTAAGGTTATAGTTTTCATGGGGCACCCCAAAAATGTGTGTTAGCCAATGGTGGGGAGTCATCTTTGTGCAGATTAGAAGAACAGCAGAAACTTTATTTCCTCTCCCTCACAAAAGGGAATCATCAGGAAAGAGGTGGCAGAAGGAGTCTAAGGACATAGCAGAAAGTGCAAAACCTTCAGAGCTTCTGGCCTCCTTCACAATAATGCATCGGATGCATCTTTTATGAACAGTGAATCAGTGCGGTCTTCAGAAAGTAGACATTTAGCACATAATCTGCCATGGAACATCCTCCTAGCGGTGATGGAGCTGGTTAATTCCTGCCGTGCCATAAGCGGAACAGAATTTAGGGTGTTCTTGGGGGAACACTTCCTTTGCAAATGCTTTCAGCACCCGCCAGCCTCGAGACGCTTCTTTTTATTACTATTATCGTCAAAACCAGAAAGGAGTGGTGCCTTAAAAATATCTTTGCCTTAGTTGTAGCAGAAATAGCTGCTGTTAGCACTTTTTCAAAATGACAAATGGATTAAAAAAATATATATATACAACTCGAGCTTCCTCTAGATCTAAGTTTTTAAAAAGCAAACGTTACGGTTTGGGGAGAGGAAAGGCAGAGTAAAGAATGTAAGCATCCTTATTTTTTTAAGAAAACCAAACCCACTATAAATAAACAATTGCAGGAAAGAGCTGGAATTATTGCTCTGCTTGCACACATTCACGCAGTAGCAGCTCTGCCGTGAGAAATTGTGACTCTATATTTCCCGATCCTGCAATGGAAGAGGATTATAATAAGTTGGGAAATCGTTTTAATTGGTTAAACTCACGACTTTTAAATAATTCATTATAGGCAACAGAATGAGAGTGGAGTTCAAGTTATTGGGCTAAGTGTGTTCTGGGGAAAGTGTGGTTGTCACAACTGTACTGAAAAGATTACACAAATCCGAGGGACATTAGTGGGTTTTTTTGTTTTTTTGAAAAAACAAGCCCTGCTAAGAACAGGACATGGGCCGTTCTAAACATCATTCGAGCTCTTCTGGATCAAACCATTGGTCCATGTAATCTAGGGCAGGAAGGTGCCATGGCTCCAGGGTAGAGCATCTCCTTGGTATATAGAAGGGTCATGGGATTCACATGGAATAATTGCTACACAGGTCAGTATGTTGTGGTAGGGGAGAGTGGAAGCGTCAGGTTGCTCCCTTCTACCAGCAGAGCTGTGTTCATGGAAGAAGCAGGGGGGAATAATTTCACCCCCTTCCCTCTGTAGTTTCCCAACCTACCTTTCCCCACACAGCTCCCGGAATCTCGGAAAGAAGAGTTGGTTCTTATATGCTGCCTTTCCCTACCCGAAGGAGGCTCAAAGCAGCTTACAGTCGCCTTCCCATTCCTCTCCCCACAACAGACACCCTGTGGGGTGGGTGAGGCTGAGAGAGCGCTGATATCACTGCTCAGTCAGAACAGTTTTATCAGTGCCGTGGTGAGCCCAAGGTCATCCAGCTGGTTGCATGTGGGGGAGTGCAGAATCGAACCCGGCATGCCAGATTAGAAGTCCGCACTCCTAACCACTACACCAAACTGGCTCTCATCAAACTGAAAGAAACATTTTCGGAGGAGCTGCTGGAATGAGGAGAAAGTTGGGAAGACGGGCAACTCTCAGCACCTTCTGCTGTAAGATGCAACCCCATGGAGTGTAAGTTCCAACCCCATGAACAGGATGGAAGGAATAGGATCATATTCTTCGGTGTGTGTGCACCAGTCAATGACTAAGGCATGAGGCCAAGCTCCCCATGAAAAGGCCGGTCATGCAAATCCTCTCCAATAGATAAATAGCTCTTGATGATGCCATTTAGGTCACCCCATGAAGACCTTGTCCCCCTGTACAGATCAAAGCCATCTGCCATTCCCAGCCACATTTTATATTTGGCATGTAATCTGCACTTATGTATGATTCCTGTCCATAGCAATTGTTCATTCCGACATATGCGTTATAAACGGTCTTCTTTTTTTTTTTCCTTTTCTTTTCTTAAAGCGTGAATTTCATGTCGCTTCCAGATTGCTCCACCGAGGTCATTAGAGGCTGGCAATGCCGATGCCATTTATCTTCCAGGTCGGTTCTCCCTTCTCCCCTTCCTATTCCGTTTTATTTCCCAGGCAAATAGACTTTCAATTATTTCAATAGGTCATCCGCTCAGTGATAGAGATCCATTTCATTAACTTTGGTCATTGATGTGAGCGGCACCTTGCGGGTTCCTTGGCTGAGGGCATTTGTTAAACCTGGTGCCCCTCACCTCTCTTCTGCTCAGCATCTCGATTCTAAAGGCAAACGGAGAGGGAGCTGGGATGTTCAGCGACTCGGGCGTGGGCGGCTGGAGAACGAACCCAAGTGGGAAACTGGATCAGAACAGCTCCTTGGTAAAATAAAATGGTGACTGTGTTTTCCATGGAGATCCACAGGCACTCAAGACTTGCTTTTTGTAATGGAGTCTGTTCTGCTGGTAAGAGCCTCTTGTGGTGCAGAGTGGTAAGGCAGCCGTCTGAAAGCTTTGCCCATGAGGCTGGGAGTTCGATCCCAGCAGCCGACTCAAGGTTGACTCGGCCTTCCATCCTTCCGAGGTCGGTAAAATGAGTACCCAGCTTGCTTGCTGGGGGGTAAACGGTAATGACTGGGGAAGGCACTGGCAAACCACCCCGTATTGAGTCTGCCATGAAAACACTGGAGGGCGTCACCCCAAGGGTCAGACATGACTCGGTGCTTGCACAGGGGATACCTTTACCTTTATCTTTACCTGTTCTGCTGGTAGCATATCTCTTTCTCTCTCTCTCTCTCTCTCTCTCTCTCTCTCTCTCTCTCCCTCCTTCTCTCTCTGTGCCTCCCTTGCATCTCAAACACCCCCCTCCCCCCCCAAAAAGGTATCACATTCCCACCGGGGTGTGAGTTGGCCTTTTGATTGTTTATTTATTTGTTTTTATTTATTTAGCTTTAAATTTGTACCCCACCTCTCACGACAATGTCGCTTCTAGGCGGTTTACAGAATAAAACCATAAAACAGTAGATCCCATACAATCCCATTAAAACAGCAATAACATTGATCACAATATCCCAACAATTCTAAGATGGCAGCAAACGGTAATCTCCCAAACCAAAATTCCAACCAAGAATCCATGTCCTCATCTCGATTCTCTATTAGCTTAAGCCTTTAGGGGAGCAATCAAGAGGATTGGATAGCTTGAGAGCTGTTAATTTCTTTCCTGTTTTCTGCCTTCATGTCAACAGAGAAATCGCCCCCAAAATCACATTTTTTTTGTAGCCTCCTAATTCAATGCAGCTAGAGGACTCTGGGAAATACTTCAGAATGCACCTAATCCATGCCATGTAATCTGTTGGACAGCTTTTCACCATTGCTCCACAAGAACTGAGAGTATTCTAAATTTCAACCAACTCTTGTTCTAGAAACTTCTGTTTCAGAGGTAGATCAGTAAAGGTCTTTCAGAAAAGCTGGTTTGACATTAATGGGCTTCTCATGAAGGACCCCTTAACAACCTTCTAAGAAATCTCAGGGTGTCTCCAGAATGTAGCATGAAAACCACTGGTTTAAAGGCCCGTCATAATATAGACTTCTTGTTACCTGCAGCTCTCCATCCCATTTGAACTGCTGTGCGAATTCTCAAAAGGTTCTTGCTTTGAAGCTTTTGAGTGAAACAAGAAAGTCGTGGCTTAAGGATGGCTTTGACAACTGATCGCAGGTTTTGATATCAAGATTTTTCCCCCCTCCTCCCTGTTTCTTCCCATCTGCTCACTTCTTTTTTCCCCTTCTTCAGAACATAAGTTGCAATGATCTTCATTATTCTCGGTTCATGTTTTATTTAAGAGAAGCTTAGTCCGTCACTCACTTGTCTTAAGGCTCTGCCATCCTGGAGATACTTTTCGGCGAAATGACAGGAACCCCCTACAGTTCCATGAATTTTTCTCTCTTTCTTTCTGCTCTATGCGGTATTAACAGATGCTTCTTTTACAACGTGTATGTCTACTTCATGATATAACCACCGCTTGTGTTTAAACTGTCTCTCTTTTTGAACTGTTGTGCAAAGTTGTGTTTATTAATAGCAGCCTTCCTCAACTTTTTTAGCATCGAGAAACCCCTGAAATATTCTTCTGGCTTCAAGAAACCCCAGAAGTAGCGTGATCATGCAGAATATGGTTGGGAAGCAGAGCTGTGGACACTCCCGCCTGGGGCCCCTCCCCTTCCCACCCCCTCCAGGCCCATCATTGGCTATTATGGGAGGGGGGGAGGCAGGTTGACATGACCATATATGGTCACCTCACCCAATAAATGTTTAACCCATTTTAAAAATATATTAAAAATTAACTTCCTCTCATTTGAGAAACCCTTCCTGGACTGCCACGAAACCCTGGTTGAGAAAGTCTGATTAAGAGAGACATAAGAGTACTAGAGAATGCAAGCAGGAGACACATGAGGACTTGTGTGAGGCATGTCATTATCCCCTGTATCTTCCTCTCTTGCAATTTCCTCCTTCCCTTCCATGGCAGCCTCCATGTCCTCTCCCCTTTCCCTCCCTCCTTTTCTTCTCCATGACCCAGCCTACCTTTACTCACTCCATCTACAGCTTTATATGAGCACTGAGTCTCTGGTGATCACAGCTAGGCAAGTCCTCATCCTTCAGCAGACATGACAGAGAAGGAGATGGGTCCTTTTCCAGGGCTGTTGAAGTCTACAGGTTAGAGAAGCTAAGGCTTAGGCAGCTCAGTGATATTATGGTTGCCTGGCAACCTCCAACAGGACCGCTGAGAACTCTGCGGACATTTCCCCTCAAATATACAGGCATTGTTTCTATTATTTGAAGTGGGGGGGGAGTTAATGTATTTTTTTAAGATTTAGAATTTTCTGTAAATCTATAGCTTCCTTCAGATCTGTGCAGAAATCCCCCCCTCAAAACTGTCCTTATGTCCCTTTTACAGATCTATTGATCATATCCTCTACGGCATGGTTAGGAATTAGAGATACGATTATGAATAATCCAGCCATTGACCGTCTGCCAGATCCAGACTGGCATCTTGCATGCAAAGCTACTTTAGGCTTTTTAATTAGCAGATGGGACTGGCTTGAAGGCTATGGTCTTAAACAGTTTAAAATCCTACCAGCACTGGACTTTGGAGAAGTTTTCCACATGCTGTACTGTCAAAGCTTCCTTGGAATAAATCCCCTGTTTTCCGATAAAGGAACAAAACTCTGCTCAGAACTAGCCTGTATACGAGCTTTCCTTCATCAGCCTCTCATTTTAGAGGAGGAAAACTGCTTGCACATGGCAGGGGAAGGGTGCCCTGGAAACTTCAGTACCCCTGTGGCAATAAGGAGGCTGATTTCTGAAGCAGACCCTGTCCCTTTCATAGCCCTTTGAACTGCCGAAATCAGCAGGTGATCCTCTCACTGAGCTCCAAGCGATGAAAAGTTGTATTTGAATTCTGCAGATCAAACCATTGTTAGAGCAGGCCAGGACTTCTTAATATAATCAAACTAGGAGGTGGAGCTGGGCTCAGCAGCAGAGAACATACTTTGCATGTAAAATATACCAGGTTTAATCTCTGGTAGCCTCAACGGTTGGGTGTGCACAAAGACCATCTTCTGCCTGAGGCTATGGAGAACAGATGCCAGTCAGAGTGGTTGATGTGGAGCTCGGAAGAGCAGTGATCTGAATGCTAGTTTGAAGCTATTATTACCACACTCTGCTTGTTCCTGGGGTGGACCTGCCAGCTCCAGCAGGGTCAAGTGATGAAGAAGACTCCTCCGAGGAAGGGGCAACCAGCAGACCTGATCCAAACCCACAGCCAGAAACAGGGACACTGCAGGAGGAGGAAGATTCTGAGGAGCCAAGATTTGGATACACAATCAGATTCTAGCTCAATGGCCTTGTAGCTTCTCAGCCCTGAGTGGGCAATGTGGAGTCATCTGCCAGCCACTTCACCTCCTCTGTCACCACAGTCTCAGGAACGACATAGGAGAAAGAGAAATGGGGAGCGGCAGGATAGGAGGTGAAGTGACAGATTGGCTGCCTAGCACCTGCACTCTTCCAGCAACGAGGATGAGTGGTTGCAGGAGCAGGATTGACATGGCTGGCAGGTGTGGAGCGGGTTTTTAAAAGCAGCCAGCAAGGGAGTGGCTGCATGAAAGTAACATGTCCATTAGTTATTGATCTTGTACTGATTCTCCTGTCTTGGACTTTGGTCTGTGTTTTGAAACTCTTCTTTGTGGTTTCCCCTTGGATTCGACACTGTGAGTTTGGACGACCCAGTATCTGGACTTTGGACTGGCCTGTCCCCCTCCCCAAATGGCCAATGATAGGCCTGGAGGGGGAGGGAAGGGGAGGGGCCCTGGGTGGGTGAGTCCACAGCTCTGCTCCCCAACCGTATTCTGCACCATCAAGCCATTCCCGGGGTTTCTCGAAGCTTGAAGAATGTTTCAGGGGTATCTCGATGCTCAAAAAGTTAAGAAAGGCTCCTGTAGTCGGACAGCTTCACGATACCTTGATCATTTACTATCCTGCCATGTGGTAAGGAAGAGTCTTATCCTGTGGCACTTTCAAGTATGGCACAATATGTGTGGGCATTCTCTGCCAAGCTTTTAGACAAGACAATAAAAAACTCAGAATCCTTGTGTGAGAAATTCATAATCAAGGCCTAGGTATAGAGCTATTGCGTACTCTTCCTCCCCGAAAACTGGTGGAATCCACTTCATTCCCCTCCCCCCCCAAACGGCTCACAAGACAAGCTGGCCTACTTTTGAGAGTAATTATCTGTTTGTTTTCAATTTTGCAAAATCTATTAATGATTCCTGAAGCAATTAAGGAAACAATATAGTTATTTAGGCTCCTGTAAATAACTTAATAACTAAAATTTAAATTACAAAAAAATAATTAACTACAAAAAACAATGCCCCACAGAGCCGGGGAAGGATCCTTTAAAAATGACCTCTAATAGAAAAGCTGCAACTTTGAGTTCCCTTCAAGTGTGACATTTTGGATTGTTTGTCATAAAAGTCAATTATTGTACATTTTATTAATTGGGTTTCTGACGAAAGATGGCCTAATGGCCAAGTGATGACTAATCTCAGCAAATAACTCCTCATCGAAACCTAATTGACAACTGAATCTCTTAAATACCAAAAGCAGGCATTGCAGTTTGTGTCATTTCAGGGAAAGTCAGAATTAAACTACCTCTCTCAAACTTGCCTCTTCCAGCAATCCTTTTCACGGTGACCTGAGGCACGCCCTTTCATGTCTGTCAAAGAAAACCCATTCACTGCAGAGGATTCTGGGGAATGGTTCAGAGTGCGCTACAAGGGGGTCTTCCCTTACCCACCCCCAGCCAACTGCTCTTAGCCATCTTCCAAAGATTTCCCTCTCTTGCTAAAAAGCTAACAAGGTATCTGGGACTCTTTGCCAGGACTTCCAGCTTCCCTGTTCCACCATTCTTGGGGCCTCGCACTCAGCAAAACTATTTCAGCATTTCACACGGACAGAGAGCATATCCTAAAACAGATCCAGCGGTATCCTGTACATGTCATGGGAAGATCAGTGGAGAAGGGAGCTAGCTGTTGGCTGATGGTTTGCCAAGTTGCCCCTGTTGACCTTATTCTTGAGAAATCCAAGTAGGGATGACAGTCTCCAGGTGGGGCCTGGGCATCCCTGGAATTACAGGGACTAAAGAGATAGTCCCCCAGGAGAAAATGGCTGCTTTGGAGTGTGGACTCCATTGCATGATGCCACACTTCAGTCCCTCTTCACCCCAAATCCCGCCTTCTCCTTCTTCAATGTATTTAATAGAATCATAGAATCATAGAATAAGAGAGTTGGAAGGGACCTCCTGGGTCATCTAGTCCAACCCCCTGCACTCTGCAGGACACTCACATCCCAATAGCTCATCTACTGTCACCTGCCACCCCTTTGACTACACAGAATCAGCCTTTCCGTCAGATGGCTATCTGGCCACTATTTAAAAATGTTCAAAGATGGAGACATCTTCCCCCGAGGAAGCCTGTTCCACTGAGAAACCACTCTAACTGTCAGGAACTTCTTCCTGATGTTTAGACGGAATTTCTTTTGTGCAGAATTTCCACACTCAGAGCTGCCAACCCTAAATCTAGGGCAAGCTTCTGAGGAGCTCCAGGATTCTCCAGCACAGGGTGATCTGAGAACTACAGCTCCACATCTCTGAAACATTGTGAACAAATACGTTGCCTCCCGCCAACAGAATTATAACAAGTTCATAATTCAAAATCCGTTCCCCCCTTTCCACAAAGAAGAGCTTTATGTAGATTTCACAGTAATTACAGAAAGACATATTGCCTTCTTGCTCACAAGAATCCTTTCCTTCCATATGTTTAATTTGATGCATGGAAACGCTCTCTCTCTCTCTCTCTCCCACCCCTCCATATCTGGAAGGAGCACAAGGCACCCAAAATGGGATTCAGGGAACCCCCTACCCCTGGTTAAGGCCAGATGTGCTTCCTTGGGTGTTTTCCCAATACTCAACTGAACTGTTTTCTGGTCCCACTGAAACTTTGTTTCTGAAGAAATTTGCCCTCCCTTCCCCATTGACCTTGTAACATCACCTCACAACCTTTCTGCCCGCCATTTTGCAGCACCACATCTCCTCACTCCAGTGATACAAAATGGCCTCACTCCAGTGATACAAAATGGCCTCAGGGGATCTGATGAGCTGCTCCTCCTTGCGCCCCCCTCGTCTTCCCCATCGCCTTTCTCGTTCGATTCTTTTCACCTTCCTGCTTCCTCCGGGCAATATTCAGTTATTGGAAATGAACTCTGTGCAGAAGATGGCTTATCCGAAGAATCGAATCGAAGGGAAGAACATCTCCCAGGAGGTGCTCCGTCAGAGACAGGACCTCAGGAGGCAGTTTGGAGAAAAGCATCTATCGCAATGAATACATATTGTTCATCCACTACACTTTATATAGCTCTGCATGATAAAAATCACTTTCCAACAGCCAGTTAGCGCCAGAAGCCATGTTCCAGACTATTTTGTGCAAAAAAAAGGAAGGAAGGAAGGAAGGAAGGAAGGAAGAAAGGAAGGAAGAAAGGAAGGAAGAAAGAAAGAAAGGAAGGAAGAAAGGAAGGAAGGAAGAAAGGAAGAAAGGAAGAAAGGAAGAAAGGAAGAAAGAAAGAAAGAAAGAAAGAAAGAAAGAAAGAAAGAAAGAAAGAAAGAAAGAAAGAAAGAAAGAAAGAAAGAAAGAAAGAAAGAAAGAAAGAAAGATGGAAGGGAGGGAGGGAGGGAGGGAGGGAGGGAGAGAGAGAGAGAGACAGAGAGAGAGAGAGAGAGAGAGAGAGAGAGAGAGAAAGAAAGAAAGAAAGAAAGAAAGAAAGAAAGAAAGAAAGAAAGAAAGAAAGAAAGAACCAACTCTTCTTCTTCTTAAATTATGTATGAAGATGCCACATGAATAACAAGAAGTAACCCAATTCCCTTTCTGGGGAGAAATCTGATAAAAAATAAAGGGTTTTTGTTTCTTAAGGAGGAGGGGATTGTAAAAGGTTTTAATTATTCAGCAAGGAAACCAATGACAGTATGCAGGGTTCTCTTCACAGAAGAAGTGAACTGACAAACAGAGAGATGTACCTGAAGGCAAAAGATGCACCTGAAGGCCACCGGGGACACCTAGTGAGAGAAATTTCCTTGTATACTTATTTTCTGGGCTAGTTCCGCTGTGCTTAAATAAGACACAACTTGGCCAGCAGCCTTGAGAGCCAGCATGGTGGAGTGGTTAAGAGTGGCAGCTTTAATCTGGTGAGCCGAGTTTGATTCCCCGCTCCTCCACATGCAGCCAGCTGGGTGACCTTGGGCCGGTCACAGTCCTGTTAGAGCTGTTCTCACAGAGCAGTTTTGTCAGAGCTCTCTCAGCTCAACTACTTCACAGGGTATCTGTTGTGGGGAGAGGAAAGGAAGGCAATTGTATGCCGCTTTGAGACTCCTTTGGGCAGTGAAAAGCAGGGTATAAAAACCAAGTCTTTTTCTTCTTCTTGTGGCCCTTTCAAGACACACTTGAAACCATACCTGTTTCTTCCCTCTGCCTTATGAGATTTCCTAATAGAGAAGGTCTTCCCTGGTGTAATGTCCCAAACCTTTTATTATTTATATATTTATTTAAATAAATACATTTATTGGCCACCTTTCTTCCTTATGGAGCTCAAGGCTTGTCCTTGATATGTTTTTATTGAGTTATTTTTATAAATTTTAAACGTTTTTAATTCTTCAGATGTTTTAATGTTTGGAAGTGTGCCACCTTGGGCACCCTGTTAGGATGGAAAGGGGCATAAAAATCTTTTAAATAATATCCAGGAAAACACTTCCCTACTTCCCTACTTCCCCACGATGACAGCCTGACACAGTCCTTGTATTCTTAGTTTCATTGCTTGGGCCGAATAGAATTGAACTTTATCGCATTTCAAAGCCATCGGATAATGATCTACATGTCAAATTAGCCACGGCTTCTGCATGCAAGGCCGTTGGTGCTAAATTTAAAGCAGTCCAGTGGTCCCCAGATCTTTACATGACTTCTTGGTAAACATGAGGCTGTGATAAGCTTCTTCTTCTTCTTCTTCTTCTTCTTCTTCTTTTTGAACAAAGGCGTGAAAGCAATTTATTTTACATCGCTTTGCATAATAAAGTGGCATTTTAGATAATTCATTGAAAGGGCAGATAGCAATTCTCTTCAGACTTCATTAAACAGTTCTTTTCATGTTAAATTAATGTGTCAAGTATATTTGGAATAAACAAAGTGAAATATTCCCTTTTGTTTCGGAGAAAGATAGAAAATGGGTCGCAATGATTTTATCAATTAGCTTCATACGGCAAATCTGTGGATGGTCTTATTCAGTCAGGTCCAGTGGGGCTTCCCTTTACAGTAAAAGCCATTCGGTCTAGCCCTGTTTTCTAGGATAAAAGGGGTCGCAGCCCAAACAGTTGTGAGGTTGGACAAAAACATGGAGCTTTAGAAAAGTTTTTTTTCTGGGGAAAATGCCCTTGAATTATCAGGGCTATTGGTGGGTCTGTCCCGAGATCTGTAGGCTGTGTGTGTGTGTGGGGGGGGGGGGGCAATTTGATTTATTCCAGACTGGTTTGATGGAAGTGGGCTTGTAGTAGGGTTTTATGTGGCTATGGGATTGTTTACTGTTTTACTTATTCTTATTTTATTTATTTAGAATTATATACTCCTTTACACATCTGGAAGGAAGAAATCATCCATCTTGATTTCAGGCATTAGATAAAAGCACATGGCGGAGGTGTCTGCCCAGTGCAAGGAACCCCGGGAGACATCTTGACGATTGGTGTCATGCCGGCACTGTCACAACATCCCTTCTGGCATGAACTGATACCACATTGTGCTAAGGGTGATGCTCTCGGATTCACCTGAAACTCTCTTGCTGTAGTGGGAGACCTGGCTGCCCTGGTGTATCGTCCCAAGACACTGAAACCAATGCAAGGGACGATTTCTAATGGCTTGCAACTCAAGAATTCTATCGCCAGTTCTTATTACAGTCTGTAGTGACATATAAGAGTCAGGGATTAGAGCTGGGGTAGTCAACCTGTGGTCTTCCAGATGTCCATGGACTACCATTCCCATGAGCCCCTGCCAGCAAACGCTGGCAGGGGCTCATGGGAATGGTAGTCCATGGACATCTGGAGGACCACAGGTTGACTACCCCTGGATTAGAGGGCTTGCATTTGTCATCTTTTCCTTTATCCTTGCTCAGACCGTTGTGTTGCAGGGCTAGGCTCTTATTTCCCTGTCAAAGCCTGTTTCATTTTGAGGCTGTCAGCCTGATCTTTCTTACCTATGTCGTGTCCCTGTTGGGTCCACACATGCCAGGAGCAGAAAGGGGAGGGGGTAGCAGTTAAAGCCTACTTCTCTAGAGTACTGGACTAAGCGTGTTGGTTCCCTGGGGAGCAAATGAGAAAGAAGAGGGAGATGCTAACACGGTACTAAGTCTTTAAGCAGCAATGTAGCAGAGAGTGAAACCCCCTAAAAATTGGTTTGTTGGTGGCAGTGACCCAGAGGAATAGAGAGATAAAGAGGGAGATGGAGAGGAGCTCAGCTGGACTGGAGACCTGGGAAGGTGGAGTAACTTTCTCACACACCCCGTCGGGCAGAAATGAGCTCTCGTGGGCCCCGTTTCTCCACAGAGGGATCATACCATTGCAAAAGACAGGGTCTGAGTATGCAAGAGAAGTAAAGCATCAGAGTGCTTAAAAGAATAAAATAGCTTTATTATGAACCACAGAATCATAAAATCCTAGAGTTGGGAAGGGGCCATACAGGCCAAACTGTGGAGAGGAGAGGAGAGGAGAGGAGAGGAGAGGAGAGGAGAGGAGAGGAGAGGAGAGGAGAGGAGAGGAGAGGAGAGGAGAGGAGAGGAGAGGAGAGAGATAGTCCTGTCTAACTGATCTCCTGCATTCATTCTGTCTGGTCTGGAGGCAAGCAGGGAGGAAGTGTGCTCAACAGAACAGGAAGTTTCCACATGATCCAATCAGGACACAGGAGGGAGGGATTTGAAAAATACCAGGAAGTTGCTATTCTAACTATGCTAAATTCACATCTCCTCTGATGTCCCTTGTAGGATATTCTTCATATATATTTGAATCATGTAAACTACAAAGCTTGCATGTTCCAACAAGTAGCTCTCGCACTACTGTGTGCAAAATGGACCCAAAAGGACCACCAAAAGGGAGAAACGGGGGAAATCCTAAGTGATAAAAGAAACATATCCAATCCTCTTTACTGTCAAGTGAGTGGCCTTAGAGTCGAGACATAAATCTTTTGAAAGCTTACGCTTGCCAGGTTGACCAACCCCAGGGCTTTGAGCAGCAACTGGGTGGAATATTAATTGCAAAAGGGAGAGACAGTCACACTCACCCTCCTCCGACTGTTCAGCGGAGGTCTACGAAAGACATGATTTTGAAAGAAGAGAAGGTCGAAGGGAGAGAACGGAGACAGCAGCAGGCAAGCACGAATACACAAAGAGTTAATGGTCATCATCCCGTGCCAATGTTTTTAAATGGAAGAAATCCCCGCGCTGGCTTTTTTTTTTTTTTTTTTGCACAACTGACAAGATAAGCGCCCGATTTTCATGAGCATTTGAAGCTTGGGCTGCATGTCTGAAAGGAATTATTTGCATTATTGCATGCACCATTTTGAGGGTCATTGCCCATAAATTTGTTTCAAACACTCTCATTGGGAAGTGAGCATTATTTGCTTAACTATCAGCTTCCATTTGGCTTGGCAAGGCGAGAACGATCCGCTCCGATTGCCCATCACGATGTAATCAGTTTCTACTGCTATCATCAATTTATTATTTCTTGGAAATGAACCAGTGTGGTTGAATGTCATGAAAGCAGGATGGTTCCAAAAAAGGCTCCCCCCACATAGAGCTTTACACAAAAAGAAAAAGGAAGAAAGAAATCTAATGTACATTTCTAGAATTTAGCACTCCCGTGACATTCAGCCTGATAATTTCACTGCGCAGGCATCCGCTTCAACATATGGAGCTCTGCACAAAGTTGAGCTCACTGCTCTTCGGTGTGCTGGGGAAGAGCCCATGATCCCCATGTGCAGGAATCCTCCATGTGGAAGGGAATGCTTATGCCATTGAAATGCTTATGACAAGTTGGAATGTGTTCAGAGAAGGGCAGCTAGGGTCATCCAGGGGTTGGAATTTGTCATATCAGGAGAGTTGGGTGTGTAAGGTATGTGGAAGAGGAGGGCAAGGGGTGATACAACAGCGGGTATAATTATGTAAAAGGAGACATGTTGAAGATGGGGATGATTGATGATGATGACGATGACGACAGACATGTTGAAGAGGAGCCAACTTGTTTACTGCAGCTTTAGAGACTAAGACTAGGGGCCATAGATTCAAATTACGGGAAAGGAGGCTCCACTTAAATATCAGAAAGCATTTCTGGGTAGCGAGAGCAGTTCATATGCTGCCTCGATAGGTGGTGGAGTCTCCTTTGTTGGAAGGTTTTTGGAGGAGGCTGGATGAGCACCTGTCAGGAGTGGGTGATTTTTAAGTCCCTGAGATGGGGGGGGGGGCTTGAGGTCCAAGGCAGGATTGAAGCAGCCAATGCAATTGACCAATGCGTGGCTAGATCCATCTGGAGCAGGGGTAGTCAACCTGTGGTCCTCCAGATGTCCATGGACTACAATTCCCAGGAGCCCCTTCCAGCAAATGCTACCCCTGATCTGGAGGATCCAGCCAATTTAAACTGAAACTAACCAATAGTGCGCATTGGTGGGGAGATCCATTGTTTGCCACTGTATATAAGCTGGGGGTTTTCAGGGGTTTCTCAATTCAGTTTCGCTTCTCGTAAGATCATGCTGAGATTACAATAAAGAGCTGATTGAACTCTCCGTGGTCCTGGCTTCCTTCGAACCCATGGATTTCTTCCCGCTGAACATGGAGCCGTTCCCACTTCTCTTCTACCTGGAACTAACCCATTTGTTGCTTTTTTTTGTCGAGAAAGGCAGAAAATGCCTATTTTCAAGATGGGGTAAAAGAGGATGTCCTTGTGGTAGCCTGACTAAGCAGGAGCGGGTCTCCGGGGAGGTGGCATGGGTTATTGCAGAGGCCTGTAAATAATTTATGCCAGCTGATTTTCTTCCATTTCCCCTTAACAGAGCACTATTTTCCTGACACTTGACACGGGAAGCTGTTGCAAGAGGCACTCCTGGGACTGCGCTGTTACACTGAGTAGGGTTGGGGAAAATGCAGCTGGTAGACCACTCGTGAACCGGTGGCTCAAGCTTCCTTTGGGAAACAGCATGTTTGACCCTGTTGACTTTTCATCTTCTTCCTCTCTGTCATTTGGGTCTCTTCTTGGGTCCCTAGAGTGGAGAAGACAGGGAGCACACCACAGGTACACAGTTGTCAAATGACAAGGAAACACCTGTGTGAAAAGCCACTAATATGCTCAGTGGTATCTGCAATGGTTATAGGAATGTGAATCTGGACTTGGAGTGTTTACATCAACCTTTTGACCTTGGAGGAGACCCTGGAATCATTTTTCAGGCTTTGAGGAGCCCGGAAGTGATGTCAACTGGCCACTTTTTTCTTTTCCAATGTAAATAGCGCTTGGTGACTTCTATCAGAAGAAGGTCCTGGTGGGAAAGGGCTAAACCCACCTGACTTCTGTCCAGAAAGTGCCTGGCAGGTAAGAGTTAAATCCTCCCAATTGTTATGAGCAAGAAGGCCCTAGCAGGAAAGGGTCAAATCCCCCCTGTTTTCAACCAGAAAAAAATGTCACAGTTGCAAAGGGTTGAACCCACCATCCCCACTGTGTTGGCTCAATTCTCAATAAGAGAGGTCCTGATGCTGCTCTTTATGATTAAAAATGTATGAAAAAATATGAAAAATTAACATTGGGGGGGGGGGGGGAGAGTTTCCAGCCACATCTGCAAAACATACATAATCTCTGTGGGGATGGGAACCTACGGCATGATGTTAAATGTTCCATATGTGTGTGTGAGAGAGACATCATTTGCCATCTGTAGAAGGATCCAATAGGTCGACCACTAGGAGTGGAGAAATAAGAGAAATAATTACAGAGCATTTTCCTGTGCAACAGCCAATGAGAAAGCTGCCCTGCTCTCTTAGGTACGCTTATTACAGCGTGGTGTACATTAAAAAGCAATATGGATTGCACTACAATGTAAAAGGGGACCCATTAGGCTATAAATCAAAACCAGAGGCTGAAACAGATTTGTCTCGCCACGGAAGGGGGAAAAATTACAAGGAGCAAAGACTCTATTATTTTAACAGAACGTCCGATATTTAATTTCCTTGTGTGGTTCCTCGCCCCCCTCCGCAGCTGTACTGTAATGAACTGCCAGACCGGTTCCAGCTATACAACATCAGTAGCCTGGGGTATCTGGTATAAGGCACCTAGCATGCTATCCTGTTCCTTCAGCACTGGAACTATGAACTGAGCCTGATATGAGCAGCCTTGAAAGAGAGTCCAAAAATATCCACTGTTTCAGAATTCTGTTGCTCTGTAGCTGAGCACCTCCCTTTGTTCACAGGTTATTCCAGTGAAAATGTTTTGTTAGTAAATGGTGTGAAAGACCTCTGCCTAAGACTTTGGAGAGCAGCTGCCGGTCAGGGTAGACAATGCTGACTTTGACAGACTAATGGGAGGGCTTAGTATGAGGCTAAGGCTAATGTGTTAAGCGTGGCCACCAGAATTCTTAAATCTACTGACAAGATAGATCTGTCTACAAACCCGAAAAATCTGAGAGGTGGACAGAAAAATCTGAAATCTTTTAAAGAAATCACCCCAAAATAATAGAAGCAGCACATGTAGCTGCAAGAAATGAATGAACACCCTTTCAGTGGCCATTCTGAGGGTTATTAGCCAAGCACAACAGTATTGGCAGCCTTCAAGCCTTGGTTTAGGTTTGCCAGCTCTGAGGTGGGAAATACCTCGAGACTTTGTAGATGCAGCTGGGAATGAGCTTTAATTCCAGGGGATCCCTAGGCTCAATGGAACTGGGCCCAGAATGGTGGTTTTTCCCAGGTAGTGGCCTCAAGGAAGAGGGAATGGGGAAAGCTGAAGAAAGAGGGGTAAATAAAGGAAAAAGGGAAAGGCTATAGAGGCTTCCAGGGAAGAGAAAGAGAAAATAGGGGGAGGGAAAAATGAGATGCTTCCCACAACACCTTGTGGTTCCACTGCTTGTTATTTCTATTTTGCAGCAGGAATACTGCCTCCCAGATTGTTTCTGGGGATGGGCAGGTGAGGGCTATTGATGCCCAAAATGGCTCAGGCCTGGTGCACCTGAAGGACTACTTCCACCACATGAAACTGTCTGTTCCTATGGTTGACAGGCCCAGCAACCAGCAGGAGACTGGATGGTGGGAAAACAGAGGCATGGCCATTGGCTGATGTGACATCACTTCTGGAAAAAAAAACCCCCAAACGGTTGTCTCACCTCTCTGGCCACTGGCCAAAACTCTATGGTAAAAGCCTGAAAGTGGCATCAGTTCCCTTTAGGATCCACCAAAAGCTAGAGAGTTTCAGCTGATTCCTAGAGAGGTAAGTTGCCACTTCCAGGTTTTCTGGGGATGGTTATCATGCCATGGGTGGAGAGGCATTTGTCTCCTGCTGCTTTGTGCAATGATGGGAAACGTCAGATGGGGGCAGGGGATTCTCTGCCGCTCATCGGAAAGCTGGCAACCCTACCTGTACCTGTTCTTTGAGGTCAGCCAAGGACACTGTGTTGCAAGAACTCCCCATTTCAAAGATGTACGCAAAGACCTACTCCACAGCTGTCCCTGTTTACAATGATGAATGCATATTCCACAGCTTTCATTGGGATTCATTTCCACACAATGAGACTATGACTGAATGACAGCTGCCAAAAAAACATAGCAATTTTAGTTAATGGGATTCCCCTGGAGTAAATGAATTGAAGCAAGGCAGAGTGTTCCCTAAACAATGAGCATTTCTGAACATCCTTCTTACCTTGCAACCGATTTAGCAGCTCGAACATCTTGAAACACTGTTGGGAAAGCCACAATTTAAAGCTCGTGAAAATTTAAAAAAATATATATATATATATATATATATATATATATATATATATATATATATATATATATATATATCAGCACTGATTTAAAATGGGATGCGTTTTTTCCCCCCAGTTTTTTGGGTTGCATTTTTCCCCTTAAAAGAAGAAGTCATAAAGCCCATTACGACCCATAATAAAAGAAACCCTCCTTGGAATGTTGGATGAGCACATTAAAGCATGCGATGATTCCTTTTATTTATTCAGTACGTTTGTTCAATAAAACAAACCACCTTCTTTAATTAAACACATTTTATATTTTCATTGCTGTTGCATAAAAGTTGAAAGACACAACAGGGAATGCATTACAGAGACATTACATGCTTCCCGGGTGATTGAAGCCACTTAGTGGATCTCATACGTCATCATGCACAGGAGAAAAGTGATATGGTGGTGATTATTAATAACAGGAGCAACACGCGTTTAGCTGCAAGCAAGAAGGAGAGGCTCTTACACAGCGTTTTGCGCTTACCCTGAGAAGTCCCTGCTGCTGGCTTCAGCAGGGAAAATATCAGCAGTAGTCAAGCCGGCTGATTTACCAGGTTGCAGTCCTGAGTCTGAAAGCATCAGACTTGCCTTAAAGAATAGCCAAACGCATGTCATAAAATGGTGCTTGGGTGGGCCATGAAGAAGAGTTATAATCGTAGAATCATAGAATAATAGAGTTGGAAGGAACCTCGTGGGTCATCTAACCCAACCCCCTGCACTATGAAGGACACCCACAACCCTATCGCTGACAGTGTAACCTGCCACCCCCTTGAATCTTCACAGAATCAGACTCTCCGTCAGATGGCTATCCAGCCTCTGCTTATAAACTTCCAAAGATGGAGAACCCACCACTTCCCGAGGAAGCCTGTTCCACTGAGAAACCACTCTGACTGTCAGGAACTTCTTCCGGATGTTTAGACGAAATTTCTTTTGAATTAGTTGGTTTTGTGCACCTCACTTCTTACGACCCGAAGGAGTCCCAAAGCAGCTTCCAGTTGCCTTCCCTTCCTCTCCCCCCAACAGACACCCTGGGAGGTAGGTGGGGCTGAAAAAGCTCCTGGCCCAAGGTTATCCAGAAGGCCTTGTGGCTCATAGCAGCTTGAGAGTGCCTCTGCAGTAGTATGGATACAGAAACCTGATTCTCCTAGACCTAGTCTGCACACAATAGATAATGCACTTTCAATGCACTTTCCAAGTAGATTTTCCTGTTCCACACAGGAAAATCCAGCTGCTAAAGCACATTGAAAGTGCATTATCCTGTGTGTGCAGACTAGACCCCAGAGTCTCGTCTAACCACTACTGTGATTGGTGCTGGTGTAGTGGTTAAAGGCAGCAGCCTCTAATCTGGAGAGCCGGGTTTGATTTCCCCATTCCTCCCCATGCAGCCAGCTGGGTGAGCTAGGACCAGATGCAGCTCTCTCAGAGCTCTCTCAGTTTTCCCCCTGTTGCATGGCCATTCCCTTCTTATTTCTTGCTTTCATTCTTAAGTCCCCGAAACGGATTACGACGTACCTGTTGGAGACCTTAAATTGATGCTCACGGTCAAATGAGTTTAAGGGCTTGGAACGTAATTTCATGGAAGGTGAAAATGTTCCATCTCCGTCCAGTAACTGTTATTGATGACTCTTAAACTGGACTTTGGCAAAAGAAAATGCATTAAAGTCAGGCCACGAAGCAGTCAAATATTTATTATTAATACCATTCAGTTGGCCTTTACTAGGTCTGTATTATTTATCCTGGGGTGGGCAGGACGTTTCTGGCTGTGCACGGCGCCTTTCCCTGTAAATTAATCATGTCATTCACTGAACAGATACATTTTCACTGAAAACAAAACAAAACAAAATAACCTGCCAAATTTATCGTGGCATTTCCTCTGTAGCATGCATCCGTGACATAGTGAGTCCTCCCATCTTAATTGGTGTGTTCTGGAAAAAAGCCAAATGCTAATTAGTTGAATGGGATGTTGAAATAGAGAGTATTTAATTGGGGTGGGGGGGGGGGGGTTTCATGTTTGCTTCCTATTGAGTATAACTGGAGCAACGTTAGTTTCCTTGCGACGTTTCTCTCCAGTACGAACTTTTCAATTCACTCGGAGATTTGCCGAAGGTGAATTTTTAATGTCAACTCTCTCATCGGTTTATTTTCAAACTTAGTTCCAGAGTAAAGATTTTGTGTGTGTGTCTGTGTGTGTGTGTGTGTGTGTGTGGAGAATCAGCACAGTAGGATCATGAACAGATGGGAGAGATTATTCTGCACATCCAGGAGAAACATGAAACCTACCCCTGAAACAAACTAAAAATAGGAGGTTAATGCCCTCCCAATTTTTTTTTAAACGTTAGATTTTGGGAAACTACCTCATGAGGTATTCATCTTATTGGAATTGATTGTTGAAGCCAAAGCCATAACATATAAGCAAACAAAGGGTTAAAACGGTAACGATATACACACACACACACACACACACACACACACACACACACACACATACATACATACATCACAATATAAACCACTGATCACAATAAGATTTTGGCTCTGCGTGGCAATTAGAGACAAAAATGACGTGCCTCATAGTGGAAGCCCCTTTTGCCCTGCCTTTTAGTCTATGCTTCGCTGGCAGAAAGGCCCAGGTTCAATCCCCGGCCCCTCCAGTGTCAATGAAACTCCACAGTTCCTTGGTGGTCTTCCGTCAACACACTTCCGAGATGGCCCCGGCTGCAGTGAACAGAGACCACCATCCCCTTCCAAACAACCGCACGGGGTGAAGCGGCTACTTTGCCCAAGGCAGAGTTGTCTTCTGCAAACAGATAGATGTTCCGAGCCTCTCCCTCCGCAAACCTGGAACCGCAATCGTTTATCACTCATCACAGGTGATGCTGCAGACTTCTGCCGTCTCCCCGTTAATACTCTCTCTGAGTGCACCATAATTAATTAGCTCTCTGTTTCCAGCTAGATTACATCCATCCATCACCGCTTCGGAATCTCACAAATTGCCATCTGTAATGCCCACTTAATATTTTGGCTTTGAAAGTCAGACAATCTATGAAGTCATTTGCTGGTGAAAAGTTAGTAAATTTGTCAGAAGGCTGTAAAATATTAATTGGCTTGTCCTTTCCCCCTGCTTTTCGGAGCAGACCTGTGGCATTTGTCATCATGCGTGGATCCCGCATTGAAATGCATTGTTGCGCTCTCTGTGCGCCGGGACAGAATACCGAATGACAACAGTATTAATCAGGTCGCTTGGGCAGGGGGGATGAAAGGAACCGTCCGGGTTGTTTCCTTTTCTTGGGCACTGCTGGGAAGTGTAAGATCCTGGTCGTGCCGTAGCATTTTGGGGGTATGGGTAAGCTAACTGGTGCCTGTACATAGCGAGCAAATGACGTGCTGATTAGGGTTGCCAACCTCCAGGTAGGGGGGGGGGACTGGAGATCTCTGGGAATCACCATTGAACTCCAGCCTACATCAGCCTACATTAAAAAAATATATTCCACTTCTCCTGGAGAAAGTGGCTGTTTTGGGAGGATGGTGTTGTATCCCAGGGGTAGTCAACCTGTGGTCCTCCAGATGTTCATGGACTACAAATCCCATGAGCCCCTGCCAGCATTTGCTGGCAGGGGCTCATGGGAATTGTAGTCCATGAACATCTGGAGGACCACAGGTTGACTACCCCCTGTTGTATCCTACTGAAGTCCATCTCAATCCCTGGTCCATGTGAAGCTCACCTGGCCTCAACCAGGGCCTCAACCAGAGCAAGGGCTGAAAAGGTGCTCCCAGAAGAGCTAAGGGCCTTGGTGGATCTAACAGCTCTACAGGGCCTGCAAGATGGAGCTCTTCCACCAGGCATTTGGTTGAGGTCAGGCTAGGCAGATCTTGTGCCCCTCCTCCGAATGGTCTGATGTTTAACATCTCACCCGGAATAATGGCAGATGGAGAGCACTAGTTTTCCGGGGGGGGGGGGGCGTAGCTGGGCTGGTTTTAATTAGATGTTATGGTTGTTAGAGGATAGAAAGCCCAGATGAAAAGAAGACCCAACCAGGTCCACTTACACAGTAATCCTGATCCAAAGAGCGCATCATGCACTGAGGAGACACCACAAGTCATGTCTGACCGATGCACAGGATGGGACCCCAGACCCGATCTCTGCCCTAGATAACTCTCAGTAAGGGAGTGATTTACACATTACCTAGAGCAGCTTCCCCTTCTGCTTTCATTTGGCTCTTGCTGTTGGCCAGTGTCAGTCCAAGGTTTCCTCCTGACATTCCTTCGCTGCTTATAATACAGGCATCAGATGCTGAGGAGCCTTTTTGCTTCTGATCTCCTCTTTCCCGACACTCATAGCAGCCCTTCCCCCCACTTCGTCTTCCTGCCACCCCATTCCCATTTCATTCTTTTGTGTGTCTGAAGACCCAGCCTCCACGGTCAGTAATTGCTTTTTGTGCATTCATTTGTCTCCTTTGGTATTTAATTTCATCCTCAAGTCAACAGGTAAACGGATGGAGTCCAACTAATCCAAAGAGCCTCTGGGACTTCTGTAAAGGGAATGGTTGGGTTGGAGAGAAGGAACTTCATTAAAAAAAAAAATCACATCCTATCAGAGTTGATTATCTTTTCCTTGTTTGCCTTTATGCTCCTAGCCACCAGTTTCAATGTCTTATCAGAAGAAAGGCAGACTTGATTATCTTCTGCGGCTGTTGTGTGAACTGCTGCTTTCTTGGTGCATTCCAGATGATAATGAAGCAGGAGAAGTCATTTATTTTCAACTGTTATGATAAATTGTTATGATAAGCTGTTCTGAGCAGTAATATCAGGGCTCTCTGAGCCTCACCTCCCTTGCAGGGTGGCTGTTGTGGGGAGAGGAAAGGGAAGGGTAAGCTGCTTTGAGACTCCTGGTAGAGAAAAGTGGCATACAAGGACCACCAACTTCTTCTTCTTCTTCTTCTTCTTCTTCTTCTTCTTCTTCTTCTTCTTCTTCTTCTTCTTCTTCTTCTTCTTCTTCTTCTTCTTCTTCTTCTTCTTCACTGCTCTAGTGGCACAGTTAATCCTGGAGAGTTGGAAGCAGGTAGCTGGTATTCAGAGCTGGGACATGGAGGTGATTCTGTGCAAGTTCTCAATTGTAAATCTTGGCCTGCTTGCATCTCCTCTCTCCACCTCTGGGTTAACAATACTGGCCCCTTCCTCATCCAAAGAGTCCTGATTTACCCATGGCAAACTGGCTATTGTACTACCCAACTGTTCACAACTGGCTTGGCCTGTCTACCCAGGAAAATCCAGTTTGCACTGAATGATAAAACACAACAAGAGCACACTGTCCAGCTATGTAAAAAGGCAGCCTAAATTGCACAGCTGAAGGGCAAATGATATCCCCACTAGGTTTTGTGCATAAACATCGAACATACAAGAAGCTGCCTTGATGTAGGCAAAATATGACAGTTTATGCTTTCCCCATTCCCTCCTCCCCTCTGTCCAGTTAATATATTTGTCACATTAAACCCTGGAGCACAGATGCACAGAGAGGTGAGCTAATGAATTGCATCAGACTGGTCCACTGAAGCAGCAAGAACAGATGAGCGTCAACCAATCAGGGCTGTCAGCCCATCTCCCAACACTTAGTACTTGTCTTTAGCAGCCTCCTTTCCTTCACCTGTAGGTCAAGCAGAAGGGCACAAAGGCACGCAAGTTGTTCTTGGTGTTCCCTATGGAGCAAAGAAAGGAACCGACTGGAGAGGAGTTTGCTTAACAGCTGATGGGTCAAGGGGAGACAAGACCTTCACCAGAGAGGCTAAAATAAAGAATCTTCTAACCAAGTCTGCAAATCCAAGCAACTGTGTAAGGAACCTGAAGATCCTTAGCATTCGACTAGTTACATGGAAGACCCAGGTGCAAATCTCCACTCATGCCTCGGAAGCTTGCTGGGTGACCTTGGGTTGGTCCCACACTCTCTACATGGCCAACCACACAAGGCTGTCCTGAGGATAAAATGGGAGAGGGTGATGATGTACCTTCAGGGGTTGCCAGCCCTAAACTGGCAATCTATAGGTGCTCAGAGGGCTGCTGGGATGATATTTTCTGTTTCAGAACAGGAATTGATGCTGTAGTACTCTAAGAACACTCACATTTCAAAGGAAGAAAGCCACATTGATCTGGAAAAACGTAAAGGTATCATGACGTCACTTCTGGTCCCAAGCAGGAAGTGACATCAGGGTGCTCTCGGACTTTCCAAATCTCTATGTTTTTAGCACACAGCTTGGAATATCCCTAGACCGTCCTGATGCCACTGGCTGTTCCAACACAGGGAGTGATGTTCCAGCAGCATAGATGCTTTAGGCTGATCCTGCGTTGAGCAGGGGGTTGGACTTGATGGTCTGTAGGGTCCCTTCCAACTCTATGATTCAATGATCATTGGTACTGTTCTCCTCACCCACCTCCACTCCACTGAGTACTCCACTGAGTACCCACCTAATGCGACCTGGAGAGTGACGATCCTACGTACCTTGCTTGGAGTGAAGAAATGCCTTGTAACAGCCTTGAGTTTTCGAAGACAGGACGGAGTATCAACCCCAAAATAAACAAACAAGCCCGCGGAGCAGAGCACGTACACCTCTTTCGATGTCAATTAACACCAATCCTCGCCTTGAGACAGCACCAGGGTCGGATCCTGCATGATTACCCCTTAGTGATTTCCCCTTGCCTCAAACTCTTAGGTAGACATAGCCCTTCGGTAAGTTATTTGAACAGGCTGATTTGAATAGCGGCCGAGAATTCCTTCTGAAGCCGACATCAAAGATAACAGAAGATGAAAAATGTTTTTTCGAAGTGGGAAATATTAAGGGCAGGACTTGAAATGGTACAGCGAATAGAATGCAGCCCAAAAGGGTCAGCTCGGAGGTAGCAAAAAAACGAGAGGTCCCGATCTGACTGTAATGCTAATCCGAGGCTGTTTACTTTGGAGTGAGCTGGCACACACGCAGAAATTCAAATGGTCTGAAGAGGCTATTAAAACTTATGAATCCTTTCTGTCAGATGAGAAACAGATTTCTATTGGAATGTAAATATATATTCATGAGAGAACGTCATTGGTAAGGATAATTCTACCATGCATAACCTTGTTTCCATTCAAGTTGTAACAGACTGACAATCGCATTTTGGAAATAAAAAGGTAGCTTCACACGCAACACCAAGGTGAATATTCATAGCTGTCGTTAAAAGCCGTTTCCGAGGGCCATCTCTCCCTTTACAACAAAGGATGCCATTTTCTTCCGACTCTTCCTTTCCCCCCTACAAATCCATTTTTTTTTCTTGTCTCGCTTTTTTGAGGTGAGAACAAAGAACATTGCCTTTCTCCCACCTCCCCATCAGGACAGATTTAATCTCTGCTGCTTGAAGGAAAAAGAAACTTTCCCAAACGCACACAAAAAAAATATCAAAAAATGCCTGCCATTTTATCTGCTGCTTCATGATTTGTGAAACAATTTTGTTCCCACCCTGGGGGGAAAAAACAAAGGGGAGGGGGAAGGGCGGGGATAGAAAGTTTCCTGATTTGGGACCAGGCGTCCTACCGAGATGGATGATTGGCTGAAAGAAATGGTCAGCAAGGATTGCAAAGGAACCGACACAACTTAAAGGAGCGGAACCTTGGCGAACGCGGAGGCTTTGAAACATTTGTGGGCCAAGGAACAAAACAAAATGGCGGCCTGTGGCTATGAGATGTGAAATGGGAGTGCTTCAGAAAGGATGAAGGAGCTGCTTTTGAGGCTAGCATGCATGGAGAACTGGATATTTTGAGACAGAATAGGAACACCCACCCTCGGTTCATCGCAGCTGGCAACTTATCAACACTGGAACCCAAATGTACCATTTGATTCTGTCACCACAATAGATAAACGGATCTCTCTCCCTCAAATAATTGGAACGGTTCATAGGCAATAGAAATCCCCCCTACACAAACACCTATTAATTCAAAAGACTCAGTTTTCCATGTTTTAACTCTGCCAGCTTGGGTTTTTTTTTTCCTTTTAGGAAAAAAATTAGTCTCTAATTCCCCAGGATGTACTGAGGGCATCTCTAGACAATACAGAGTCATTGGGCACAACCTGGTCTGAAACCAAGAACTGACTCATTTCTTCCTTCGTTTTGTCTCTCCACCCCCGTCCTCCTTTAGGTATGAGGACAAATAATTCTCCAGACACTAGAGATTAAGAGTTAGTCCCAGAAATTATTGTTTGAGCACTCAGCTTCTCTCCCTCGCTACTTAGAAGAAATTTAAACGGACAGAAGGAAGGCTCAGCCCAGTTGGCCCTAAATCCATTTGAAACTCCAAATATTTCCACAGCAGCAGGGGCCATATTGGAATAGGTATGTCCTCATTATGTGATGAGGAAAACCTCTTCTAGGAATGACAGGCATGGTATCACCCATGATTTTCTTATTCATTTATCCTCTTATTTATACTGTACATTTAGTTTCCACCCTTATACGAGGAGCTGACAGAGACTAAAAAGAAGAAGGTGAGAATCTTATGTGGAGCCCTCAACTCCTTGGAGGAAGGATGGAATAAATATGATAAGGTGGGAAAAAGTCCTTGGTGTGATTTGAAGGTAGGGATTTGAAGGTGGAGTCTGGAGAGGGCAGGCTTTGAGAGGGGAGAGACCTCAGCAGGGTGTAATGCAGGGGTGGCCAAACTGTGACCCTCCAGATGTCCATGGGCTACAATTCCCATGAGTCAATATGTATCAATGTCACTTCTGACAGAAATCGTCCCCCAGTGACGTTGGGGTGATACTCTGGGATTTGGAGATTAAATTTGGCTTCCACCATAGAGTTGTTGCCCGAATACCAGGGTGTTGCTCCAACATCACTGGCATGATGATGTCACTTCCGGGTCACATCAAAATTGATGTAAACATGGTATTGCAATGTTGACGAAGCTGTGTCCTTTTCCTGGGGCTCATGGGAGTTGTAGTCCATGGACATCTGGAGAGCCACAGTTTGGCCATAGAGTCTCATCTCCAAACAGCCATTTTCTACAAGGGAATTAATCTCTGTCATCTGGAGATCTATTGTAATTTCAGAAGATCTCCTGGCCCTACCTATTAGAGCCACTGTTTGGGTTGGCTCTCATAGTTCTTTTGTGTTCTTGGGGCTCATTAACTCGACTTGCTGTCTAGCTGATTGAAGGCCGGTCAGTGGGGCCTGGTGGCGATGGACCTCCTCCTCCGCCCACAGGGGTCTGGCAACCCTACATGAGAATATGATACGAAATCATCCGCTCTTACGGAGGCAGTTCACCATAAAAAATGCTCTCTCTTTAGCAACAGTTTACAGCACTTCATTAAAACAAAACTAAACAAAAAATCCCACCACCAAACAAAATATGGAAAAAATGTTTACCATAGCCGAGAATCCCCAAGAGGATTTAGTAGCACATTAAAAATGATTGCTCCTTATTTCTTCTTCTCCTTTGGTGACAAAACGGTTTTCATGAACCGCTCTTGACGACTTCATATCCAGAATCTCTCGGCTGTTTATTTTCAAAATGCCGTATTTCTTCCCCCATTAAATTTTACTTTTGGCACCGTTGTTTAAAACAGTCATTTCCCCTAACACTTCTGACCTAGAAATGCAGCTAAATGTGTATATTTCCCCGGGAAGCCTTCAGAATATACGGGAATGTCTTGTGACTGCAGGGAGGATGGGGAACAATGTTATAAAATACTCCTGAGTGTTCGAGGGATATTTAAAAAAAAAGCACAAGCTTGGGTCTGACACATGTACGTTTAGCATTGATTTTGGTTTCAGCTTGAAGACACCTGCCGTTTGGAAGGGATACCATGGGGAGCATGAATGTACCCTTAAATGGGTGAAAAGGAGGAAAGTAATCTAGGGAACTGGCTGTAGCTCAATGGCAGAGTGCCTGCTTTGCATGCAGAAGGTCCCAGGTTCAATCCCTTATTTCTCCAGATAAAGAACCTCATGTAGAAGAGTAGGCTTTTATATGCCACTTTTCTTTACCTGAAGGAGTCTCAAAGCTGCTTACAAATGCCCTCCCTTTCCTCTCCCCACAACACACATGTGCTCTAGTATTTCCTTGTTTGTGACTTTTGCTGTCCAGAGAATCCGTAGAAGCCCTCTCCAACACCAGGGTTCAAACGGATCGATTCTCCTCTTGTCTGATGTTTTCATCGTCCAACTTTCACAGCCGTTAAGTGGCTTTTGGAATTGTGATAGATCGAGCTAATCTACATTTGGCTTAGGCCCTTGCTTTTCCATGTTTGTTTAAAGTTCATCATTGCTGACAGACCCAGAGAAGCGACCTCCTTTCCTAAGAAGCAGAGGTTTGAAGAACACTCAGCCTTATTCCTGCCTTTGGTGGAGTTCTAACGCTTCTTGGTCTTTCTCTGGCCGCTATTATCTTCATCAACAGGAAGAGACTAGGGAGGTTCAGTGCTGAATCGTAACTACTTTGTTGCCAGGTTGGTGTAGCGGTTAAGAGCGGCAGCCTCTAATCTGAAGAGCCAGGTTTGATCCCCTGCTCCTCCACACGCAGCTAGCTGGGTCACCTTGGGCCAGTGGCAGTTCTCGCAGAGCTCCCTCAGCCCCACCTACCTCATAGGGTGTCAGTTGTGGGGATAGGAAGGGGAGGCGATTGTAAGCCGCTTTGCGACTTCTTTGGGTAGTACAAAGGGGGATACAAAAAAATTTCTCATTTTTCCAAACTGTCTCAAAGGGTTGTGCTCACCACAGGGGACAGTACATCACAGAGATCTATGAAGGATCACTTGGTACCATTTCTCTCTGCTTACGCAGGGAATTTTTCTTTTAACTACCTCTCCTCGTGAATGAACTCCTCCTGCACTGAAACCTGGGCTCATAAAATTCCGGTCACATCCTTCCTTCCACTCTCCTGTAAAAGAGACCGCTGGGATATGTTGAAAAATTTAGCTGGTTTAACTAGGATTAACCTGAATAAACCATTTTCCTCCTTTTTGATTTACCGTTGAGATTTTGTCGGCCTGATTATTTCATGTAAATGAAGATCAATGCATCTGTAAAGGCTTGTATTTAATTCATTAGCATGGTTTGATGATGATTACCGCCTATAAGCCAGAATGCTTTCAAGACATCCTGGGTTTGATTCTCCAAAGGCACCACGGGGGACCTCAGAGGCTGCAGTTCCTGTTTCTCACAAGACCTCTGTTATCTTTCAATCAGTTCTTTCCCCCAGAGGACCAGTTCTGTTCATCTCCAGAACATCAGTCTGGTCCCACCTTTCAATACATGTATTCCAGGCATTAGCTTTGGTGTGTAGGTGGGTGGGGGGAGCGTCACACATCAGATGCATGGTGGAGACAAAGAAGCCTGTCATCACATTCAGGGGGAAATGAACTTGAGAGGTGCGTACCCTCAAACCATGGTCTGTTTCCCCGTGCTCACAACCTGCAAGGATTTCCCCTGCTCCCTTCCATGTGGAAGCAAAAGCAGAAGAATAAGCAACTGGGGGTCAGAACACAGCAGAAGGGCTGGAGAACGGATGATGTAAGAGTACATGGGAGAGGGACTGAGGCTCAGTGAAAAAGCCTCTACTCTGAGGTCTCAGGTTCAGTTCTCCAGTGCCAGGTTGATCCTAGTTAAACACTAAAAAAATTGAATTCCCTGCCTGGGGAGATTGATCTGTTTGCCTTTGTTTCCTTTGCCAGCAAGTGAAGAAATTATTCTGTCATGTGACATGCCCGCAATAACATTTTTTGGCCCTCCTTCCCTATATTTGCTGCCTTGCAAAGCCTGATTGGGTGGAAAGAGGCATAAAAATGCTTTTGAATGTATGGTGAATGAATGAATAAATGAATGAATGAATGAATGAATGAATGAATGAATGAATGAATGAATGAATGAAGCCTCTGGCCTTTCTCAGAAGCAGGTGGGAGAGATATCTTGTTACTAGGCCAACCAGGAAGGGCAGGCTGTTAAATTACTACTACTACTCTAAAATAAAAATACTATAAAATTGCTACTACTACTCTATAATAAAAATACTATAAAATTACTACTACTACTACTACTACTACTACTACTACTACTACTACTACTACTACTACAACTACTACTACTACTACTACTTGCTGTTCTAGGGGAGTCCATTTCTGTGGTTCCTGCTGGGCTGATCCACTGGGAAGGAGGTCTAAAAATAGAAGAAATTAAATAAACAAACAAATAGGTTTATTCTTGGCTCCAGTGCTTCTCAGCCCCACGGGCCTTTGGATGCTGCCCCTGTGAGGGTGTGGCCCGGGTCCTGGTCTTTCCCATCCATTCCAAAATGACCCTCCATCTCTCAGCCTTAACATTTTTCAAACCAAACAGCGGAATCTCTGGGTGCTGCCTGAAGGTCACCTTTGCGCGGAGATCCAGCGAGGCACTTATTTTGAGGGATAGAGAAATAGGCCTTGCTTCTTTGCTGCAGGCGGAACATAAAGCCGAGCGAGAGGAGCCGAGAAAGGAGGAGTTTAAAAATAAAGGCCTCTAAAAGCGAGCTAGTTAGGCAGGAGCAGCTGTCAAATTTACCGAGCCGAGCTGCATAGTTAATCGGAAGTGCGGAATAAAGCGCGTCCCATGGAGATTCTCGGGAGATAACGTGGAAAGGATGCTCCGGGCTCATTTGCCAGAGACAAAAGGTAGAATTGGAAAATGGTGGAGGGGGGATCACGATGTGGGAAAACAAACAGCAGTGCTATGATGAGACAATGATTCCTCCCCTCTTCTTCTTCTGAATGGAGCCTCTCTCGCATGGGTGGTGCTTGGGAGACAGAAAGATCTGCTCTGTCAAGATGGCAGGGAAGAAACCACCCAGGTTGACGAGAGTCTGCCCCAGGTAGAGAAGCTATGTCTGCTATACCAGCAGGGGCTCATGGGAATTGTAGTCCATGGACCTCAGGAGAGCTACAGTTTGGCCACCCTGAGCTAAAGGATCTGGCCACAGGAGGAGCTGTGAAAGACCTCTACTTCAGATGGTGGAGAGCCACTTGCAGTCTGAGTGGGCCATAATGATCTTAGTGGACCAGTAGTCTGATGCACAATACAGCAGCCTCATGCGTCCATGTTTGTTCCTGGCTGGTGGGCCTCATATGTGGGTTTCTTAGGAAGGCCACTGCTATCTAATAATGTAGGTATTCAGTCCAGGTTTGGTTCAGGTAGCCGAATAGACAGTGAAAATATCTCCTAAGCAAATACGCCTTGAATCAAGCTATGCAAGGTATAACTCTTTCTTGTGGGTGTCAAGGATTAATGTCTCTCCGGTCCGCATTTCTCTGTTCTGTCCTAGTCTAATGTTCTCGTTCTCATTAACTGAAATTAAAGTCATTCCTCTTGGCTTCTTAGCATCATGTCGAATAAACGGAGGAGGGGAGACAGTGGCGTTCTGGGATCCCGGCACTGTTCAAAAGTGCAGGAGAGGTTTCCGTACCTCCTCGGCTTCTAACTGATCAGCTTTGAGCGATTGCATCTCTCAGTCGGGTGAAAGCTTGAACATATGGTTATAGGCGGCCGGGTGGCTTCGGATGCCGCATGACCCCCTTTGGAGCTCATGCGACTGCTGCTCAGAGACTGCCAGCCTGCATTGGTGACAAAGGAGATTTTAACGACTTTGCCAAAATTCGTTTTGATTTGCAACCACGTGCAAGGAAGGAGATGCAATGCAGTGCCTTGGACCCACAGAACAAGACCTGCCCGCTGTCCTCAGTCGGAAGCCACGGTAGCAAATGGCACACGTGATCCCACATGTTGCGATTGCTGGCAGAGTTTAAATATGCAAAGGAGGGAAGCACCTGATTGCTTAAAAGAATAAAATACAATATCGTGAAGAGAAACAACTTTGTGAATGGGAGAGGAGAGAGAGAGTCATAGCAGTCTGATTAACCTGCTGTTGTTATGGCTAAATACACATCTCCTCTGATGCCCCCTTTAGGATTTTCTTCATATTTTGTTTGAACGTGCAAACCGGCAGGTCTGGCAGATTCCAGCAGTAATTATTACGGACTTGCAGTCAGGCGTTTTGGCTGGAATAAGATGCGACAACAACAAGGTTGGATGAAAACATGGCCTCAGCTTTATTGTCTCCTGATGGGAAGGTTGGCACAGTATGGGAAAGGGAGCCGATCAGTCATCGGACTGCACCAAAACCTGCAGAATCCAGAGGCACCCAGGGGGTCCGCACCATTCCCAGCTGGTAAAGCAGATCCCTTTGCCTACTGGAGTCCGCCCTATGGGAAGTGACCTAGTTGGAGGAGCCAATGGACACCCACCTCATTTGGCTATCCCCCAGCCTCCTGGCAAACGAGCCCCTGGCCTCCCAGCCGGGTAAGCCACACTCATTTACATGCCACCTCATAGTTGAGGCCCGAAATCCAGAGAGTCTGATTGCCCACGGGACTCCCTGCTAACAGGCTCCATCCCATGCAAACCCACAGCTGTGACAAATTATGGACCGTGAAACAATTCCTCAAGACACAGAACAAGACTGCATTCACATTAACACAGGCTGGGTGGGTGGGAGGGAGGGAGGTTGCTCTCCATGGCGTCCTGGGTGAGAGGACCAGGTCCTGCGCATGTGGCACTTTTTATAGTTGCCAAGGGTCCCGCCTCACTCTGACGCCATGTGTGCCACATTCCAGCAGCACACCTGGCCAACAGGCCACTGAGCTGGTCACATCCACCTCCCACTTGCCCTCCACTGGCGTCAACGAGCAGCCATGGTAAGTCTCGGCCACTTTTCACTTGGTTGATCTTGACCACGCTTTTCACCACCAAATACAATTGTAGGGGAGACAGCATAGCACGAAGTGGGTGCTGAAGCTTCCCTCCCTCCCCCCAATCAGTTTTGCTCCAGCAAGCTCTCTATTCGAATCCTTCCCCCAGCCATCCTGGCTTTCCATGAATGTAAAGTGCCAGACGTGTTTGATAAGCTTGAATCTAGCTTGCCCAGAGAGACCCTCTCACTTTAAGCAGTGCGTGTGCATGAGTCAAAAATCTGGCGGGCATCTGTTTCAGAACCTCATGAAAGAACAGAAACCCAGAAGCACTCAAACGGAGCCAAGTGGTTTGTGCAATGCCAGAGTTTCAACTCAGCAACTTGGTAGCCTCCAAAAGCTTCATAAGCTGTCCATATTGGGAGATGCCAAGGGATTGAAGAATGGTTGGACATCCTTAATTACATCATTAGGTACCAGCTGCCACCATTGGAATGAAGGCTTACCAACTTAGTTTAGGGAACTGTGGTCAATCAATCTTCCAAACCTGGACACGGAATCTGAAAGCTCAGGAATTCTTTGGCAAACGATTAGAGTTAAAGGGCATGGGTGTGCTGGAGTGACCATGAGAATAGACGATGGAGGGAGACAAAGAGAAGCTTCCAAATGGGGAGTCTGTTTAATGTTTCAGAGCTAAGCTCCTGCCTTAAGACAACTTCTGGAAGACATGATTCATAGTCTACATAATAATATGGTATCCCGTTTCCTAGACTTAGGGCCAGGTATATGTCCTGAACTTTTAAAACATTAATTTCATGTATGAAACTAACAGAAGCAACCAGTAGTGGCTGAAAATGTCAGGGGAATATTACCCTCTTTTTTTGCCCAATTGGAGACAGTTTTGACCACATCAAAGCTTACTAGAGATCTAGCTAGAACCATTCCTATTGAATTTTTGCCTGGTCTCTGGCTGAGGGTAGAGGATTTTGTATGTCAAGAGTGTGGCCTCTACATCAGCATTACCCCCCCCTTTTATTTTAAGTAAAAGATTTATTCCCTGCTGTGACAGACAACACTTTGAAAGCCAGGCTCTAATTGCTGAAGTGATAGAGCATCAGTAAGTGAAGGGTTAAATTCTTCACTGAGAGAGAGAGAGCTTGAGTGACAGGCTGCTCCAAGGACTCTAACTGGCCAGCAGCAGAGGTGATATGAGGGCTGTGTGCTAGAGGGAAGTTATTCTGATTCAGAGGCTGACAGAACCTGCATCTAGAGAAGAGCTTAGTCTAGAGAAGTGCCTTAGTGGAACAATAGCTGCTAAGGGAGAAATGTTCTTGACTAATAGTTTGAATTCAGCAGTTGGGAGTACTGGGACTGATATTGGGCAGAGGATTTTGGATAGTTACGAGACTCCCAATTCAGGACATAAGGAAGTGGGGAGAAATCTTCTAGGGAGAGAAGAAGGATCCCTGCCTAGCTAAAAAGGGGGAATTGGTTGAGAATTCCTTTGAACTGGTGTCTAAAGAAATTCAATTCAGGTTCCTCAGAAGTTAGAGGGAAGTTGCTGATTCCAGGAAGGGAAATTGGGGTACTAGTAAAGGGTACCTGCCTTCTAGAAAACCAGGGGAGTTCAGAGGAATTCAAGAGGCAAACTCCCCCCCCCCACAAAAACCCAGATACGTTTTGATAAACACACACACAAAAAAGGCATTCAATGAGAACTCAGAAACTGAGAAAGATTTATACCTCTCTAAAGCCTGTAATTACGAATGACATACTGTAGAATAACTCATTTTACAACAAGGCTTTATCTCCTCATTCCATCTACTCTTTCTCTCTATATAAAATGGAATATTTTGTTTGTTGCGTGTTCACATCATCTCAGTGCAATTCAGAAAAGGTTTAAGTAAAGACACCTTTTCCGCCTCCTCATAAAGTTCCAGGTCTGAGTAAAAGCCAAAACGTCTGTCAAAGAATTACCACAAGGAGACCATACAGTCAGCTTTCTTAGGAGGCCATGTTAAAAGGGCAGCTCAGTCAGTGAGGGAATGAGCATTTTCTTTTGGAGGAAAATTTTACCTCAGTGAGAGGAGGTGTGAAGGGGGCCCATCATACCTGGTTTTTCATCTATGGTCTCCACGGAAGCTTATATTCAAAATTAAAACTGTATGGGGATCAAATACAAAATAAAATGGAATAAAACGAATAACCAAAACATTCATAACAGCAAAAGCCGCACTTAATTCTGGAATTATCGCCTGCCCAAACCTTTGGGAATAGGATTACTTCTGTTTGACACCGAAAGAATACTTAATGAAGTAGGTACTTGGCAAATACAGCTTATTTCAGAATTGGGACGCTATGCAAAAAGAACTGATGATCATCTACTGAACTTCTAGACACGAGACACCTGGGAAAGGGTCTTGGTTGTCAATCATAGCATCTGAGAAGGTACCAGGTGAAAGTCCTTCACGTCAAGACCAGTGCCAGGGGTTCAAAATGGTGGGACAGTGGGGTGGGTCTCTACAGTGTGCATGCATCTAGTAACATGTATGTGTGAGCAAATGCATGGAGACGTTCACATGTGTGCACAAGTACAGCAGAGGAGAATATTTGACCTAGGGTCCTCCTAATCCTGGAACCTGGCTAGGTATCCTAGCCTGTTTAGGACAGTGGTCCTTAGCCTGCTTCAGCCTACGGGCACTTTTGGAATTCTGACACAGTACGGCGCATACAGCAGCAAAATGGCCGCGACAGAAGATGCTGCCAGTGGCAGCTGACCTTCAGTCACCTAGTGAATATCCTTGTGTTGTGACAGCAGCCAATCCCATCACCATGTTTTTAAAAATCTGAACGGCCAATCAAATCTCCAAAAGCCAATCGGAATCTTTGCCAGGCAAGAGCCGTACCCACACGTTGTGTTGAATGGTATTGAGAGGATCCAGGTTGGGGACCCCTGGGTTAGGCTCATACTGGTCCAACTCTGAACTACACTCAGAATTAAACAAATCCTCCCCACCCATCTCTGGAATATTCAAAGATTCCAAGTTCCACAAGTTTTTGTCAAGAAGAAAGGGAGGGGGGAAGCAACTGTGCAGAAAAGTTGCATTCATCAAGGTCACTTCTCTTCCCCTCCCTCCTTTCCTTGGAGCTCCCTTCGGAAGGTGCAATCTTGCGAATTTTCACCCGTCAGCCGACGCCTGTGTCAGCTTGCCTTGGATTGCGAAGATCGGCTTGGAGGTGCCAGTAGACCATTGCTTGCTCTTTTAGCACTTCCAGGTGCTGCTGCTGGAGGTGTGTCTTAGCACATCACTAATTTGTCAGAAGAGGAGACCGTGAGCATTTCCCCTCCCCCTCTCCCTAGTTTGCCATTCCCTTCCAAAGGTGCAATTCTATTTCATCGCCGAATCACCAGGAGCTGAGCTGGAGTGTGCAGATCCATGTGGCTGTCCCCCCGCCCCCCCGCCCCCCCTTGTGCGGATGTTTTCATCTCTTTGTGGATCTGGATGAATCCAAACTAAGTGATATCTTTTTAAAAAAAAATAATCAAAACCCTTTTAAGGAAAAAGAAAGGGGACATTTTTGAAATTGTGAGATACTGCCCGGGGGGGGGGGGGGGGCGCAAAGGCCTGGCGGGAGGTTCCTGGTGGCAGCTGCTGTTCCATATGCGGAAGGGGAAAAAGTGTCCGAAACCAATGCGCATTCCCCAGGTATCACTTTTTGAACCCCACGTTAAGTTCCTTGGAAAGGGTGTTAGCTCAGAAACCACATTTCACCACTTTTGAATGAGTGACAGAAACAAAAACCTGGGTCCAGTTGAGAGCTTTTGCAGGCAGACTGAATTCCACCAGTGGGGCATGACTTTCCTCACTGTAGACCAATGGTTCCCAACTGTTTTGGTATGGGGACCCCAAAGCCAGGACTGGTTTATCCATGTAGCACATGGATGCAGTACAAGCTATGGGCCCCATGCTTCCAGGGACCTTGCATGGTGCCTTTCCCCCCATGGATCTCTCTCCTCCCCCTTTCCTCTCTTTGAAGCGACACCCCGTTCCACTGTGAGCCAAGAAGAACAGGGTCATTTTTAATCTGGTTTAAACAGGAAAGCCACAGTGACACTGAGAATGGACACAACGTCTTGTGGGAATAAGCAAGATCTCTAGTGCGCATGATTCAAAAGCATATGAAGAATGTCCTACAAGGGGGCATCAGACAAGATGTATAGTTAGCATCCTTAGATTAGGAACCTCTTGATCTTTTCCAGATAGTCTCCTCTGTTCTGACCAGGCAGTGATATCAGGGCTCTCTCAGCCTCACCTACCTCACAGGGTGTCTGTTGTGGAGAGAGGAATGGGAAGGCGACTGTAAGCCACTTTGAGCCTCCTCCGGGTAGGGAAAAGCGGTATATAAGAACCAACTCTTCTTCTTCTTCTCTTCTGCCCTGACTGGTTCTTTGGAGACTTCCTGTCCCTCTGAGCACACCTCCTCCTCATTTACTTCCCACGTAGACCAAATGAATGCAGAACAACAGTTGGACTGTCAGCTAAGCCTCTTGCTCTCTCCTCTTTCTTTACAAAGGTGTCTCTCATCCTCATAAATCGATTTTATTCTTTCGAGCAGTCTGGTGCCTCACCTCTATTGGCAGATGTAAATGCTGCTAGTGACCTCATGTGGGCCTCCTGTTTTCCATGCAGGGAATAAGCCCCAAATGGAAACAGCCAGGAGGGGATGCATTCAATCAATGACACATCATGTTCTCCAATTATAACACAGGGGCCCAAAGAATGTGGACACCAACATTCTGCAGAAATTAATGTGCCAGACTTGGCAATGGGCAATCCGGGTTTAGATCCCTGCTTTTCCAGGAAAGCTTTCTGGGAGGCCTTGGGCCAATCGCACACTCCCAGCCTACCCTACTTCACAGGGTTGTTGTGAAGATAAAAAACGGTGGAGAAGAGAATTATGTCCGTGCTTTTGGGTCCCAATTGGGGATGAAGGTGAGGTATAAATGAAGTAAACACATAAAGGCAGAGTTGGCAGGGATGGGAACGCCACAATCCAAGAGAAAGACAACAGGAACGTTTAGGATAGCAAAGTTGGAATCCTTGGAGATGTCTCTTCTTTATCCCTCGTTAATTGTCTGCGGTTGCTATTTTGAATGATGCTGCTGAGGTGCCTTTCTGTTCGGAGGCAGTGTTCCGTGCGCATGTAAAACATGACTGACAGGGGCGGAGGGGGGTGTTGCAACAGGTGGACATTAAATAACTCATTAGCATTTGCACGAGAAAGAAAAATGACGCCTCGGCTATTTAAGATAAAGCGCCTTAATATCCTCACAGAAGCAAAACAGGTGTTAAATTACTTCTGGTTTAGCATCCCATGCTGTGCCGTTAACTGAGTCCATACTTCATTCAGACTTATGAATATTCATAATTTAGAAGAGTGGGGCGGGGGGGGGGGAGAGAAAATACCCGTTGCTTAACCATCTTCTTTTTCAATACTGTTTACCTTTTTTTTTTTTTTCTTATTTTTTAGCCTCCTGTGCATATTTGGTGTACTATTCTGGTAGACCTGGGGAAGGGCTGATTTGCACTTCCTTTTCAGCCGCAGCTCCTGGCTGGGACTAGTGGGTTTGACACATGCCAGGATGTTGGGGCAAAAGGGCTGGCTTCTGAAGGACCGCAGCGACCAAATTGGGGAGGGGGATACAAAGGACCTGTGAACCAAAGATCATGATCCACTTGGGGGGGGGGGAAAGCCACAGTGACAGGTTCTGCTAGGCCTCCCGGAAGGAAGGAAGGAAGGAAGGAAGGAAGGAAGGAAGGAAGGGAAGGGAAGGGAAGGGAAGGGAAGGGAAGGGAAGGGAGGGAGGGAAGGAAGGAAGGAAGGAAGGAAGGAAGGGAAGGGAAGGGAAGGGAAGGGAAGGGAGGGAAGGAAGGAAGGAAGGAAGGAAGGAAGGGGAGGGGAGGGGAGGGGAGGGGAGGGGAGGGGAGGGGAGGGGAGGGGAGGGGAGGGAAGGGAAGGGAAGGGGAGGGAGGGAGGGAGGGAGGGAGGGAGGGAAGGGAAGGGAAGGCAAGGGAGGGAGGGAGGGAGGGAGGGAGGGAAGGAAGGAAGGAAGGAAGGAAGGAAGGAAGGAAGGGAGGGAGGGAGGGGAGGGGAGGGGAGGGGAGGGGAGGGGAGGGAAGGGAAGGGAAGGGAAGGGAAGGAAGGAGAGAAGGAAGGAAGGAAGGAAGGAAGGAAGGAAGGAAGGAAGGAAGGAAGGAAGGAAGGAAGGAAGGAAGGAAGGAAGGAAGGAAGTGTTTGCAGGGGCTGGCTGACGTCATGGCAGTGTGCAGACATCACTTTTTCCTGCTCCTTCCCCTCTTTCTTCTGCCCGAGAAGCTGGTCTGGTGTAAGGCGGGGGGGGGGGGCTGTCAATCTGCAATGGCTGCTTGAAGAACTGATTTGCCTGCAAAAGGCGAGGTACAATTACATAAAATGGATTAGGCCCATCCGCGTGTGTTTAACAATGCCGCCATTCCAGTCACTGCAGACAGATAGCATCTTCCTAACAAGCCTTTGGCACTTCAAACAGCAGGTTGACTCGGAGATAAGCAGCAGGGGACCTCTGAGCATCTCCGGCAAGCCGCGTCTCCCTCCAGCGGATCCCATTATTCAGCCAAGCCTCTGTGGCAAAGCTGTTTCCGAGAAGCAGCAGGGTCTCGAGTGGAGCAGCCCATAATCAGCCCATTTGTTTATTTAATCATCCCGACTCGGATCCCGCCTTTCCTCCCAGAAGTGCAGGGTGGCGTCCTGGCTTTGATCATCCCACTACTCCGTGTGTTGTTCATTGCCACTGGTTTACCAACCTGTGACACAGTGTGCTGAGAGAGCCCTGAGATTACTGAAGAAGAAGAAGAGTTGGTTCTTAGATGCCGCTCTTCTCTACCCAAAGGAGTCTCAGAGCGGCTTACAGTCACCTTCCCTTTCCTCTCCCCACAACAGACACCCTGTGAGGGAGGTGAGGCCAAAAGAGCCCTGACAAGTATGTATAAATAAACAAACAAACAAATATTACTGAAGAAGAAGAATTGGTTCTTATATGTCGCTTTTCTCACCCAGAAGGAGTCTCAAAGCGGCTTACAGTTGCCTTCCCTTTCGTCTCCCCACAACAGACACCCTGTGAGGTGAGTGAGTCTGAGAGAGCCCTGATATTCCTACTTGGTCAGAACAGCTTTATCAGAGCTGTGGCGAGCCCAAGGTCACCCAGCCGGCTGCATGTGGGGGAGCGGGGAATCAAACCCGGGTCACCAGATTAGAAGCCTCTGTTCCTAGCCACTGCACCAAGCTGGCTCTAGCTTTCCAATCCCAATTTCCAGCACTCTCAACTCACCCCACCTCACAGGGATTTTGTGAATGATAGATTAGAAGGTAGATGAGACTGACAGAAAGAGAGAAGGGGTAGGATAAAAACCACAAAATAAGTAAATAGAAAGATGAGTGATAATAAAGATAGGATGCTAGAGGATAGATAGATAGATAGATAGATAGACAGGCAGGCAGGCAGGCAGGCAGGCAGGCAGGCAGGCAGGCAGACAGACAGACAGATAGAACAGGTTAGGAATATGGCTGCCCCTACATGAGTAGCTGAGGCTAATCCCATCTCATCAGATCTTGGAAGCTAAGCAGGGTTGGCCCTGGTCGGTATTTGGATGGAAGACCCCCAAGGAAGTCCATGGTCACAACACAAATATGGGTGCTGGCAAACCCCCTCTGAACCTCTCTCGCCTTGGAACCCTTGTGGGGGTCACCAAAAGCTGGCTGCCAAACGGTACCTGGCCCGGCCCATCAGATCATGGATTCAATGAAAAACATCCCCCCTCCCCACTTGTCTGATGAAACCAAATCCTGGACAGTGAGCCAAAGAGACCAAACTGGTGAGCACACCTGAGTGCCGGCGGTCTCCCCCACCTGCCCCAATGATGGGAACCTGGTAATTCAAGACAAAAGGACACTTGGCTCCAGATCCATTACAAGAGGGAGAGGACCGTAGGACCTCACTCATCGGCTTGTCCGAGCTCGGCGCCTCTCTGTCCCTTCCCTTTGTGCAAATAATCCTCTGGACGAAGGACAAGCTACGGTCCCCCGAACCACCTGCATAATCTTCCCAGCTGTCATCCCGCTTTGTCACTGCTGCTTACCCCAGATCTCCTCTCCCCACCCTCTCCCTGCCTGGCTAATGCTTGGCATCGTTCAGATGTAATAATTTATGTAAGTCCAACAGCAAATCACACTTCTGTTAAGTTGGCATGGGTTCCGACCGGCTTTCCTTTGCTCTCATTGATTTGTCTGTTTAAAGCTGTGTCGGGATTTGGATATTAATATTTTATTGGTATTTCTGAAAGCTTTACAAGAAGTCATAACAACCCGCAGAGGCCCTTTCGAATGTGTTACTGTAAAGCATCGTAACAGCATTATCCTCGACCACAAGGGATATTGGCCGGCGTTGGCCGCAACATCCTAAATTCGCCCTATAGGCCTTGAGGGTTGTAATCCATTAGCTTTGAGCAGAAGTTCAGAGGGAAAGGCCGCTGAAGCACTCCAGTGGCCAGAAACATGACATTTGGGGCTTTCGTTTTGGACCCGGTTACCGGAGATGGTCCTGATTTCCTGGGACGTGTCAATCGCGGTCGACATTTCTGGCCTTTGTGGGCATGAACTATGCTGTACTAAGCAGGTCTACTCAACATCCTCCTCAGACCTATCCGGTAGGTCTTATTTTGAGGAAAGGGTTTGAGGAAAGGGTTCTGTCTGCACTGGGAATTTGTTCATGGGTGCAGTTCAGCTTGATTCCCCACTCTTCCGCATGCAGATAGCTTCATTTCATTGTATTTGTAATCAATGTGTTTCTGTTTTATTTGTGTTGCAGGGGGAAACCCATTTGACGACAATTCCTTGTTCCCTGTCCAATGTGGATGATAATTTCTGACAATATATCCTATATCAAAGGGATACTCCATGCCAAATTTGAGGCAGGCTGAATAACAGAAACCAGTAAGATAAATCATGAAATGCATAACAGTATCAAAGACAATCTCAAACAAAGGAGAAATCTGAGAGAAGATGAGGCTTGCCAGCTCTGTATTGGAGAATATCTGGAGATTTGGGGTGGATGGGAAGGGGAGCAACTTCTGCAGAGCAGAATGCCATTTTCTCCAAAGGAACTATATTTGATCATCTGAAGACAAATTATAGTAACAGGAGATCTCCAGATGTTGCCTGAAGGTTGTCAACCCTAGAAAAGACACTATTGCTTATATACAGTTGAGAAACACCTGCCTGAGCCACTGATAAGTCAGAGCACTGTGGAAATAAATATCTATCATCAAAGAGGATCTGGAGGGTAAAGCAGGGCAACAGATAGTGGAAGTTAGTCTTAGCAAAGATTCCAGGTAGTAAGCAATGTTTTCTTTTCAATAAAGAGATTTTCCTGCAAAAGGAGTTTTCTTATTGGAAGCAATTGACTGGAACTTCATATTGCCTTGAAAACCACACGGAGTCCCCACATGTCAGCTGTGACTTGATAGCATGTTCCACTACCACCACAGTGAGGGTTGCCAGTTTCCTGATGGGGCCTGGAGATATCCTGGAACCAAAAGTCATCTCTGGCCAATAGAGATCAATTCTCCTGGAGAAAATGGCTGCTTTGGGAAGAGAACTTCATGGGGCTATCCCCTACTGAGGTCCGTCTCTCCCCAAATCATTCCCTCCCCAGTGTCTGCCCCTAAAATCTTCAGGAATTTTCAACTCAGCACTGCACCCCCTACACCCCCAACCCCAAATATCCTGTTCTGACCATCATGTCTGAAACAGCAGTGGGATCAATCCCAGTGAATTTTAATTTCAGCAAAAGTACATACTGAACAAAGAAAAGAAAAAACTCCATGAATCTCTAAGAAATTATAGGCACCGTCTGGCTAAGTATAAACTGTTGGCATCCATAAAGGCATGGAGTTTTTAAAGGAATTGCTAATTAAAAATGGAGAGAGGGAGGGAGACAGAGAGAAAGAGAGAGCAAGGGAGAACTTGCTGCCATTTTGGCAGAAGTGAGTTCTAAATGTTGAGTGGAGGGGGAAGTCTTGATTGACAGGGACATTCGCGGAAGAAAAGGTGACAGCAATTAGTTTGCATCCCATCTGGACAACCTGAGAGTGTCAGGGAGGTGATGTCCTTCAATATTAATGGTAAGAAAATACCATCAGTGTATGCAGACTGTCATGGAGTCTGGAATCCAAGACAGAAAGGCTTTAGAAAATGGTTCTGGGAAAAGTTCGTCCGTTCAGCTGCCAACCCAGAATCTATTTCCTGCCTCTCTGTTTCCTTCTGGGCACTCAAAGGCAGATTCTTACATTATTTACGGCTGTGAATTCTGGCTGCCACAAATCCAGAGTTTGGATTTATGCCGGCATAATTCAGGGCAGAAATTTGGCTCTCTTTATGCAGAATAATAGGTTTAGGAATGTTTATCGCAGCCGATTGGCCCGGTCGGCTGAACATTTATCATTTATTTAAAGTTCCCTGTTTAAAATTGTAAGGGGAGAGGGGAATTGCTCATGGTTACATTTTTTATAAGGAGGAAATGCTCACAACCACTCCACGCAAAGACAGAATTGCAGCTTGAAAGTTGGATTTGAGCATCTAGGAGGCTAGACGCCTTTCACAAGTATAACAGATGGATGCCATTTTGGAAATTCGGTCCCTAATTGGTCAGAAAAGTCCATCTGGATCTGAACAAATGAAAAAATTGAATGAAAACAACATTTTCATTGATATTGTTATTATATATCAAGTCTAGGCCAGAGAAATAGCCCTGTTTGGCTATACTGGGATCTTTTGATTATTTTGCCACCAGGTGAGAGCCAGCATGCTATGGCGGTTAAGCATGGAGGTTTTTAATCTGGTGAGCAAGGTTTGATTTCCTGCTCCTCCACATGAAGCCAGCTGGCTGAACTTGGGCTAGTCTTAGAGCTGTTCTGCGAGAGCAGTTCTCTCAGTGTTCCCTCAGCCCCACCTCTGTCGCAGGGTGTCTGTTGTGGGAAGAGGAAAGGAAGGCAAGTGTAAGCCACTTTGAGACTCCTCCAGGAAGTGAAAAGCATGGTATAAAACCCAAGTCTTCTTCTATATCAACAAAATTGAATGTAACCAGCCATGAGCCTTCCAAGAGTGGCGGGCTAAAAGTCAAATAATAATAATAATGATGATGATGATGATGATGATGATGATGATGATGATGTGGAGAAAGGGAAGGTGAGGCAGAAAGCTCCAAGCTGAAAGCTCCAAGCGAATGCTGGCAGGAGCGTCTGGGAATTGTAGTCCACGGACATCTGGGGGGCCGCAGTTTGACTACCCCTGCTCAATGGGATGAGTGAGGGGGAATGCACAATCCACTTGCAAATGGTCGCCGTTGTGGCGTGAACCCGCATCCCTCAGCATGCGCGGAAGCACCGTCTTCTGACAAAGGAGCTTCGGCGGTGCAAAAAGCCGAGATTCGGCACGCGACTCGCCGAGATGCGGCACGCGACTCGCCGAATCCCACCGTTCAAATAGTTCTGCCCTCGTGGATTAAGCGATCCCGTCGGCCTGAGGTTGCAACCCCAAGCGGTGCATTTGTTCCATTTTGTTGTAATTGTTATTGTTACAATATTTAACGCCGAGAGCTCAGAAGCGGCCTTTGTTGTGGCGGCTTTCTTTCCCGCGCGGGAGCCTCCCGAGGCGCCGCGCGGAGAGCCGTCCTTGCGCAACTGATAACACTCGAACAAAAAATGGTTCCATAAAATATCCTTTGGCATCCTGCGTGGCCCTCAAGATTGCCTCGTTACCGTGTTTACATTAGTACTCAGCAGTTAGAACACGAATGGAGGAGCAGCTTGGGCTGCTTAATTGCTATATTAAAGACTTTGGAGTATATTTTCCTGTCACTGTATAGGGACTAACATGTGGCCATAAGCTTCCATTACGGCTGAATATATTCATGACTGTTTAATGATTCATCCGTGTGCTAATGAAGCTTTTATATATTTGTAATTATTATGCCGAAGTGGGCTTAAAGTATAATTAATGCCTATAGGATCTGTTAGGAGGCATGTGTTCCCCCATCCCTCAGCTTTCTAGTGATCCGTCAGGTAATTCTCAGATGGCTGTCTTAATTCAATCAAAAGTTCAATTTTATGAGGTTTTAAATGCATGGATGATGATGATTATTTAGTACCATTTTTTCCTCTCTGAGCCACTCCTGGGTGGTCCCTATGTCGTGTAGCTTTCAGGCAGTATAGATGGGCAGATCAGCAGATCCTAGGACCCTGTACTCATCCTCTCCTAGTATCTGGCCCCTATGGTTGCAAGTATCTCTGTTAGAGGTGGGGGATTCCTTCATGCCAGGATCTGCCCCATACAGATCACCTGGTTAGTGGGTGGACTTACCAGGAGCAAGAGGGTGGCCCAGGCTACAGCTCTGGCAATGTGGTGATGTCACTTCCAGCCTGTACCGGAAGTGATATCATCATACTCTATGGTAGAAGCTATTTTTACCATAGAGTTTTTGCCCAAATACCCAAGCATTGCCACAAGGACAGAGCATGATGAGGTCAGTTCTGGTACACACTGGAAGTGACATCACCACCTTGCTGGCACTGTAGCCTGGGCCTGCCTCCTGTTCCTGGAAAGCTGCAGACAATGTAGCCTGGGCCTCCTTCCAACTCTTGGTAAGTCCCCCCCATCCCCCACCTGTGGCAAGGACGGACCTTACAGCCCTAGTGCCCCAATGTGGTAAATTTTATCCACAGATCAGAAGAATTGCCTTCCCTTCTTTTTCCCACAACAGACACCCCATGAGGTAGGTAGGACCGAGAGAACCCTGACAGGACTTCTCTATGAGAACAGCACAATCAGGGCTGTGACTGGCCCCAGGTCACTGAGCTGGCTGCATGTGGAGGAGTGGGTAATCAAACCCAGATCACCAGATTAGAAGCTGCTGCTCTAAACCACTATACCACACTGGCTCTCCAGGGCCTGCATGGTATTTCCTCCTTCCGGGTTGTCAGGTCAGCCACCATCAGATCTCGAGGGTGGGTGGGGGTTGGTGGTGGTCTTCTTCCTGTGGAATAGCCATTCTTGATCTTTGATCTTTATTGATATTCCAAAAGCAACGCAAAGCCCCTGCAGTTGTCCATAATCTTATGCAACCTGAAAGCCCATTTCTGAAGAAATTTCCCACCCTCCAAAGTACACCATAATCCTAAGCAACTCGTCATTTCTCGTTCTCCATCTTTCCCCTCAGCACTCAGAGACAACCATATTTGGTAGGTGCTATTATTTGATAGTTGAGCATATGTGAGCTTCCGGAGGAGCCTTATCCGATATTGAATCATTGGTGCGTCTAGCTCAGTCTTGATGGGCAGCAGGCCTTCAAGGCAGACAGTGACGGGGCCATAATTCCATGGCAGAGCGCATACATTCTGTCCTTGGCACCTCCAGCTAAAAAGCATTTATCGCAACAGGTGCTAAGCATATGCTCGGCAGACCGGGAGTCCACCTAACTTAGTACTGAAAATTTCGACAGTTCCTCAAGCGGAAAAAAAGTGATGCCCAACACCTGCTACCAAAATCTTTGGGGGAGAGGCTGTGGATCTCATATAGCCATTCTCAACAGGGGCCATATAGGGAGATCTGGCACATTTGAAGGGGGCCGCAGGCTGGAAAATGTGAGAAAGGGAGCCCAAAGGGTTTATTGTGCTATTACTTTCCCTAGGCTGCCGTTGAAATTTGAAGGAGATGGACTTTGGATGCCTGAACCTTTGTTTTCATTGTGCCCCTTAATCCCACCATTCTGTGCCCTTATTTGCCTCGCCCCTTTCTCCCAACGTTTCCTGAATGTAATTAAAAAACAACGTTATAACGTTATAATGTGCAAGAGTGCTTTAAAAAACCCCGTAGAAACAGTGTTGTAATGTGATCCCCCCCCCATCTTTTTTTTTAAGGCTGATTTTTTGGAATGGTGGGAGGGGCAGGGAAGAAGTGAGAGGGGAGGAAGGATAGTGGTGAGGAAAGGGGCATGCCCAAGCGACTCAAAATGGCGGACACTGCGAAAAACCCACTCGCATGCATTTCTGCACTGAGCAGTCCTGAATTAGATGTCGTTAGATCCCAGTTGAAAAGATGAAATCAGATATTCTGGGAATTCTTTTGCTACAGGCCAAGTGTGGGGGCTATTAGAGTCTGCATCTGAAGAAGTGGATTTCACTGTGGAAAAGGACAAAAAAGTCAACCCTTTAAAAATTCAAATCCGAACAATATCGCTACTGTGGAAACTGTTCCAGTCAACATTTCACATATACACTATGGCATTCCACGTGCATCGAAAGGGCCCAGTTTTGAGCACAGGTAAATATTCATTTCAGTAGGAACTCTTCCGCATACAAGGATATGTTTGCCACAGCAGAGAGAATGATGAGATTCAGGGTGTCTCTTAATCGATTCTGGTAAGTCATAAGTGGTCCAGTGATCAAATTCTTTAAGATCTTTGTTGATTCAATGTGCGGAGCTCACTGAAAGACGCTGACATGCCTTTTCCCCCCCCACAGTAATAAAAAACACTTGAAGCCTAATTTATGAAAAATCAAATAGTGCAACAATTTTTTAAAAAAGAAATCTAGTTAGTACAGCTGATTAAAATGAGTGCGGAGAATTTATTGCTTTCCAACTGAACAGTGTGCTGCTTGTCGGGTAAGAAAACTCATAATATATAGCTGATAGTGTCATTTATGAGAACCAGTTAGGACAGGCTGAAGCAACAAAGACTTTCGCCAAAAATGTAGATCTTGAAGAAATCATAGTAATTTGAGAGGGTAGGTTCTAGAAGCTATGGATTGGACTTATGAAATTCAGGTGCAAGACACTCATAGAAATGGATATTCATGGCCAAAGCATGAACTGATATGAACTGAGAGGTTGGTTCATGAACCAAACCAGTTCATATCAGTTTGTGACTGCTGCTTTCTGCTCCCTACCACATTGAATGGGGAGCAGAAAGCAGGGACTTAAACTGATTTGAGCCATACAACCTTTGCTTATCTTCGGATGAAGTAATTGTTGGAGGCTCTGGAGAACTCCTGAATTTAATCTGACACAGTACTGATTTTAATAAACCAGGGCAGCTTCATGTGTTCATAGTAGGGTTGCCAATCTCCAGGCGGGTCATGGAGTTCCCCTGGAATTACGTGATCTCCAGTTATCAATTACTCTGTTATCCATTAGATATAAATGCTGTACAAGATGCATCAATACAAAGGACTCTACCAAAGCAGAAGTAGAAAGCAGAGACCTCTGACAACACTATAAATAAATATGAAAAGAAAAATATGGAACATTGTTGTTGTTAGTTGCGAAGTCTTGTCCAACCCATCGCGACCCCATGGACGATGTTCCTCCAGGCCTTCCTGTCCCCTACCATTCCCCGAAAACTCTATGGACAGTACCAAAATGGAACATTAGCCCATATCTATTCTCTCTGAAATTCAACAGTCTTCCTCTTGAGAGATACAATGTACCACGAGAAGCCCACGTCTCATCTGAATTTTTCACAAATGAGTGGAGGAATGACTGGTATTTTTATTCATTTTGTATTTTTAATGACAGGGTCTTTTTTTAAAGTCAAGATAAGAGTGTTAGCGCATTAATAAAAGGCTGAGTTTTGTCAAAATCTATTCAGTGGGGAGAAAGAGAGGGTTAGAAGACATCTTTGTTGTGTTATGCTCCTTCAGGGCCAAAGAAAAACCATGAGGAATGAAGCTTAAGAGATTCTTTTGTAGTTAATATGAAAGGCAGCATCTGTCAAGGGGCTGGGAATGTTCCTTAGCAGGACAGCAGGGGAAACACCTTTTGACAATTCTAATCAAGGAGAGTTGCGTTAGTATTCAAGATGGTATGATGATAAATTATGTGAATAATTTGGATCCTTTGCGAAAACTTGGATAATATCTGCCTAAAACACATCAGTATCTGTGCAAACTTAATTACCGACTAAAGGATTGATACCAGGAGAAGAAACCATATTTCTCCTGGTGTATCTTTTATGTGTTGTGAAAAAAAAAATTACAAATTCATGTATATATTAGAGTAACAAAAGGGAAGCTATGTGTTTCCATTGTTCTTCGGTCAGCTGACGTGGCTTTTAACCCAAAATATCTTTCTAAGAGGGGGAAAGATACGAGAGAGATGTAGCAATCTTTGCATGAGTATAAAATAATTTCACCATCAATACAGTTTAGAGCCTCTTGTGGCGCAGAGTGGTAAGGCAGCAGAAATGCTGTCTGGAGCTGTCTGCCCATGAGGCTGGGAGTTCAATCCCAGCAACCGGCTCAAGGTTGACTCAGCCTTCCATCCTTCCGAGGTCGGTCAAATGAGTACCCAGCTTGCTGGGGGGTAAACGGTAACGACTGGGGAAGGCACTGGCAAACCACCCCGTATTGAGTCTGCCATGAAAACGCTAGAGGGCGTCACCCCAAGGGTCAGACATGACTCAGTGCTTGCACAGGGGATACCTTTACCTTTACAGTTTAGAGAATGTTTCACCTTCAGATCTCCAGGGATTTCCCAAGCCAGAGTTGGCAATTCTAGAATACATGCTGCTGTCTTGGGAAGGTGATTAGGGTCCTCTGATTTAGGGGGTCCTGGCATACTCAAAGGGGGGCACAGACTGAAAAATGTGAGCAGGGGAACCCAAAGGGTATATGGTAGAGGCGGGTAACTGGACTGATGAAATACCCTTTTTATGACATCTTACATCATTAAATGCCTGTAATCCTGCAATCCATGCCTTTGTCTGTACTTGAATTAATGCAATCAAGGGTGGGCGGATTCTTCTCTTGGTCACACATTCTAGAAATCTGCCACATCTACATAAGACAAGGTACATCGAGTATAGTTAGTTCACCCTTAGCTTTGACCTTTTTTAGCCTAGCTCCTTGAGCAAGTGGCCAAGCTACCGCAGGGGCCCCTGGAATCTGGGGAAAGCTCCTAAAAGGGCCAAGGCCCAAACCCAAAAGGGTGTGAATGGCTACTCCCAATGGTGTTTCAGAACAAATGTCAGTCTGCCTGCCAGCTTCCTCCCTGAGTTCAGTCCCGACATCAACATTATGCACACCCTGGGCACATAATGCCATTCTTGCATTTTAGTATTCTCCGACAGCACTGGGTTCTTGGAGCAGAAATTTATCTTGCACGCTTTCAGCCATGAAGGTAAACTTAAGTACACCTTTTATAACGCTCGGCATCTGTGAATGAATTTCTCTCAAGGCAGACAGAAGCACTTCACATCTTGTTTCCTCAGCGGTGGATCATTCGAGTGACCATCCGGACAAGCCGAAGATAGATGGGATGTTAGGAAGTTCATGGGGGGCAGCTCGGGACTGCTGTGTGCAAAGACTTAAGACTGCCCCCCTTTAAAAAAAAAAATCAGTTTCAAGGATATGTTTAGAATTTGAAATCGGAAACGTGTTTTCCCCGGAAGCACCACTGCAAGACAAACGAGCCCATCGCTATTAATGTTGTGTGTTTTATTAAGAGAAGCCAATGCTAATTTCCTTCAGATATACCTGCAAAACTTCAGAAATGCCTGGAAGTCATGTCCTCAGATGCAAATAAATGGAATTCACCAGAGATCTGTCATTGCTGACAAAATGGCACTTTGCATATATTTTGAATGGGGCTGCTGGGTCTCCCTTGGCCACTGGGGGAGTGGGGTACAGTGGGTAGATCTAATTTGGGAAACATCTGGTGATCTGGGGATGGAGCTTGGCCTGGAGGGGGTGGGATGGGGAGGAGCTCTAGGTGAGCAGGTCCATAGCAATGCTTCTCAGCCATATTCTGCAGGTTTGCGCCATGTCCAGGGTTTCTTGAAAACTGAAGAATATCCAAGGGTTTCTCAATGGTAATAAAGTTGAGAAAGGCTGGCTTAGAAAATGCAAAAGCAGGATCAAGGCTTCTGGGCTCATACCAGGAATACACATCTGAAACTGTTGCCTTCTCTGTCACACCTCATCAAACTGTTGATAACCCCAACCAAGAACACTGAACACTAATTGGAGAGACCGGAAGGATACCACAAATACTTTGATGGATAAGGCCAAATACCTGTCTAATGCTGCCATAGTCAGCCAGGTGCTGCTGTGAAGCCCAGAAGTATGGCACACAAGAAAAGGTCTTCAGCCTTTGTGTGTGTTCTGGATCTGATATTCATCGGCACCCAGGAAACTGTGTCACTTCCGAGGAGCACTGAATGAAAAGTTAAATATTGCTAGTACTGCCCATTGGAAGCAGAGGAACGACAAATCTGCCAAACTTTACAGCCTTTGAGGACCGTAGTGGGGGAAGCCCAGGAAATGATTCCATAAAGCGAAAGCCTAGTGAAGGAAAGTGGGAAATGGCAACTGCCATTTTTTTCATTCTGCCCCATCCATCAAGACTTTGCTGAACAGAAAGAGATGTGTGTGTACAACTGATAGATGACTTAATGGAGGAAACATGGCCCATTCATCCCTGGGATCAGGGAACAGTCGGTAATGAGACGATCCGTCACCCAAGCCATGTTGCGAAAGCAAGCTAATCCTTCATGTCTTTGATAAACCTGATGGTTCCCGTGGGCCCTAGGTGATAAACCCCAAAGAAACCTGCATAGGGACATCAGACACTGATACCTTGGAAAATTGGCCTCCATCTGACAAGCATCTTGCTGCTGCAGTGCTCCACTGAGTTTATATATAGTGACCAGCCCAATCCAGCCTAAGGGGCCATAGGAATCTACACACACACCCGGGATGGGCTGTAGCTCCCCATTGAGTACATACTTTCTTAACTGGGGGTTCAAGAAACCCCGGGGTATCTTAATGGCTCTGAAAGGGTTTCCCAAATGGGTGGGAGCTAATTAATTTTTAATATAGTTTTAAAATCTGTTAAACATTTACTGGGTGATATGGCCATATATGGTCATGTTGACTGCCCCCTACCTCTCTAAATGGCCAATGATGGGCCTGGAGATGGTGAGGAGGGGATGGGCCCTGGATTGGCATGTCCACAGCTATGCTTCCTAACTGTATTCTTCACTATTGCACCACTTCTGGGGTTTCTCAAAGCCTAAAGAACGTTTCAGGGGTTTCTCGACAGATTCTCAGATTCAGCTCCTGGCCTCTCCATATGAAAGGAACAGGTAGTAGGTGAGGTGAACAATCTCTAGTTGAGACCTTGGAGAGCTGCTGCAGGTCAGTAGACAATACTGACTTTTAAGGACCAAGGGCTGGATTCAATCTAAGGCATGGAAGAGTTCCTTTCAGGGGATGGGACATGGCTCAGAGGGCATCCATTTGGCCTGCAGAAGATCTCAGGTTCAGCCTCTCCAGGTGATGTATAAGGCCTCTTTTTGGAGAGCAGCTGCCAGCCTGAGTAAGCAACGCTGGCCATAATGGACTGATGGATGGTCTGATTCAGTAGAAGTCAGCTTCATGTGTGTTCGGGGATTCTTTCTGGCAGAAAGCAGGTTATGAATATTTTACGACACCGTGAGATGGTTCTAAGTTCGTAACTTCCTTTCAGTTCTGGTTATGTGCACTTTTGGCCATCTTGAGCTCATTTTACGTACAAACCCAGTGACTGTTTATTATCATTTCAACACTAAGGAATGTGAAGCAAGATACATTCTCCAGCGCCTATGGTTTTTTTTTTTAACAACATTTTAATTTAGCTATAGTTAGTGTTTAGACACATGCATATTAGCTTCAACTTTTTGACCCCATTTGCATTTTAAAATTGTGGTGCTTCACTTTTGGTTCCCCAGATGTCTCCTCTCTTAATTAATCCTCGCAACCTTCTCTACAGTTGTAAAATAAATTCTATTATCGCCATTCAAAGTTGGGAGAAGAATTGTAATTGATCTCAACCGCATATTCAGATTCATCTTATTATGAACTGTAATTAACATCCCAGGCAAACTTCATTCGGTAACCCCTCCCCCCTTCACTAAATTTTCAACTAAGTAGGTAATTTAATTGCTCGACAATGTATGGATCGATATCATTACAAGATAAAAAACGATGACATGATAATGGATCTCTGCTATTGATTTCCCCATCAAATCTGTCGTCGGCTTTTATGTATTCTTTAAAAATTAAATGTTAGATAAAAATTTTGCCCATAAAAGTTTCGCCAAAGGCGTGCGATTGGAGACAAAGTCTTCTTGGGTGCAGAGCATGACTTCTAGGCAACCTTGAAGCACAATGACTCCTTCCATTTGGAAAATGAAACTCTCTCGGTAGTTGTCCCAACGGAGGGATCCCTTGAATACAAAGGAGCTCTAACAGGGCAATCCAAAACACAGTTATACCCTTTGGAATCCATTGACTTTGGGGGGGATTAGAAGGGCGTAATTCTTCTTGGGATTGCACAGGACAATTGGTATCGTTCTCCTTGAGTGTAGTGGTTCCAGCTTGGTGTAGTGGTTAGGAGTGTTGACAACTGGCGAGCCTGGTTTGATTCCCTGCTGCTTGACATGCAGCCACCTGGGTGACCTTGGGCTCACCACAGCACTTTTAAAGCTGTTCTGACCAAGCAGAAATATCAGGGCTCTCTCAGCCTCACCCACCACACAGGGGAGAGGAAAGGGAAGGTGAGCGTAAGCCGCTTTGAGATTCCTTCTGGTAGAGAAAAGCAGCATATAAGAACCAACCATTTTTCTTCTTCTTGATCTCCCTGATGAATTCCTATGCGGAAAGTCAGTTATCTAGCAAATAGGGATGCCGATCACCTCCAGGTGACAGAAATCAGTTCCCCTGGAGAAAATGGCTCCAGCAAAGCCGCCTGAAGTTTAACCCTCTGAAGACAGTGGTCATGTGGCTGGGAAGGAAGGGCCCAGGAGAGGAAGCCCACTTTCCCAGACTTGGCCGGGTACAGTTGACAAGGGCACATACTGTCAGGAATCTGGGAATGACCTTTGACGCCTCCCTTACCACGGAAGCTCAGGTCACCATAGCAGTTCAGCAAGGGGTTTCCCATCTATGTCAGGCAATGCTAATGACACCCTGTCTGGCCCTGTAAGACCAAGCCACAGTAATCCATGTGATGGTCACCTCCAGGCTAGATTTCTGTAACTCCCTCTGTACATGCCGTCCCTTGACCTTGATCCAGAAACTACAACTGGTGCAAAGTGCGGCTGCCCGGGTCCACACGAGGACCCTGAGATGAGTTCATATACAACTTGCTCTATGTCAGGCCACCCATTGAATTCCAGATGAAATTAAAGATGTTGGTTTTAACATTTAAGGCTGTACGCATTCCAGGCAATGCATAACTGAGGGACTGCCTCCCCAAATACGTCTCCTGAAGAGCCCCACGATCAACAATTTGTAACTTCCTCATGGTTCCTGGCCTCAACCAGAGCCTGGTGGAATGAGCTGGCAGCAGAAATCAGGGGCCTTTCAGAATGGTCAAGGTTCCAAAGGGCCTGCAGAGCGCACAAAGAAACATCAACACAACCCCCCCCCTCCCCACCTGACCCCCTCCCCTCCATCAACACCATCACACATATTCGAGAATCGGCTTTAGTGGGATAAGCTGGAACGTTTTTTTTTTCCCAACAGAAATCAGATGGTAGGTATTTATGGTTTTATTGTTTTAATAGTCAGCCAGTAAACCTTTATTGGCATATAAAACCATAATTACACAAGGTTAAGATACCTTTCTTTTTAATATATATATGTGTGTGCATTGGATTTTCTGACTGTTGTTAGCCACCGCAAGACTTTGTGAGAGGGAGCAGCCTATTAGTCCAATAGAGAAATGAATGAACAAAATGGCTGCTTTGGAAGGTGGACTCCGTAGCATTGTACTCCACTGAGGCCCCTCCCCGCGCCAAACCTCACCCGCTCCCGACTCCACTCCTGAAGTCTCCAGGTTTTTCCCAAACCTGAACTGCCAACCCTGCTAGCAGATCAAGAACTCATTTCAAACCAGCTCAGTAGCTAGAACCATTCCAAAGGGGTCTTGTACAAGCATCATCCAGGCGAATGAAAGGATTTCTAGATGGAGCCCCATGATTCCATTCTTCCAGGCACTCTAGTGGAGCTGAACCCAGGTAGCTTTTCAGTCAATCCTACTATGAGAACAGTACTAGGGAAAGGAAGGTCCGGCATTGTAAAGCAAGTTCAAATCAAGAAAACCTTCAACCTTTGGGTACCTATCATGCCCCCTCTCAACCTCCTTTTCTCCAGGCTGAACATTCCCAAGTCCCTCAACTTATCTTCATAGGGCTTGGTCCCTTGGCCCCAGATCATCTTCGTCGCTCTCCCCTGTACCCTTTCCATTTTATCTGCGTCCCTCTTGAAGTGAGGCCTCCAGAACTGCACACAGTACTCCAGGTGTGGTCTGACCAGTGCCGTATACAATGGGACTATGACATCTTGTGATTGTCTGGGCTATTGGGGTTAAAGAGAGTCTGAGAGGCCAAAGTTCCCTGGACCCATGTTGCCAAGAAGGTTATCCATTGGGGCGCATGAACCCTCAGATTGCAAGAAGAAGCTCCGATTGGGGAAGTTCTCTTAACTTTCCACTTTGTGGGGAAACTTTGACCGCTGTTTCCTGCGCATGGGAATCTCAAGGTGTACAGGACTGAAACCAGGAGCATCTCATCTTTATGTACAGCTGCTTTGCCGCAGGGCCTATTAAAATATAATTAGAATTTTAAGTAATTTATTGCACCGGGGTGGGAAACCTACAGAGTTTGCTTGAGAAGAGACAAGAATAATTAAGGAGTCCGATAAACATCTAAGCAACCTGGCTTCTGTTAATTTAAACCCATGGTAGGTCATTCTTACATCCTGTTCTTTTCTGCCTTAAAAAAAAAATTTTTTTTAAGAGTAAGAGCCTACAGAAACAGCTAATCTCCATGGTGCAGGGAAACATGATTAAGACTGCTCCGGTTGAGAAGTTTGTTTTCAGAAGTTGCCGCAGTGTTTATGGGGATGAAAACATTTACAACCCACGGCACGCGAGGCGAGCGGCTGTACCCACCAATTGGCCTCTTGCCCTCAATTTAAAAGTGTTTCCTTCCGATCCGTAGCGCTCCTCGGCTCAAGTCCATATCAAGTGAGCCATTAGACACTGGAATGGCTCATTTCAAAGAGCGGGGGGGGGCGTATTTAGAGGGAAATGGGCCCATGCCATCGCTTTAAAAACATGCCTCCAAAGCGGCCATTTTTCTCCAGGGCGACTGATCTCTATTGTCTGGAGATCAGCGATAATTCCAGGGGATCCCCAGGTCCCACTTGGAGACTGGCATCTCTTTTTTTTGCAAGAGAACAGCCTGGAAACAGAAAAAGTTCACTCAAGCAATGTAAAGAAGGCCAGTTTTTCAGCCCCACATAACTACCCGACACTACTAAACCAGGCCATTGGTGCACCCATTTCAGAATCATCTAGGTTGACTGTGTTGTTCAGGTTTAAATATGCAGAAGGGTGCAGCACAGACTACTTAAAATAGCTTTATTCAGACGTTCTCCAGGGAAACTGATCTTTGTAGTCTGGAGATTAATTTCAAGGGATCCCCAGCTCCCAGATTAGGGAGGTTGGCCTCCCTAATCAGCCGGCCTCCTTAGCAGTTATTGAAACCCAGTATCCTGAAAAAAGCTCCAGTGGTGAGCGAACCTTTAAAAGTCCATAATACAGACCTTTGTTCACAGAATCAAAGGGAAGGCCACCCTCCACCAACAAGCCCTTGTGCGTCCAATAAATCTTCCTTCAAGGAAACCATTTCAGGTTCCTCCCGCTCTCTGAGTTTTGAGGCCATGATTGAGAAGACAAACAAGTCTTTGTGTGCTTCCCCGCTGGGGCTATTACCGGGTCGTAAGAGAGAAAAATGGAACGCCGTTGATCACACATCACCCTGGCCTGGGACTGAGATGATGGGAGAAGAGAAATGCAATTGCAGAAGCATGCACAAGGCCGTGGAAGCACGCCAAGAGTGCACAGCAGGGACCTCAACCGGAATTCTACACACACCATTTGGTATCCCTGTAGTGAGGACAGCTCAAAACGGAAGTCCAAGAACAGACCAAGCTCTATGAGGAAAGCTGAGGGCAGGGCTGGTTTATCTATGGAGCACATGCTACGGGCCCTGTGCTTCCAGGGGCCCCACGCGATGCCTTCCCACCATGGATCAGGGCCATAGCCTCTCCCCTCCTCCCTTTCCCCTCTTTAATAACACTCAGAGTGACACCCCTTTCCACTGTGGGGTCCTCTTTGACCCAATCTGCAATCATACTCTGCTAGGGCCCCGAAAATCCTTAAACTGTCTTTGGTGTTACGGGCCTACAAACCCAGTACCCAAAACATTTTCACTGGAGATGTCAAAGATAAAAATTGGGATTTTATTTTATTTTTATTTTTATTTTTATTTTTATTTTTATTTTATTTTATTTTATTTTATTTTATTTTATTTTATTTTATTTTATTTTATTTTATTTTATTTTATTTTATTTTATTTTATTTTATTTTATTTTATTTTATTTTATTTTATTTTATTTTATTTTATTTTATTTTATTTTATTTTATTTTATTTTATTTTATTTTATTTTATTTTATTATTTATTACCCGCCTCCCCTCGAAGGCTTGAGGCGGTTACAATCACATACAACCCCCAAAATATCCCCTTAAAAACCAATAAAAGCTAATACAGATATATAAAACCTATAAAACCAAGAAGATGCAATGAAAACTCCTCCTGAACTAAAAACCTGCAAAAGTGTTCTTGACCAATAATGTTTGGCTCCTCCCCCTTCCAGTCCATCTGCCACTTTAACTCTTTCACTCTCAGTTGTTCATATATACCGTTATCCAATGTGGTACTCCCCCCCCCCCTTTGAGGAAAATAGATGAGAAAGCTGACAACACAGTCCCGTCGAAATATATGAATATTCAGTATTCTCAGCATTAAAACTAACACTTATTCTTATCTCGACCAGTCAACCCCACCATCCTTAAGGGTAAATAATGTTAATTAAAGAGCAAATGGATGTAAACAAAGTACCTAAAGGGAAGGGGGGAAAACCCTAATAATTTCAGCTACACTGAAAATAATTACCTGCAAGGTGTGCTTTATTTCCCTCAATTTACAAGGTTGTCTGGCCAGTGTTGTTTATCAATCCAATTATGCCTAAAGCTACCTGGAGAAAATCTGCAGGGGGAAAAAAAAATAAACAAGCTTTGAACAGGGAATCAAATTCACGTCTGGAACATAATATTAACAAGAATCTCCAACATTTAAATTAAAACCAACTTTTTGGTGTCTCAAATTCCCTGGAGCTCAGAAGTTCCATTTCTGTTCCTTAAAAACAAATAAACATACATACATATAAATAGGACGAAGGATGGATTCGCTAACTCAATTCATTTAGGATCGGATGGTTTGGGTATATCTGCCTCTGACTTGCAGAGTAAAGTCAATAAATAAAAAGGGAATTCTGGATCAAAGCCCATCAAGTCAAGGGTTTAAAACCATCCTATTTGGACCTAGAAGGTGACCAGCCTGATCCATTCTACCTAGTCGGGAGGGGGCAAGTTCTGTGTCTTTTGAAAGAGAATTGGAGGCAGGGCCTGCTGCCTTATAGATCTGTCCAAGGTCCTGCAGGGGTCTAATCTTGGTAGGCAGAGCATTCTACCAGCCTGGGGCTAGAGCCAAAAAAGCCCTGGCCCTGGTTGAAGCCAGTTTGATCACCTTGGGGCCGGGAACCCTGAGCAAATTTTCCTCAGTAGACCTTACTGTCCTATGGGTGATATAGTAGGAAAGCGATAATTTAGCTCTGTTCTAAACTGTAGCTTCTTGAGCAGCTGCTGTTTCCCCCCCGCTCATCTATCCATATGTCGTTCTAGCTAATCAGTTAATGTGATGATGTCATCATGAAGCTAGGTCATCATTTGATTGGGTGCTGACATCACTGAGAGCAAAGAAAGGTCGTTGAGATGTCACAGTTTCCTAGGCTGGTTACCAGGATATTACAAGTGAGGGTAATTCTTTTTGGATCGACTTCGTCCACTTTTGCAGCATTTGCAGAATGATTCCAGAAAGCATATGAGTGGGTACTGTTGACAGTGTTTATGAATATGACTTCAGACACACGATAATCTCAAAAGATATGCATAAGGTAAAGGTATCCCCTCTGTGCAAGCACCAAGTCATGTCTGACCCTTGGGGTGACGCCCTCCAGCGATTTCAATATGGGGTGGTTTGCCAGTGCCTTCCCCAGTCATTACCATTTTACCCCCCAGCAAGCTGGGTACTCACTTTACTGACCTCAGAAGGATGGAAGGCTGAGTCAACCTTAAGCCGGCTGCTGGGATCGAATTCCCAGCCTCATGGGCAGAGCTTTCAGACTGAATTTCTGCTGCCTTACCACTCTGCGCCACAAGGTTTATGCATATAAACCCATAAAACCCATATATAAACTCTGAAAGCTGATGCTGGTACAGCTTTGTTTGATGTTGCACTGTAGTGTGGAACTTGTAGTATTTCAGCGATTTAAGGTCATCCTTCTTCATTCTTGTGTACACATAATTGATTGGTTTATTTATTTGGAAAACGTGTGTCCTACCTCACCACAGACCTGCTTTATGTCTGCATTCACGGTGAAACATGGGCTTTGTGGTGCCCAGTTGTACTTTGTAAGTAAGTCGTACTTTGAAGCTGAATTGCTAGATTGTACACTGTGCATATCCTACTCTCCTAAGGAAAGAATGCAGACTGTTTCCTGAAGCAACATGTAAATAGTCACAATAACAAATGCATTGTTATGTATTGTATGACCACTGTGGGCCAATCATGACTGTGTCCTTTAGGGTTGTAGAAAAGCAACAAATGTATATATACCCAAACATATTAATACCCTCATCAGTTATGTTTCAGATCTCCAATTATGATTATTAAGAGGTGATTATTTTGCTCCTTTCACGAAAAAGATTTAATTTAGATTAGCAGGAAGAAAAGGATGTTAATTTTTTTTTTTTTTGTGCATGGGGGGAGTTAATTTTTTCCCCATCTCACACCGGTAACAATTAAAGGGGGATGGGGGAGAACAATTCATTTTCGCTAAGTGCTGTTCAAGATAGATTTCCCCTGTAATGAATTTGAAAGGTAGGCAAGTCATAAGATAAATTGAATTCTAAAGACCCAAAAGAGAGAGCTAGTTAAGTATGCATTATATTTTTTTTAAAAAAAGAATGTTACAGACAAATTATAGTGTTTTCCTTCAATGTCTCTTTTCCAAGTAAGATGTTCATTCATACAACTAGGACACTGGGTGGATATTCAACCCATCATGTGTACATTTGCCTCAAATCCTCCAAGTTTCTCAGACACAAGAAGGCTAAAAGGGCCTCCTTGTTATAAGCATAAATACCCCAACACCCCCCCCCCCCCCATTAAACCCCATTAAAACACACTAGGACATAAAACCATGCAGCAAAAATTCAAAAGGCCAAGAACACAATGGTCAATTCAACTTCCACCCCCACCCCCCCATAATATCTGAATGGGGAAGTGGGAAAAGGGAGCATGGATGATACAAAGCTTGACTGTCTAGACTCCGTTGGTGGCTCAGGAGAGAAGTGAACACATCAGGTCCCATCCAAGCTTGGTGCAGTGATTCAGAGTGGCAGATTCTAATCTGGCGAGCCGGATTTAATTCCCCGCTCCCCCACGTGCAGGCAGTGACCTTGGACTTGTCACACCCCCATTACTGCTGTCCTCACAGAGCAGTAATCTCAGGGCTCCCTCAGCCCCACCTACCTCATAGGGTGCCTGTTGCGGGGAGAGGAAGGGAAGTCGATTGTAAACCACTTTGAGACTCTTCCGGGCAGCTAAAGGCAGAGTATAAAAACCATCCCCTCTTCTATACTCCATGCTATCTAGTTGGGTTTTTGAAAATCCTACCTTGCCTTCATGGGCCTTGAGGTTGCTCCTTTCTTCTTCAAAGCAACAACCCTCCAACGTAGCTTAGCATGCTTCCATGATAGAGCAAGGGTTTGCATCCAGGTCTTTTAGAGCAGGGGTAGTCAAACTGGCAGGGGCTCATGGGAATTGTAGCCCATGGAAATCTGGAGGGCCGCAGTTTGACTACCCCTTTGCCTCGTTTACATTTCAGCCACTACATTCATTCTAATTCTAACCTTGTGCTGGTTCTCTGTACATCTTGTCAGGTAAAGAAGGAGAATAGAGAAGACGGTCCCAGGTATAGAATCAGAGAGAGGAGGAACTGATGCGTATATTGGCTTTCTTCTCTTCCTAATAGAATCATTTCCTGTCCTTCTTTGAGCACTAAAGGCCGAAGGGGGAATATTCTCTTTCAGATGCGCCCCCAGTTGCCACATCAGCATAGTAACTCTTTTCAAGAGCTGATAGATCTTCAGAAAGATTAAGGCTTGCCGTTCAGCGCTACCCATTTCGATTTCTAGGGAAACAAAGTGGTATTTAATTTTTGTTCACATTAAGGATGTTCCAGCTATGGTTGTGATCTTGGAATGGAAGAGGGACAAGAATAGGCAATCCACTTAGAATTCACCACGGGGAGAGATGTAAGAATAATGAATTGTACAGCAAAAAAACACCCAAAAAGTAACAAAGGGAAAAGCAGAGAACTGTTGAGCCTTACTGACAGATTTGGCAGGAGATTTACATAAAAACCGATGCAACTCCGCATCTCCCAGATAATAAGTCTTATAGTTCAAAAGAGCATGGATTACAAGGAAGGATTTAAACTTCAGAGGCGAAGACACGATATTAGATCTTAGACAAAACATGCTAATGACAATCTAAATATCCGGTAACGGGGTCTTGTTAAAAAAAAAAAACATTTTGCCGAAACAAGGGAGGAAAGGAGCTCGGAGAGTCCTACCAAGGCGCTAAGGTGGCTTTCCAAAAAGAAACACAATCAAAGGAAAGGAGAAGGAGGCATACATAAGCACATGGTGTTTAATTGTTTGGTCACCTGGTGTCTGTGAGATATGCTTTTCAGAAGAAAGGGAGGGGGAACTATGATATAGTTCACAATTTTAAAAAGCTTTGTTATATCTTTAAATGCCACAGGGTGGAAAGGGAAGTTTCAGAGACTTATTCCGCAGGGCGGGGAGGATAAAAACGTGACAGGAAAACAACCGACTGGGCGTCTCAGTCTATTGACCGTCAAAGTAAAAAAAAAAAGAACTGCAAGGGGGAACGTGTCGATGAAATGGGATGAAAACGAAATTGATTGACAGAAGATTGAGGAGCGACAAAAGAAAATACTGCTTCACGCGAGGCATCACTAATGCATGGGATTTTATTGCCTCGGGGCGTAGCCACGGCCACAGGTGATTTTAAAAAGGAATTCATAGAGGACGCCTCTGATCTCTGTGATCGCTAAGGAAGAGACTCCCTGTTCGGAGAAGGTGTTTTATATGATGGATATATTCTGCCACTATCCCGTGGGCTCAGAATGACTGGCAGCGCTTTTCGCTTAAAAGAACCTCTGTCCCCAACGGGACCACAATCCAAATACTTGATCATACTTTATCATAATTAAATATGCAGTCAATCAAGGGATGTGAATTCAGTCCCAGGTGATGTGGGGAAGACATCTCAGGAGCGTTTCTCAAGAGACAGGTGGCTCTTCTCTCCCAGATCCTGTGTTGTACTCCTCTCATCTCAGGGGTCAACCCATGGACAAAGATGCTGAGAAATAAGACATGATTCATAGGGACTAGGGCCCAGTCCCAGATGTGGTACGGATGGTGACTGCCCAGCTGGATCTTTGGTCTGGGCCAGGGGTCACCAACGTGGTGCCTTGGGGCTGCTTCTACCACCTACGGCAGCCATTTTTGTTAGCCATTTTGGGACTGCATTCACCACATTTATCATAATTCCAATTATGTATGTGATGGACTGTCAAGGGTTAATGCCTTATAGAGTGTGATAGGTGATTTGAGTGATAGGATGTTCAAATGGAATTCTGTTGAGAGAATCCGTTAAAGAATGACAGCTGGAGACTGACAGTTGAGGAAGAATTGCTTAAGCACTGGCTGTGGACTGGGAAGGAGAGGAGGAGAGTGAGTGGATCAAGGAGAATCCTAATTAAAGCAAAAGGTGGGGGTGGGGGGATAGCATCTAGTAAGAAGAAGTGATCCCTGACCAGTTACCAAGGAAAATAGCTTCTACAAAAGAGAGGTGATCCCTGCCTACGTGTAAAGAAGGATTTGGGGGACTTAATTGTCTGTTCCTGCCTTCCAAACTTTACATGCTGGTGGAACTCAGAAATGTATGTTTGAGTGCTATAGCAGAAACTTTTCGGAATGTCTGTCTCCTCAACATTTTAAATACCTTATTGACTAGCAGAAATACTCAACAGAGTATGTGATGTTTGTGTGAATGCAAAGTTGTCGCAGTTTTATTATCTGTTCATCTCATACATCTTATTCCTGATTCCATCTGACCTTTATTCTTCCGAGTTGAAGAAAACATTTTGTTTATTTGGAACTTCCAAAAGTCTTTCATGTTCCATTTCAAAAGCAGAATATGAGAAAGTGATCTTGTCTACCCCTTCAATTCCCTGGCTGAACCAGCATCAATGTATATATTAAAGCAACTGGGTTGGATAGTCTTAGACAAACAAATAAGGAGAAAATAGATAAAAGGGCTGCTCAATGAGAAAGAAGACAGAAGGGCACATCCTGCATGTGACGGAGGGAAGAGGGTGAGATTGCCAAACTGCCACAGGCTCAAAACGGTTGGAGACCTCTGTTCTTGGATATGCCTCTGAACTGGACTTTACAGAGACTTCTGGCTGGCCACTGTGGTAGATGAAATGCTTAACTAGATACTAAAGTGGGCACAATTCAGCAGAAAAACAAAAGTTCATCATTAATTTTTTCTGGTTCATGGCTAGCGAACTGATATTTGTGAACTTAAGAGCCACCATGAACTTCCATGAATTTTGTAACAGTCCATTGTTTATGGGGAAAGGCCCAGTGGTTTTGTTTAAATGGCTCAGAACCATTTAAATTGCAGCTTTCTGCTCCCCATGAAAAGCCACAGGGAGAAGAAAGCAGGAGTTTCCAAATAGCTGAGCAGTGGGGACTGCCGCTCAGCTATTTCATTTAAATGTCTCTGAGCTATTTAAACCCTGCTTTCATCTCACTGTGAAAAGCCACTGGGAACGGAAAGCAAGGGTTTAAATTTTAAATGGCTCATGAACTGACATGAACCTTATCAGGTCATGGTTCAGCCACAAATCACAAACTGAACCCCTCAAATGCAGTTTGTGCCCACTCTTACTAGGTATCCTTTGAGTTAATCTAGCAGTTTATGTGTGGGCTAGGGTATTTACAGTCTATGGAACTTGGCCATCTAAAGAACTTCATCAGCAAAGAAATATCCAAATCAACGTAATTTAAGTTTCACACAATAAGACAAACCCACATTCCTCTCTACAAATGGTTGGAGGAGAATACTCTCCTTTGCATTGAACATTTGGATGTGGAAAACAGGCTTCCCAACCACTACTGTAGAAAAGCAACTGGGAGTCTTCTTCTGGCTGACTCCCTTTGAGAAAGATGTTTGTGTTCCCCAGGAATGGAAGAAAACGGGCTCTTTGTGACAGTGAGGCAATGTTGGCTTCTCCTCTAAAGCTGTATTTCCAAAAAGTAATTTAGGTCTTAATGTTTTCTAGTTAATTCAGACCATGCAGCTAATGGCTGCTAAGCTGGGAGGAAAAAAAACAACAACCTGCTCTACCCAATTCAAGAATCCAACTCACAGATGGGTTTCCATTAACGACACTTCAGATTTGCAGTAATAGCTTCAGAACGTTCACATGAACTTTGACTTCAGTGCGTTTGGCGGGCTTGATGTTTTTAACAAAGCTGGACATTGATTAATTTGACTCTTTAATGAAGCTGAAAACCCACATCAATGAATCTGTAAAACGATACCGTCAACCTTGGTGTCAGATGTTGCGGCTGGAAAGAATCGTGAATCAACTCTTGGTGTTCTCAGATCTCGTCATCCATTCATGTGTGGGAACCTGCAGGGCGTCTTTTCACTGTGATGGCAAAAGCATTGTGGTTTATGATGAGGAGCGTTCTACACAAACATACATGAAGCCACCTTCTACTGACTTAGAGCATTGGTCCATCGGTGGGCTGGCAGTGGCTTTTGGGGGTCTCAGGTAGAGGTCTCAGGTTGTCTTGGTCATCATCTATAGGCTGGTGCCTTTTAACTCGAGATGCCTGGGATTGAACCTGTTACCTTTTGCAAGATGATGCTCTGGCCCTTCCCCATTTGTAAACACACATGAAACTGAGGTCAGTATTGTCTACTCAGACTGGCAGCAGCTCTTTGGGCTCTCAGGTGCTGGCAGAGTGTTAATATGCAAAGAAGAGGTAGAACACCCATTGCTTAAAGAATAGATAGGTTTTTTGAGAAGACAAACAAATGAAGAGAGAGGTGAGAGATAGTCGCAACCGTCTAACTGGCTAACCATTCTTCTGGAGGCAATCAGAGAGGAAATGTGCTCCAAGAGGCAGGAAGTCTCCTGCTGAGCCAATCAGGACCCAGGAGGAGATTATTTGAAAATGCCAGGAAGTTCCTGGTCTAAATATGCTAATTACACTTGTCCTACGATACCCCCTGTAGGATATTCTTCTTTTGCCATTAAATCACGAGCACTATGGTTGCATATTCCAATATCAGGCAGAAGTCTTTCATGTCACCTACTTCTTGAACCTTTTCATTGGAGATTGAAGTGGGGACCTTCTGCTTGCCCGGCAGATGCTCTCCCACTGAGTCACAGCCCTTCCCTTTATGCATATAACTGACAAATCACATTATTCATAGTTATATGTTTTCTTAACTCCTAGATGGCAGCCATATTCCGACATATTTTGCCTAAGGTTCCTTTGCAGGTACATTTCAATGGAGCAAAATTATTATCACGGGATCAGGATTCTATTTGAGAGGACAGTTGCGAGCCCGATCCACCGAAATCCAATACATGATGGTTACACTGGCAAAGATCAAGTAGGCTGCCATGAGGAACACAAATTACTCAAGGGAAAACCTGTTTCCTGCGCCTGACCCAGGGGTCAAACAAATTTTGTCACTGTGCAAAAGGTACAGGGATGCAGTGTCCTTCCCCCACAATACCATCCATTCACAAACATCCCATAATAATTGGCATTTTGCTAGTTGTAAATCATAACAGCACAAAAAGGACATCTTTGGTGGCTACCCCAAAGCAGGGAAAGAAGTATTAGAGGTCCCTGAACACACCTTGGAACTAGGACCTTGAACCCATTCAGCATTTATTAGCCAGATTATAACTCATTGCATTAATGAATTACCCAGAAATAAATGTACATGTATGGAAACACATTGAAGTTGCCTTATAATGAATCACACCACAGGGCCAGCAAGGTTCAAGTCAATTCAGTTCCATCTATTACTAGCCAGTTTAAAAACACAATAAAATTTGTCCCCCAAAGAATTAGGGCTGCCAATAACTTCAAGTAATTATGATCCAATAATCAGTCATAAACAGAGGGGGAAAGCATAACCTTGAAAATAACTGAAAATACGATAAAACCTTTAAACAAATTAAAGGTAACACTTTTTTAAAAAAGCTAAAATTTTTATGGGTTACCTTTTTGAAAAGCAATATTTAATGAAAATCAATCCAATGTTCAACAATGAGCTGCATTTATTTCAAATCCTTTAAGATTTTGTATTTATAGGCTGTCGTCCGATTGCTATCACCGAGGAGTTTGCTGCCATCTCAGTGAGTTAGGAGATAATCCCAGGGAGAATTTCCTTCAGCCAGGCTGCTTCCAAATCACAAACCGACTGGCCCAGAAGAGAATCCAAGAGGGTTAGTCTTATCTATTTGGAACGGCGGAGACCCTCCAGAGTCTCAGGTCAAGGACTTTCCTATCACTGAGTTATTATTTATTAATTAAAGTAAACAGTAATGACTGGGGAAGGCACTGGCAAACCACCCCGTATTGAGTCTGCCATGAAAACGCTAGAGGGCGTCACCCCAAGGGTCAGACATGACCCGGTGCTTGCACAGGAGATACCTTTACCTTTTTTATTCCTCACCTTTCCTGGAGGTTCAAGGTGCCTTACAATAATAACCCACTACCCAAGCCTTTAAATTGGAGATGGCAGGGAGTGCACAGAGGACCCTCAGCGTCCTCTGCGCATATTGTACCACTGAGCCATGGCCCCTCCCTATGGAAAACCTGAGCATTCTGCTGGAATTAGATTGTTGCATACACATTGAAGAAAACTCCCCAGTTGGATAAGCAATTAATTAGTTAATTAAATGACACAATGAGCACGGATGCCAGGTATTGCCTCGGAAGAGAGCAAACAGCGGTTTTACATAACCCGCTGCATGGAAAGCGCACTTGAGAGAATACGGGCATTTTTCAATGACCCCGGTTTGATTTCCCAGTGTCTTCTTTCTGAAAACCAAATCACTGTTTGTTTGGTATATGCGTCCCAACAAAAGACAGTTAGTTATAAACAAGGTATAGGGTAATTTTCCATTTCTTCATTCCGATGTTGACATCCTACTTTTCTCTCCAAAGATGCCAAGCAGATTAACGTCAAACTCCCAAGATCCGTTTTTTTCCCTCCCAATGGTAATCTCGCGATTGTACAAAGTCTGAGTCCGGCGACACCTTTAAGTCCATCCCAGTTTAATTCTGGGCAGAAGCTTTCGCAGGCTGGTACACGTCTTGTGATTCTAGGCTAGGCTGACGGAGAAGAAAACAAAGGACTGCACCAATCGGAGCCGAGAGACAAACAAGAAACAACGGTGACCTGCGAAGAAAACGTTGCTTTCGATATGTTAATAACTCCTTTCTCAGTTGCCCGTCAAAAAAATAAAAAGCAAAAAAAAGGTTAACAAACGTCTTAAAGAACTGTTTCTATCTCAACCTTTTGACTATGGAGGAACCCCTGAAATCTTTTTCAGGCTTTGGAGAACCTCAAAAGTGGTAATATGCCCCTTCAAATAAGTGAATCAGCTAAAGTAAAATAAGGGAGCCAGCCAGTCAATTGGTTGATCATTTACTCTTCCAATTGTGGAGAAAGAGACTAGGCCTGTAGAGTAGCGGGGTAAGTGGGCTACAGGAGTGTCAAGTGATGTTAATGGCCATCTGAACTTCTGGGAAAGGCTGCATAACTCCTGGGGAGCTTTCTCTTAACCTCAGGATTCCCTAGAACTCTGGTTGGGAATAGCTGGTTTACCTAGTCCAGCATCCTGTTCTCAACAGGGAAAGCCCAGGTGCTTTGGAAGGCCCAACAAAGGGACACAGAGTCCATCTCCTCCTGTGCCCCTCAGCAACTGGCATTCACGGATATGCCATCTGGAAACACAGAGGTCCCACTGATCTTCTTAGAATGAACCTACCTGGCATGGATTTCTCTAATCCCCTTTTGAAGCCCTCTCAGCTAGTGGCCACCATTGTATCAGCCAAGTCATGATCTATTAAGGAAGATAGAAAAGACAGCAAAGGGAGGGAAATGACAACCAACGTCTCTTCATGAAGATTTTTGTTGAGGTGGTGTACGTGTGCTTTGAAAAAACTCAAATACCTTGGCCACCTCATGAGAAGGAAGGACTCCCTGGAGAAGAGCCTAATGCTGGGAGCGATTGAGGGCAAAAGAAGAAGGGGACGACAGAGAATGAGGTGGCTGGATGGAGTCACTGAAGCATTTGGTGCGAGCTTAAATGGACTCAGGGGAATGGTGGAGGACAGGAAGGCCTGGAGGATCATTGTCCATGGGGTCACGATGGGTCAGACACGACTTCGCACCTAACAAAAACAACATGTGCTTTGATTGCCCAAATCTCTTATTCCTTCTTTTGACCATGGGATTTTATCGCCAAATTGTCTTCGAAGGAAGAAATACATGAAATACCCCAATGCAAAGCAGCAGATCTATTGCGAGTCAGACCAACTGGTCTATTCAGGTCGTTAATCTAGTGGCATGAAAATCCCCCTAAATTTGCCCTGAGTTCTGCAGTTTCTCCCTGGCAGAGTTTGGCAAGCTCACCGCCGTTTCTTTCCCTGTTTCCCGGTGCTAAATCCCCTCCAGCCATGTGACTAAATATCGTGTTCTTAACACTGCGGATTATTGTCGCACCTTCACAAAGCCGAACGTGTTAGTTTGCTAACACGATTGGGGTACGGACGTGTCTGAGAGCGAGGGATATATAAATAATCTTGCGCACCAAGTCAGAAAGACACAAGTGTTTGAAGCTTTGACAGATTCTCCTTGCCAAGATGTCTGGAAGGACCCAAGAGAAGTTTTTATTTTATTTTTTTTCATTTGGCAGCTGGTCAGAGAGGCAAAGCGGAAGAAAGGGAGAAAAGAAACAGACACACTGGAGTGGAGCTGATCTTAGAGACCCAAAAGACTGATTTGGGTTTGGCTTCTTTGCCCTTAAAGTTCTTCGCCTTGTTTAACCATGTAGGTTCCAGGCGTTTGGGATCCCCAAGAGAAGAACCATGAGTGGGGTGGAGAAACCATTTGGAAATCCTCCCTTCAAAAATTAAGCTCGCCCTCAATCGTTCTGTGAGCACTGAGGGATGTGAGTGACCTGATATAACCCTGTGGACTTTAATTGACTTTCCACATTCCCTGCTCTGGAGGAATGTTCAATTCTCCTACGCATGTCTGTTCAATTCCAGGGAGCTCGCATTAATACCATAGATTCCCTACGTCGATAAAGGATGTCGATGTCTGTGGTTGTAAAGGGGAATGGCATGGTTATGTATTTTACATCTCTTTTATATTTCCTTTTGAGGTTGGCTCGCTTAATTAAATTAAAGCACTGGTGATCAGTCATCACTGTGCCAATGTAAAATGCTTGTAACGTTCTGTGTATAGAATTTTTCAAATCCGATCAATTTTTCAAATTTGTTAAACATTTATTGGGTGATATTACCATACATGGCCATGGTGACCTGCCCCTCCCCTCCCAAAATGGCCAATGATGGGCCTGGAGGGCACGGGGAGGGGAGGGACCCCAGGTGGCTGTGCTTCCCAAACTTATATTCTGCAGCATTGCGCCACTTTTGAGAATAGATTGACCCCTTTGGCGCAAGAGACTGCAGACCCACTGGACAATTCTGTAAACTGCACTGTGTCTAGGTCACATCTGATAACTTATTATTAGGTATTGAACCTATATTGGGGGAACCAGTAAATGACAATGGTGAACTGGTTGGAAGGTTGTTGGCAAGAACTGTCAACTCAACCTTTATGCCGCTGAAGGATGTATATGCAAAACTAGCCCAGATAAACAAGAATTTAAGAAACATTCCTGAACCCTCTGATAAAAAAAGAAGAGTTGGTTCTTATATGCCACTTTTCTTTACCCGAAGGCATCTCAAAGTGGCTTACAGTTACCTTCCCTTCCCTCTTCCCACAACAGACACCCTGTGAGAGAGCCCTGATATTATTGAAGAAGAAGAAGAGTTGGTTCTTATAAGCCACTTTTCTCTACCTGAAGGAGTCTCAAAGAGGCTTACAATCTCCTTCCCTTTCCTCTCTGCAAAATAGACACCCTGTGAGGTAGGTGAGGCTGAGAGAGCCCTGATATTACTGCTCATCCAGAACAGCTTTATCAGTGTTGTGGCAAGCCCACGGTCACCCAGGAGGTTGCATGTGGGGGAGCTCGGAATTAAACCAGTTTGCCAGATTAGAAGTCCGCACTCCTAACCACTACACCAAGCTGGCTCTCATAGGAATGTTTCAACTTGGAGCCAAGTAGCTGACGCTATCCCAAATAATCTTAAGAAAGGTTGTGTTCACCCAACAAATAATTTTTCCTAATGAATTCCACATTTCCTAGCTGCCCAAAATATGTTTTCTCTCCCAAAGTCTGCTTTCAGGCAAAATACAGTTTTGTAGTCTGGTGGTTTGATACACTCTAGGAGAAAGCGCTGTTATCTCTCATGGCTTGATTTTGGCTAACGGCCCAGATGCCTTGCGGGCAATCCAGCAGAGCAAAAAGGAACAGAACCGAAAGAAATCTGCTCAGCGGCAATCATTACTGTAACCAATGCAAATGAAATCTCTTTAATACTCTTATTACAAGGGGGGGAGGGGCACCAGAAATAAGAGATGAAGATTACCCACTCTGTTGAATGGGATAATAATTTTGGCAGGAGTCTGACAACTTTTATGATGCGATTCCAAAACCCTTGCTGTAATCCCCCTTTATCTGGCATCGGCATGGGCATCATTATGAATTGTCACAGTCAGATATTGGACCAGTAGATGGTATTCTGTGATTTGAGATCTTGCCAAGATATTGGGAATTGCAGAGCTCACTTCTCAGGATTCTTGCAATTCCAAGCAACACTGTCTTCTTTGTGTAGAGGGTAGGAGCATGGACTTCTAATCTGGTGAGCCGGTTTTGATTCCCCGCTCCCCCACATGCAGCCAGCCGGGTGATCTAGGGCTCGCCACAGCACTGATAAAACTGTTCTGACCGAGCAGGAATATCAGGGCTCTCTCAGCCTCACCTAAGACCCAACTCTTCTTCTTCTTCAGTAATATCTAGGCTCTCTCAGTCTCCCCTACCTCACAGGGTGTCTGTTGTGGGGAGAGGAAAGGGAAGGCGATTGGAAGCCGCTTTGAGACTCCTTCTAGTAGAGGAAAGTGGCATATAAGAACCAACTCTTCTTCAAAATTTCAGGGCTCTCCCAGTCTCACCTACCTCACAAGGTGCCTGTTGTGGGGAGAGGAAAGATAAGGCAATTGTAAGCCTCTTTGAGACTCCTTTGGGTAGAGAAAAGTGGCATATAAGAACCAACCCCTCCTCCTCCTCCTCCTTCTCCTCCTCCTCCTCCTTCTTCTTCAGGAGCTGGTCTGGTGTTCCTTGCTCATTGCCCCAAACTTCCAGGTGTTTCCTGAAACTTCTAGGCCTTGCTCCAAGGGCTCCAATGTCAACTTGCATGATGGTCACCCTAATCGCTCAGAGGTGCTAGAATTCTCTTTGTAGGTCTTGGTATTTGTGGCCTGTTGTAGGGAGAGGAAGGGAAAGCTTTTGTAAGCTGCTTCGGGCCTCCTTTGGGTAGTGAAAATCCAGCTATTCTCCTTCGCATAAACAAAAAGAAGCCACTCCAATGAACACTAGCTGCGGGTTCTTCACTCTCCCTAACCCACCGCCCTACCCCGCAAGCATTTACATCGCCACCCGGCATCCCTCCGAACCTCCACCCCCCTCTTGTTTCTTGTGAGCATTGTTTGTCTGTCTGTTTGATGCCGACTGAGAAATGAAAAGCCTCGGCGAAAGGTTACCACAAGACGAGAAGTAGTCAAGGTGAACCAAACCGACACGGAGCCTTCTCCTCACATCCTCTCCGCTCTGGAAAGCTCACAGGGCCTGAAAGGCTGCAGCGCTGAATCGCCCAGCGGATCATTTTCAGTTTCTTCCCTCACCGTCCTGCTTTATTTATCTCTTGCTCATTGCTCCTGTTTTGTGTTCCTGGGGAAGAGGGGAAGGAGAAGCCAGAGGCCATGAATCTATTTAATCTAAAGAGACGAAGGCAGTCTTTGTCATTAAGCACGTCAAAGGCGGTAAAGGAGAATTCTGTCAATAAGCTTAATGCGCCGATGTGAGGGAGCACGGCGAACGGCACCGAAGCAGAAGGGAAAGCAGAACGCGTAAAGCAAATTGCTCTGTTTTAGCAGCCAGAGTTGTCCTGCTTTTTTGTTTTGTTTTTTTCAAATACCGAGGAGTGTCTGAAAAGAGACAATGATAAACTGCACAGGTAAACCAGCATTTATAATTTGGAAAGTTGTGCCCAGCCCAGCGCAGTGCGTTACACGGTAGCTGAGGGTTGTGTGTGGAGGAAAATGTCAATGGCTTCATCGTACGTTTTTAAACACACACTCGGGGAATCCATAATGTGGCAAGCCAGCCCTGATGCTACTGCAGTGGTGAGGCGTCCCCACCCAAACAATTAAGATGGGAAGACTATCGCTTGATAACAGTCCACATTTGCGCTGCTGTTTTTTGCCTCCCAGGGATCCATTTCTGGATTTGGTTTGCATGGCTGCACACACAACACATATCACAACACAGAGATGTGTTTTTGGTTCCCCCCCCCCCACACCCAGTACAAATACAATGCACAGTGCACAACTTTATTGCAATGGCCTTCAACCCATGGTCCAGGACTCTGGGGGGGCAGGGGGTGTCAGAGCCTACATTCCTGGTCAGGATTCTCCAAAGTGCTGTCCCATTGGTACCAACCAAGTGTTTCTAGAAACTGTGTACGGCCACGTGAGGCCTAGCTTGATGTAGTGGTCAAGAGCAGTGGCCTCTAATCTGGAGAACTCGGTTTGCTTCCTCATTCTTCCACATGCAGCCAGCTGGGTGACCTTGGAGCAGTCACAGTTCTCTTAGAGCTCTCAAAGCCTCACCTACCGCACAGGGGGTCCGTTGTGGGGAGAGGAAGGGGAGGTGATTGCAAGCTGCTTCGAGGTCCTTTCGGGTAGGAAAATGCGGGGTACAAAAAAAAAACCCCACTCTTTATTTCTTCTCTTTTTTGACCAAGCAGGGCTTCTGACTGGCCACAGAAGATTTGATCAGCTGTGCAGATTAAACTCACATGGCTCCATTTTCTTTCTCTGCTTTTTCCCCAGGGTATTTTTATGACCCCTCTTCTCCTTTGCCCTTGGGTTTCCTCAGTATATATGGTGGCACCTTTTGTGGCAGCCATATTGTGGTTGGTTCAGCCTTCTGTGGCAGACATTTTGTGGTTGGTTCAGCCTTCTGTGGCAGACATTTTGTGACAACACCCACCACCCTGTTCCAAAGGTGCCACAGGTTCACAAAAAACAGGGATCCACGTTCTAGGTCATGTGCCGCTGTTTAATTATTTATTTCCACCAACTTTCCTCAAAAAATGGACACACACACCCTAAGAAGAAACAATGGGTACTCTAGGAATCCCAAAAAACTGTATCATCCAATCTGAAGTTCTCACCATCGCAGTTAATGGGACCTACCAGAGAGGCATGGACCACTTCCAGCTTTTAAGATCCATAACCAGATGCCATCTAGGGCTCTTTCCCACATGCTGAAGAATACGGTGTCAATCCCCCTCAGCAATCGTCTGCACGGGGATTTTGCCGTTTCCTGCAGCGAAATCCAGTTGCAAAGGGGTTGGGGCCAAAATTAACTTCTGCTCAACGGCCATCTATGGCCCCACTCCTTCCAGCCCATTCCATTCATAATCCATTTACTTTATCCATCTGTACACTCCCAAACCAGCCTGGTTTGGGGGGGGGATGGGGGGGATAATTATAAAAATACGTCCTGTGGAGAAACTGTCGCTGCTCATTTTAAACTTGAATCTGTTGGTTCCCTGTTTTAAGTTAATTTTAAGTTAATTCCAATTTTCCATTTGTTTACTTATTGTATTGTATCCATAACTTTGTACAGCATCCTGATCCAGCCCCGCCAAAAGGACAGTCTCAAAATCCCTTGTCTCAGGTCACGTGACTTTCCTGGCCCCCTTCTGATTGGCCCTGCCACCCTGCAGGAGGAAGCCGCCAACTGCTAGGTGCTGGAACTTTCCGGAAGAATCATAAGTGGTGACCCATCGTGTACATGAAGCCACAACTCTGCATTCAGTACGGCAACTTCAGAATCCCCCAAGATGGGCAGGTCCAGGACCTGCTTTATAAAATGCAGATAAAATAATTGCCTTTACCACGACTGTTGCTTCTTCGTTTCCTTGCTGTAAGGTTTTAAAGGGGACTCATAAAAGTACACCGAAAAGTCTATAATTGCTAAGATAACTAGGTTGACATAGTCTGCGCACAGCCTCAGGACGGCAATGAATTCTGCTCTCTTTGGAATTATGCTAATCTACATAGGGGCTTTCGACCATCTTTATATTCGGCATCTTCCGACGATCAGTCAATCTCATTTGCATCTCAGGCTTTCCAAACTATAATCCTATGTGGCGTGTGTGTGTTTTACTTCCAAATTCTAACTGTATTTCCAAAACTTGCATTCCTCCTCTTCTTTCCAATGCTTGATTTAACAACTTTGACTTAACTCTAAGTGAGAGAACAATTTAACAACTTGCTCTCTTCAAACAGTTAGTTGTAGATGATTAATCTCCATCCCATTAGTTTTTAAGACCCCCTGAGCTCCCAGCTATTTCCTTAACTTCCTTAGGAGGGAAAGGCTAACTCTCTAGAAAAAAAAATCCAAGATGTTGAAGAAGAAGAGAGAGAAGAAGAGTTGGTTATTTCATACCCGGCTTCTCACTATCGGAAAGAGTCCTGAAGCGGTTTACAAACACCTTTCCTTTCCTCTCTTTCCTACCCTGTGAGGTAGGAGGGGCTGAGAGAGCTTGAAGAGAACATCTGTAAGAGAACTGTGACTAGCCCAAGGTCACCCAGTTGGCTACATGTGGAGGAAGAGTGGGGAATCAAACCCAGTTCTCCAGATTAGGGGCTGCCGCTCTCAACCACTACACCACACTGGCTCTCTTGGTCCATCAGGGTCAGGATAATCTACTCAGCCTGGCAGCAGCTTTCTGAGGTCTCAGGTGGAGGTCTTTCAAACTACCTACCACCTGGTCCTTTTAGCTGGAGATGCTGGGGATTGAACCGGGGACCTTCTTCATACAAAGCAGAGGTTCCGCCACTGAGCCACAGCCTGAATCCAAGGCGTGGTCTTGCTTAAACAACAGCTTGGAAGCTGTATGCGTAAAGTTTGGGAACTGCCAACCATCCACTACCAGGAGGTTTTCTCTTCATGCTGACTGCACTCCTTCCTCCTCACAACTGGGAAGCCTGGAACACATCTTTGCTGGTTCCTGTCTGTGATGTTATGCTAAAAAGCTTGTTTGAATAGCCACAAAACAAAAGCCGGTTATCGAAACTAAAAGTGCAGACCTGTCATTGAAATACTGTTTGAGGGCAGTGGTTATTTTCCAGCTAACAATTGGGAGGTCTCCCATCCAAATATGACACAGGGCAGATACTGCTTCGCTTGCGATATCTGATGAAATCGAGCTAGCCTGGGCCTTCCAGGTCAGGGGAACTGAATTTTTACTCTATAGTAAACAAGCCATGAGAAAACAGTAGACAGAGCAGCAAGGCAGGATATAGTAGCACAACCTCCTCTTTCGCACCCAGCACCACACCCATTTCCATACCATGGCCATACTTAAGGTTCCCCTACTGAGCTAAGATGAAATGTGAGCAATGTGCATCCGTGTAGTGGTTAAAGAACGATGGCCTTTAATCTGGGGAGCCTGGTTAGATTGCCTACTCCTCCACATGCAGCCAGCTGGGTGACTTTAGACCAAGCACAATTCTCTCAGAGCTCTCTCAGCCTCACCTACCTCTCAGGTAAGTTGGGGAGAGAGGACAGGAAGTTGATTGTAAGCCCCTTCGAGACACAAGAGGCCTGCTAGGGGATCTTGGGCCTGTCACAGTCCTCTCAGAGCTCTCTCAGCCCCATCTACCTCCTTCACACTGTCCATCCAAAATGGCGGAGATGAGGAAGTTGGAAACAGAAAGCAAAGATTCTTTTATTTCTTTGAACCGGTCCATCAGTAAGTCAGAGCGGAAGGCTGGCTTGGCGCCATTTTATATAGCCATAAAAGGGGATTACTTTTGTTGGCGTCCCGTTCGTAGGCTGGAGTTTGCTCCTCGCTGCCCTCTCGGAGAGTTTAGTGCTTGTTTTTAGAGGTGGCAGCAATTCATCTTGGCGCCGGGAGTTTTGAGATGGAGACTGGGCCGGTTCATCCCCCATCAGGCTAATAAAGAGATTATGATACACTCTTTGAAGCGCTTAACGCGAGGCGAGCTTTCAGAAAACATCACTGAAAAGCTCCCTGAGATTTGATCGGGAATGATACATCGGGGAGGAGCGGGGAAGGAGAGGTTTAATGGCAGGTCTGACTCGCACTATTTTATCTTTACGGCTTGACTTGCTGAGCTCCTGGATGGAGTTATTGGCCGGCGCCATCTCCCACTCCCATGCACGAGCGCATAAGGAGTGGCAGAGGGAAGTGGGAATGGTGGTTAGCAGTGAAGAGGAGACGTGGTCTGTTGGTGTGACTCGTCCATGACCTTCTCACTGCTCAAGGTCACTGTCATCTAGGGAAGGCCGGACAGTGGCTCTTTGCAAACCTCAAGGTGGATGCAAGAGATCAGGGGTGGCCAAACTGTGGCTCTCCAGATGTCCAGGGACTACAGTTCCCATGAGCCCCTGCTAAATTTCTCCTTCAGGTAATTTAGTAATTTCTTTTCTAAACTGAAAAATCCCAGACTCCTCACCCACAGGGAAAGGGCTCCGAACCCTTAATCTTCTTGTGAGCCATCCTTTGGGACATGGAAGCTATAACGTCCCAAATATACCATACATCAGAAACAAAGTCTTAAGCATTCTGCAATCTAGATGAGGCAGGGCTCCCATTGGCCCACTCTCTTTACAGCCCCGCCTACATTTGCCCGCCTATCTTGATGATGGACACTTTGGGAGCCGCTGAATAGTTATGGAGCATTTGACCCCCTGACATAATTTTAGGACCGTAACCAGTGACTTTTACCAGGCGCCAGCTGACAATGCTTCTCCAGTTGGCAGAAAAGGGAAAGCCTTTTTGCTGTCGTCCAGTGGTTCTCAGCCTGGGGGTTAGGACCTCTTTGGTGTCGAATGACCCTTTCACAGGGGTCGCGGCAGGGCAAGCAGCTTGGCTGGGGGGGGGCACCATCCACACAACAGCCTTGCAGGGTAGATCGAGATAGAGCTTTGTCTGTCTGGGGAAATGGAAAAGACCGAGATCGGCATGGTGGGACAAGAGGCAGAACCGAACTGGGAAATCCCGGGAAGAAAACCAATCTCTATACAATCATGAAAAATGGATCTTCATTCCATTGGCCAGTTTCGGTTTAATTTCTGTGAAAGAACCCTTGCATAATTTTATGGTTGGGGGTCACCACAGCATGAGGAAGTGTATTAAAGGGTCGCGTCACTCACAGCATTAGAAAGGCTGAAAACCACTCCTGTAGTCAACATTGCTGGAAAGTTTTTGAACAGTGCCAAATCCGTTGCGAAAGCAGGTTCCGTGTTACCATCTGCCACAACAAAACCATCAATCACTGGCTGAGGGAGTCTGACATGCATGGCTGTCAGGTTCCCCATTTTAGCAGGGGAGGTATAGAGCCTCTCCCCCCCTCCCCAAATCCAGCCTACTTAAAAAGAACTCCCTGATGACTGAGTCACCCAGTGCTTTCAATGACCTCTGCTTTCCGTGTCGCCATAAATAACAACAAGCAATAAAGTCTTCCATGATTAATTAAAGCTACAGGAAGCCAGAGGAAGGGACGCCGCCATGATACGGTCTGCTAAATGGACGGGCGGCTCAGGAAACACAACGGCTTTTTAAATATATAAATAAATTATTGGGGAAAGTGAGAGGAAAAGAGATACCACTGGAGACATTTTACATCATTAGCGGAAGTTAATTATTGAAGGGCTTTTTTTTTTGTCCTGGAGCAAAACATCTCTTAGGTTCCGTGTTTGGAGAATGGTTTGAAAGCTCTAGTTGCAGAAAGTTCTCAGGCTAACTAGAGGATAAGATAGATGCTTGGATTCTCTCCATGGCAGGCATCCCCGTCTCAAGCAGGAGAGATAGTGGGAGAACAAAAAGAAACAACTGACCAGTCCTCTGGGAAATATTAAAGTTGGTATTTCAACCCCACCCCCCCAAAAAAAAATCCAGTTGCAAATGACTGCAAATGGTGCAATAACCAAAAACGTGTGAATTTCATAGAATCATAGAGTTGGAAGGGGCCACCAGGTTCATCTAGTCCAACCCCCTGTAGAATCTTCTGTCTGGATGTCCCAGACCAGCCCATTCTCATCGGGCAATGGTAAATCACCATCTCTCACCCTGAAAACCCTATGAGGTAGAATCATAGAATCAAAGAGTTGGAAGGGTTCTCCATGGTCATCTAGTCCAACCCCCTGCACAATGCAGGAACTCACAACTACCTTGTCATAATTTGGATACTACTTGATGGCACTTTCTACCACCGCTTTCTATTCTGGGAGTAATTTGTTACATTTAGATAGCATCTCCAATTCTTCATCTTGTTGATTGTATAGAGTTATCACATAGAAAGCACAAGCTGTCAGAGTCCCACTGTATACCGCATTGGTCAGACCACACCTGGAGTATTGTGTGCTGATCTGGAGGCCTTACTTCAAAAAGGATGTGGGTAAAATGGAGAGGGGGCAGAGGAGAGTGGTGAGGATGATCCAGGGCCTGGGGACCAAACCTGACGAGGAAAGGCTAAGGAACTTGGGAATGTTCAGCCTGCAGAAGAAAAGGTTGAGAGGAGATAGGATTGCTCTCTTGAAGTATCTGAAAGGTTGTCACTTGGAGGGCAGGGAGCAGTTCCTGTTGGCAGCAGAGTATAGGACCTGTAGTAATGGCTTTAAACTATGCATAGAATAGTTTACTGGCTAGATATCTGGGGGGGGGGATCACAGAGTAGTTCAGCAGATGGTGAGCTCCCTCTCCCTGGAGGTCTTTAAGCTGTGGCTGGACAGATACTTATCATGCATGCATCCAGCTAATCCTGCATTGAGCAGAGGGTTGTACTAGATGGCCTCTAAAGCCCCTCCCAGTTCCCTGATTCTCTGATTCTGTCCCTGGCCTGGCTATCCTGTCTCAGCAATTCTCAGAAGCTAAGCAGAGTCAGCCCTGGCTGGTACTTGGATGGGAGACCACCAAGGAAGCTTTGGGTTGATACACAGAGGCAGACAATGAATAAATCACTTCTGAACATCTTTTGCCCTGAATACCCTATTGGGTTTTCATACATATTCTGCAACGTGATGACACTTTCCACCCCCCCTAGATCTCTCCCCCCCCCCAGCGTGCTCCTGTGATGTGGCCGTTGATACATCCAAAGATGTTAGCCTCTGCACATCTCAGTCGGTGGCATTTCCACGGGAGAGTCATTCTATGGAATTCTGGAGACTGGCTGAAACCAACCGTCACTGACTCATGGTGGAAGGTAACCTTAAATGCCACATTGCATAGACAGAGAGGTTTACCGAGTGCTAAACGTCTAAGGCGAAACCATCCAAAGCGATATTTCATGCTTGACATTTATATCGATGGCAGCATCAAAATATTTACGTGTGGCTGTTTCCTGCGCTTTGCATGTTCCGCTTCCTTTGCATGCCTGCTCAATATTTATACACGCCGACACTTCAGTAACTCGGGATATTTTGAAGCACCGCCATTTTTCTGCCGAAGGCAACGCTGTCCTCTCTCTCTCTCTCGGAGTTCATTACCATTCCCTGCGGTGATGCAGTCGTTAAGTTGGGGGATCTCATTATGGAGCCATTAGGATAACATCAAACTGGTTTCAGTGTAGCACATTTGTTAATTATAAAGTAATCTAAACCAATCCAAAAGGAGAATCTATTTGATTTACTCTAATTGTTTATGGACACAATAAATCCCCTCCCACTTCTATTCTGAATGGGATCCAACTGGGGCAACGAGACCAAAGGGCTGTGTTTCATGCAGCTCATCAAACGGAGATTTCCCGTTGTTTAGCAGCTTGAAAATGAAAAGGTAAGAGGGTTCCTCCCCCCCTAGATAACAGCAAATGCCCATGGGGGGGGGGGGGAGAGAGCATCTGCTGACATCTGAAAAGCTCAAAACCACTCCACGCAATTAGCTAATGCCTCAAAGATGCTTCAGCATGATGGACAGAAGTTCTTGTTCCCAAATAGCAGAGCTATTGCCAAGCAGGTAGAAATATGCCCCAATGGGCAAAATTCAAGTTGAGAGGAACATTCTGTTATCGCTGGTTCTAGGAAGCATGGCATCTGCACATGAAGAGAGGCAGGATGGACAGATTTAGTCAGATTGGGGGGGGGGGCATTTGGCCTGAGCCTCGAGTTTGGAGAGGGCCTCAGGAGGGTTGCCCAGATGTCCACTGGGTACAAGAAACCTCCTGAGGGTTGCCCAGATGTCCACTGGGTACAAGAAACTGTTGACCTTGGACATTCTGGACGATGAGGGTGATCCAGGAAGTAGGTCTGTCTATATAACTGCATTGGCTAAAGTTACAAAAGGGTGCTCCAATTTCTCGACAAAGAGAAATCAAAAAGAACCCCCCCCCCCCGTCCCTCTTTTAAAGGAGAAAAGAGAGAAGGAGAGCTTGTCAGACAAAGAGATTCTCCTCCTCTAATGACTTCCTTGCATCTGGCTGCCACCGATTCATGCTGCTTCCTGGTAGCTGATGAAGTTCACCTTAGGTATCCTTCCCCTGCAAGGAATTGGAGAATCTGGTTGTGTTCAGAGATTCGGAAGAAATCTCAATCCCCTTTTTGCTCATCGATCAGTGGCGACTGAAGCAGGAACGAGAAGAAACCGTGGCCCGGCTTAACGTCTTTGTCGGAGACAAGAGGTCACCGTTTTAATTATATTCCTCATTGTTTCTCGTAATTAACTGCATTTCTTAATATTGCCAAGGCCGGCATTGTTTGGTGCAACTCATTAAGCAAATGATTTGTATGGAACCAACTTAGGGCCTATCCGTCTTCAGCTTTTTAAAAATTCTATTTAACTCTTTGGTGTCCCTCGTTTATCCTGGGGCGGGGAGGGCAGAGAGTCTCGCGAGGCAGGGAAATGACAGGAAAATCAATTAATTGGGGAGGGAGCTCTGCCCCAGCCTACCGATGTTCGTTTGAATTCACGAAACCCTGGTTGAGAAGGCTTGTACTCTTCCAAAGCAGCCATTTTCTTCAGACAAGCTGATCTCCATATCAGCCAATGATCAGCTTCCATTATGGGATATCTCCAGGCTCCACCTGGAAGTTGGCAACTCCAGTTTCTATCTTCTCCGGGAACTTGGCAGATATGCAGAATGATTGAAATTCGCCCACAGGAGAAGAAAATGCAGCATGGCCAAATTAGGCCTGAGTGTGCTTCAGGAGGCCTATCGGATGGCCAGCAACAAGATTCTGGTAAAGGGGAGAATCCTGGAAGACAGAGAAAGGGGTGGATTTAGAAACGTTACCCTGTTTCTGTAGGCACCTAAAGTGGCTTTCCCCTCAAAAGTTTACAAAACGCCCTTGAGGGCTTAGACTGAATTGAGGGAGGCTTTGGCATGGAAAGATTCCCATCTTTCCTTGTCCTACCTCTGAAGATGCCCGCCACAGATCCTGGCAAAATGTCAGGAGCTCAAATTACCAGAACATGGCCACACATCTTGGGAAACCCACAAAAGCCAGCTAAAACATCTCTCGAATATTCTGCTGGCTCCAAGTTTTGCCCTCTTACGAAATCCTCATACCCAAGGCCCTTTGGGCCTCCTGTGAATTCTCTCCTGCCCTCCCGCTGTCTGTATCACTCATCTTTCCCAATGTCAACCAGAAGTGGAACGGACTCGATGTTCAAGTGGGGCGCCTAGACTCGGCTTGGCCTCGTTTAATACTTCCCCAAACATTCTTTTCCCTTTCCCCCTCCGACTCGGCAATTAAATCACTTACCGGCTTCTTTAAGCTCAATTAGTGTCCTTAACCATCACATTATCTTTAATATGGAATAATTGCCTTTTCACCAAAGGAAGCAGGCCATCTCAAGCTCGTTAATATCTGTTTTAGTTGGAGGAAGGTGCTGAAATGTCAATAACTTGACGGCGGTTTCCCCCCCTCCCCTTCCCACAGGTAAATAGGAAAGCTTTTTAGAAAAGGGCTTAATAATGTATTACTGCGTCTCAAGGGGGCAATTATGCCGTCAGACGTGGCACCACGGCAGATCTGTGACTCTCCCTCCCTTGTGTTTACACAAGTGAGATGTTTAAATTATCCGCTTCTTATAAATGGTGAGAGAAATCAGCGTAGCGGAGGAGGGGAAAGCCGCAGAAAGTCGAGAGCCACATCGGGAAGTTTTGGGGGACGGGGAGAATAATTGCAGTGGCCCATGGACATGTCTTTGAGGGTGTTTCTTCATATACTTCCTTGTAGCCCATGTAGGGACTAGAGATGCAAACCTCCAAGCGGGGCCAGGGGATCCCCCAGAATTAAGCCCATCTCCTGATTATGGAGATCAGTTCCCTTGGAGAAAATAAACTGCTTCGGATTATCGTATGGCTGTATTGGGATGTTGTGACCCAGTTTACTAATTTCACAGGATTCACTTTTGCTTTATATTCCCACTGTCATGATGGTCAGTTCATAGTCTGAGGAAGAGTGCTTGCCCTCGAAAGCTCACACCTCGAATAAATCTTTGTTGGTCTTAAAGGTGCCACTAGACTCTGATTTTGTTTCTTCGAGCAGTGATTTCACTGAGCGTAAAAGGATGTGCACGTGTTAAAAATCTGCTCCCCCAAATCTCTTGTTGAAATAGCAAGCAGGCAGCTCTCTCCTTTGGGGAAGCTCCTTCAACACCCTGCCGGAATAATAAATATGGGCAATGGTCCCAAACATCGTAAATCCTTGCAGAACATCGCATGCAATTCTATACAACATTCTGTACACAGACTTCAGACTTGTGGAGGATGTCAAATTCACTCCCCACATCCATAAGAAATCTCCGGCACAAGTTGACTTTCTTTGCAAACGTCCAATTGACCTTCATTTTCAGACTTTCCCTTGTGGAAGTCATTTGAAAGTTTTCTCAAATTTTCCTTCCCTGGCGTATATTTCCCCCCCCCCTCCTTCTTCAGAAGAATAATTACCTGATACAGTTTTTTTTTTAAAGATGCAAATCTGTTAGCATTCACACCTAGAGACGATAACAACAATGTTTGGGTTGTTACAGCAACAACAAAGAGGGGAACGCACCATCTAAGCAATATATAAGCCAGATGTCCCATTCTGAGAAAGCACGGAACTTAGTTTCTCAAAGTCATTAAGGAGGCACCCTGGCGTGCTTAGGTATTTGAAAGCATATGGTAGGCTTTCATTTAAATACTACATCTTCGAGGTTCTGTCAGGTTATGTCTAATTTGAAGATTATAACTGGATGGTGTGTCGGGGAGCTTGGATAAGAATTTAATCTCTTTCCTGCGCTGTGCTTGGAATGGAAAGGTCTCCTGGCATCAGGGATGCATCACAAACACTTAAAATGGACATGATGGTTACGCATGATCATGACGGAGCATGGAGTGATGGCCACACTGTAAAAGGGAATTCGTTGGATTCGTTCACCCTCCACTGCATCCAAGGCTTCCTTTCAACACAGCCCAGAAGGATCATCCCCATCCTGTTCACACTCAGTTGTCTACAAGCACATCCAAATGCTTGAGATGATTGAAAACAACAGGTGCTCCGCGTGAAGTGTCCCAGGGCTCTTTATGAAATTAACAGCCCAATCCTAAATAGAGTTTCTGCTCTGATGTCAATGGATTAAGCGGGGTGGACTCTACTGGCAACGCACTTCATAACTCTGCATCTCCAAGTAGGTCTGGACCCAGCGATCTGGACACATCTTGGGCTTCTCTGAAGAACCAGAAAGCATTGCCGATTAGGGCCCCATTGTAGGGGTGTAATGTCAACAGATGGAAGGGATGTCAACAGATGCAGCCAAGGTGCCAGCCCACCTTCCAAAGCAGCCATTTTTTCCCCCGGGGGAACTGAATTTGGTAGACTGGAGATATGTTGTAATATGCCGGAGATTGGCCATTGGATTGGGGACAGGGCCTTATCACTCGTGGTCCCGCAAACTATATTTCCCTCATGAAATTCACCTGGCATGTACGATTAGAGCAGTGGCTCTCAACCTGGGGGTTGCGACCCCTTTCGGAGTCGAAAGGGGTCGTGGCATTAGGAAGGCTGAGGACCCCTGGACTAAGGGGTGGCAGAGGAAAAGCTGGTCACGTCATCGTGCTCAGGCCTGATGGGTTTTTATTTATCGTCGCTCAGTTTTTAGCATGCTCAGCCTGAGTTGCCATCCAGTTCAAGCCACATGCTGTTATGATTTTTTATTATTTTAAAGATTGATGCCCATGTGTAAAGATTCAGGCACTTGTTCTAGCCTAATGGCTGTTTTTATTTGAAGTGGCGGGCTGATGTTATTTCTTTAATGCATTTTGTGATTGTCTTTCCGAGTGCATTCAGCCATTTTGTGGTCAGAACAAGGCAGGGCTTAAATACTGAAAATAAACACATTGTAAAAGTTTTCATTGGATCTTGGGGGGGGGGGCGGGTGTGGGTCTGGTGACACCGGCGGCACGCCACCGTCGATAATTCAAAATTTCAAAGTGAAGGCAAGGGCCATGGTTTTCTTAACGCTTCTGTCCTTTTTATTGTGGAAGTTTAAATAATTGCTCAAAGACACTGGGATGGAGGGGGGCAGAGTTCACTGGTGCTTTTTCTCGCTTGCCGTGAACACAAATTCATATGTATTGAGAGCCTGTTTATTATCACAAGAAGAGCTTGTTCCCTGGGTATTTTCAGGGTCGCAATGCTGACAGGCTGGCACCTTGGCAGCATCTGTTGACATCCCTTCCATTCTCACTGGGTGAGGACTTTGATGACTTTGACAAAAATGCTGTTAATTACTGCCAAGGGTTGCCATGCGCCTCAGACAATCACTGCATTCGACAGTTGAGCTCTGAGCTGATTCTAGGACTTCTTCTTCGGAAGGCTTCTTGTCCTGAAGCCCTTCCCAGGTATTCAAGAAGAAGAGTTGGTTCCTATATGCTGCTTTTCCCTACCTGAAGGAGGCTCAAAGCTGTTGCCTTCCCATTCCTCTCCCCACAACAGACACCCTGTGAGGTGGGTGAGGCTGAGAGAGCCCTGATATCACTACTTGGTCAGAGCAGTTTTCTCAGTGCCGTGGCGAGCCCAAAGTCATTCAGCTGGCTGCATGTGGGGGAGCGCAGAATCGAACCCGGCATGCCAGATTAGAAGTCCGCACTCCTAACCACGACACCGAACTGGCTCAGATTGGCCAGGTCTTGTTTTGCAAGTGGAATGGACACCTTCGGAATCCTTCCCCTTACTTCCTTCATCACGGAGCGTGGCACATACGTATTTGGCTGCAGTTCTGAATTCTTTCAGACCCGTTCCCTTCCTCCGCTGAATTTCCGACAGCAACTCGAGCCTTGTTGGCTGCCAAAAATGTCTTCTCGTTATGGTGTCGTGGTTAAGAGTGGCAGCCTCTAATTTGGGAAATTTGATTTGATTTCCTCACTCCTCCACTTGCAGCCTGCTAGACCTGGGGCTAGTCACAGTTCTCTCTTACAGTTCTCTCAGAGCTCTCTCAGCCTCACCTACCTCACAAGTCATCCGTTATGGGGAGAAGAAGGGAAAGTTGTTTTCTAAGCCGCTTTGGGTCTCCTTCAGGTAGTGAAAAGCAGGGTACAAAAATCAACACTTGTACTCTCTTCTGCTATATCAAGATGTGTGTCTGTGTGTATCATTTTATACATTCAGTCAAACCAGTGATCAAACCAAGAGTGATAAAGTTCCATCCCAAAGTAGGGCAGGTGTGCAGCTATCTAACAAAGGGTCTGTAGAATGCAAGTCTTTACCTATTACAGCTGCATTTCAGCCTTCCTCCATAGAGCTCATCACTGCACACTTAGTACTCTAGTTTATCATCAGCATAACAACCTGGGGAGGGGGGTGTTCAGACTAAACCTGGGCAGTTGATTGCAGATCAACCGGCATGGCCAAATGGGAAATTGAAGCAAGATCTCCCTGGTTCTTGTCCAGTACTTGAATCATCCCATCAGTCTAGCTTTGAAGTGAACGGAAAGAACTGGGCAGTCAGCGCATGGTCCTGTTCTGGAATTAATTCCAAACTCGGAAAAGCTATCCTTCGAGGCCGTCCCTCCCTTGTACTGTGGAAATTCCTCTAGGGCAGTTTCCCTTGGTAAAGAATGTTTATTGTGCCTCTGCAATCTCCTGTTTATATGCCAAAGTGCACATTACGAGGTCTCATAAAGCAAGACATGATTACATAACAACATTGGCTTCCTGGAAGCCTTAAAACTACATATAACATTGGTGTCTACATTTGCAGGTGGGGAATACTTGAAATGCTTTCCAAGGTACTTTTCGGCAAAAAGGCTCCTAATTGTCCTTCCGAGTCCATTACGAGCCCTATTAAGCTTTGGCAGAAAGGCTTTGATTCAAGTGGCATGTCTGGCAATGTTGTACCTCTCGTTAGCATTAGCTAGTAATTGAATCGTAGAACCATGGCGTTGGAAGGGGCCACACAGGCCATCTAGTCCAACCCCCCTGCTCAATGCAGGATCAGCCTCAAGCATCCATGAGAAGAATCCTAGAACCATAGAGTTGGAGGGGGCAAAACAGTCCTTGATAAATATCCGCTTATAGAATCCTAGAACCATAGAGTTGGAGGGGGCCAAACAGTCCTTGATAAATATCCGCCTATAGAATCCTAGAACCATAGAGTTGGAAGGGGCCAAACAGTCCATCTAGGCCAACCCCCTGCTCAGTGCAGGATTAGCCTCCATGAGAAAAATCCTTGAAGAATATCAGTGAGGAGGAGCTCCCCACCTCTTTAGGCAGCCAATTCCACTGCTGAACTACTCTGACTACAAAATCCCCCCCCCCGATATCCAATTGGTACATGTAGTTGAAACCTATTATCTTCCGCTGACAACAGGAACTACTCCCTGCCCACCTCCAAGGAAGCACCTTTGAAACCCTTCAAGAGATCCATCCTGTCCCCTCTCAACCTCTCCTCCTCCAGACTGAACATTCCCAAGTCCCTCAGCCTCTCTGTCTTGCATGGGTATAGCTCCCCTTTAGTCCTTTCTATAGCAGGAGGGAAATACGACCTTTAAGCCCTGTGATGGCGAATCAGCTGGTAGAGAGTGCTTTCTGACACAACTTCACCTTACCTGAACTATCCCCCCAAGAAACAGGAGGATCGGGTGGCCAAGACAAGCTTGGCTTGGTTGTCAGAGCGCATTCCCATTCCGGTGTGCTGCAGTCAGAGGTCAGCTCCTTGCAAACACATGGGGATGCGTTTCCGGGATACGCAGCGATCCTCCCTCCTGCCAGGTGAATAATCTCAGGAACCATGTTAAATGAAAGCCCTTTCAATCACCTGAACACACCTTTAAAAGAGAAGGAGACCGTAGGCAGGGGATGCTAGCTGTTATAGAATTCCCTACGGTAGACAACGCTCAGCTTAGCTCTCCAGCTCTCTCTCTCGAAAGAAGTGCATTTCTTGGCAGCTTGGTAATTTCGAAAATGCTTTATCATTATTCAACAGAACACAGACCTCAACGGAGGAAAAAGCCTACTGATTAAGTAAATACCTTGCAGAAATGTACATGTGAACGAGATCTACATTTTTTTTGGAGCAATGTAAGTGACAGACTAATACTAAAAGAATTCTGTGCGTTTAAAAGAGTGCTGGAGCACAAGAGAAATCACAGGTAGCTTAAAGGCACTGTGCAGGGGGTTGGACTAGATGACCCAGGAGTTCCCTTCCAACTCTATGATTCTATGATACTATGATCATTTATTTTATCATTTGTTTACAAAACTGGCGTGCCAGCTGCCTGCCCAATAAGGGCCACCAAAATGGCTATCAGTTAAAAACAAAACATTCTAGAAACAGGTAAACATAATGCATGGAAACATTTTAAAACCGGAAACAAGACATGTATTAAAAGCAAATGCAATGTAAGTTTTTGAGTGTTTTCCAACCTCAGCCCCACACAGTTGGGGCCTGGGACCCATCTCCAGCCTCCTGAGCGGGATTGCCAATGTAAATCTGGGCTTGTACAACATAGTTTAATGCTCATCTATTTTTCAAATAGATGGCACACAGCTTTCTCTTGCTAACTCCTTTTTTTACTTCTGTTACTTAAGATAACGAGGCAATTATTTTCGCAGACAGAGCCTGTTTTTGTGAAAGGTGATTTTCTTTCTGTTTTTCTTTTTAATTTCGCCAGTCTTGATGCAAGAGAATGGTTTCCCTTTTCCCCACACCGAAAAAAACGAGCAAAAAAAAAAAAAAGCAGAAACACGTTTCTAATCAGAAACCAGCTGAAACCTGACCTGACTTCAACATACCTTTGAGCCAAAAGTCTTCTAAGGCGGCTGAACTCCCGCCGTGGGGCTTTAACAAGGCATTTGGCTTTACGAGGCCCCAAATGTGGAAGTTTAACAACCCTGCCTAACAAAGAGTAACGCTCAATAGAGATCAATGGGGGGGGGGGACACAGGAATACTAGTACAGGAGCTATTCTGCATAGAAAAGGAGGCCTTAGAACAGGGGCAGGCAAACTGTGGCCCTCCAGATGTCCATAGACGACAATTCCCATGAGCCCCTGCCAGCAAATGCCAACCAATCTAGTCCAACCCTCTGCTCAATGCAAGAGCAGCCTAAAGCATCCTTTCTAAGTCTCTCTCCAGCTGCTGCTTGAAGACCACCAGTGAGGGGGAGCTCCCCACCTCTTTAGGCAGCTGATTCCAGCACTGACCTAGTCAGGTTGTGAATTTTTCCCCCCTGATAATTGTTGTCCCCCAAGTACCAAGAATCACTGCCCCAGACATCTTTGTGGCTAATATCCACTGGGGGACCTGAGTTCCTTATGTACATCCAGTTTTCTCATGCAGCTGTCTGTGCTTGAAGCTGCCAATGCTTCCTGTGGCCGTGAATTCCACGTGTTCCCTCCCTGGTGGAAGAAGTAAGCATGTCCTCAGGGGAACGAATCTTTGTCATCTGGAGATCATTTGTAATTCTGGTCCCCCAGAGCAGGGGTACTCAACCTGTGGTCCTCCAGATGTTCATGGACTACAATTCCCTGCCAGCAAATGCTGGCAGGGGCTCCTGGGAACCGTAGCCCATGAACATCTGGAGGACCACAGGTTGACTACCCCTGCCCCAGAGGACAAGGATCAGATGAAAGAACGAAAGAACTAAAGGCGATCTTTTTCTAAATCTGAGGATTGAAAGACTGTCGAATGCTGCCAGGATCAGTTTGAAAAGGAGAGGGAGAGGAAGGAGAGGAAGGGGAGCCATTGTAAGGAGACTCCTCCGGGTAGTGAAAAGCGGGGTATCAAAATCAGCTCTTTCCCTTCTGCACAAAGCACCATGTAGACGGCGAGCTCTGTAAACAAACAGGAGCTCAAAACACATCCCCCAGCCCCAAAGAGCAATCACGCTGGGCTGGCTGCAAACTTTTGAGACGTGTCTCTCTGGTTCTTCCTGTCCAGGACGGTGACAGTGATGTGTGATCGGACGGCTGATTCCCGGCGGCAGCGCAAGCGAATGTGAAAAGAATGATCTGCCTTTTAAAGGTCTGTGGGAATGCAGCACCTGTCAGATGGCATTACCCGCACGCTTCTTCGGAGAAAGCCGCAGCTGGGCTGATTCCATTGTTGCCGGTGCAGCTCAATTAACTCCTCCGGCAGCTGAGAAAAAGAGGCATTTGCATGCTTGGCTGCGGCAAACCTCTGTTTTGCTGAGGACCGACTTGGGGGGCTGGTCCATCATGTGTTTGGCCCCCCGTCCGGGGCCCGAAGGAGCAAAGAGGCACACTCACCGCCTACAGTAGTTCGTGCGGAGTGGCCGACCAGGGTGAACTGAAATCTGGAGAACTCGGTTTGATTCCCTGCTCCTCTGCATGCAGCCAGCTGTTTGATCTTGGGCTAGTCACAGTCCTGACAGAGCTGTTCTCACTAAATCCATGACCGTTCTTGTCCCCTCACCATCTCTTCTACTGGATGCTCCTTTTGTGAACGGATGGGCTAAACGGATCATGCACAAGCACTTCAGTGGATCTCACCCTTAGCTACCGCTCCCCTGAGCAAGTTTCAAGCCTTCCTTTCACCTTAAGGAGGCTTCTCTCAACTTAAGTGACCTCCTCTCCAATAGAAGAGTGACTTTCATTGCAGGAAAGCTCCTTTGCCTGGAGATGGGTTCACTGGAGGTAGGTGAGTTTCACGTCATCATATAGAAACAATCAATTTTGAGGGCCAACACTAAGTGGTCTTGACCTGGACAGCCCAAGCCAGACCCATCTCCTCAGATCTCAGAAGCTAGGCAGGGCCAGCCCTGGTTAGTACTTGGATGGACTTTCTTGGATCTTCTCGGACCTGAAAAGATCTTTAAGTAGACTGATCCCTAAAGAAGCCTTTCCAAAGTGACCGCAGAGATCCCGAAAGTGGTGCTTAGCCCAGAGTTGCACCATGAAGGATGGTCCAGTCTGCCTGAGAGAATTCTGAAGCAGCCCTTTCTAGCTGCACATGGGACTCTGGATGGCCATCTCTTTTGTGCCTTAGCTTTCCTCCATATTTGAACTGCTTCTGTAGGACAGGTTTCCAATTTTTGTTTGCAGCTCTGATTTTGACAGGAAGGCAGAGACAGGGCCCTGCTTTGACTTAGAACGTCGGGGTTTTAGGACAGTATCTTTGACTCATTACCTACCAACGTCTGTACTGGGATGGGAGACCACCAGAGAACTTCAGGGTTATGATGCAGAGGTAGGCGGCTCTTGGCTTGAAAACCCTACAAGGTTACCTAAGTAGGGATTGGCCCTTAACCAGAAAAAAAAAACATGGTGAGTCTCATTTTGTGATTCCTGGCCGAACCACAAAGCGAACCAATCTGAGAGGGTTGGTCATGAAACGAACCAGTTTGTGGTCCCACCAATCCCATTGAAAGGAACCACAGTCCCTTTCAACAGGGTTTGCAGAAAGCCCAGCGGAACGATGGGGAGCATCTGCAACCACATGCCTCAGTTAGCGGTATGGGAGAAATTACGTAGTAGGGTTAGAGCACTTTCGTCCGGCTGTCTTTACGGGGCCCTGAGGTTCGTATTCATTAATTTAGACAAGAGTCCAGACAAAGTCAAAAGAGAGGTCACTTGTAGAATTTTTTGCCTCTCCGTCAAAGCTTTTGACTCCCTCCTGAAATCTTCACTTACGCATTCAGTTCTAGTTACAGTTTTTCACCCAAATGATCTGATGGCCATTAGCAAATCATTTTGCCATGTGCGGAATATTACTCTACGGTGGACCATCATATCTCAAGAAGACATTAAAATATGCCCTGATTACTGACCGCGCTGATTATTATAAATCTTTATTTCCACATTCCCGAGGAGGAAACGAGCTTTTGTGGATGCAATTTATTCAAAAAATGCAGCCGCCAAGGGCTCCTCTCTGGAACTAAAAAATGTAATCATATAATGAGAGTAGAGGAGCCTTGCGGAGTGAAACGGAAAATTCATCTTCAGATCCTTTTGATCCTTCTGCCTTGCATGAGAGGAAGGCCTGTCATACTTTAAACAGCTCCCTATGTTAATTCCCTTTTTGAAAACATCTTAGTCTGCCTTAAAGAAGTTGTGAAGGAACTCTTCCCCGCCCTAAGTAAACCCCACCAAAAGTCCACAGAAGAGGTTGGATTGACCGCAGAATGGACCAGATGCTCAGTGATAGAGAAGCCGCTAGCTCATTGGCGAGTACCCGCTTTTTATACAAAAGGTCCCAGGTTCGATCCCTGGCAGCTCCAGGCCAGAGGATCAGGTAGCAGGTCATGTGGAAGTCCTCTGACCTAAGACCCTGGAGAAGCTGCTGCCATTCTGAGTAGACAATTCTGATCTTGGTGGACCATCGTTCGGACTCAGAATGAGGAAGCTTAATGTGTGAGTCTTCATGTCTTGAAAAGCCACACGGAGTTCTAGTTTCTTTGGGGAGGGGCTATGGCTCAGTGTTAGAACATCTGTTTGGCCAGCCGAAAGTGCCAGGTTCAGTCCCCAACATCTCCCAGTTCAATCCCCAACACCTCCAGCCAGAAGCCAGCATGATGTAGCGGTTAAGGATGGCGGCCTCTAATCTGGAGAACCAGGTTCGATTTCCCATTCTGCCCTATGCGGTCAGCTGGGTGATTTGGGGCCAGTCACAATTCGCTTGGAGCTATCCTCACAGAGGATAAAATGCTTGTGCCGAAGCCTGGAATACGGCCGCTCTGCTCTGTGAGTTCCCCCCTCTCTGTTCAGGGCACTGACCTGACTTCATTAGAGAGAAATAATATGTTTTCATTAGGTCTCAATTGCCTGTTAGGCCCCTACGAGCCTCCGTTTGAAACTATCACCGACTGTGGAGTTTACAAAAACCAGAATGTCTTCCTTGCCATTATCTCAGCCACAACAGTGAGAAAAGCCATTTGTGTGGGTGTGTGATTATTCGCCTTCCGATATAACGGGGAAAGAATCTATGGCCCTGTGTATCTTCCCTGGGTTTTTGTGAGGACCCGTGCTAAAAACCATGCAAGGTGGCTTCGTTTTCGCGCATCGAGGGCAATCGTTGGTGCCCCCGTTCAGCAGGACATCAGAGGCAAGAGATTGAAGCCTGCCTCCTGTTAGGACAACTGTCCCGGAGACTTTAAAGCTATCTTATGCTATTATGAGCTGGGGCCACAGAGTAGCTAAGATGGCAGAAGTGACCATTGTTATTTCTTGCAAAGGACAGCTCCTTCTAGGGTTATCAAATTTGGGGTTCATGGGAATTGTAGTCCATGGACATCTGGAGGACCACAGGTTGACTACCCCTGCTCTAGAGATCTCAGAGAGGGCACCTGGGGAGGGTGGAACTGAGAGAGGGGAAAGAGATTAGCAAGGGTGTTGACAGGTTGGGAAAAACTTGGAGACTTTGGGATGGAGCTTGCAGAAGGTAGATGCACTGCTGGGCACGGTCAGCCTTGCAGGGTCAGGAGGGAAGCCTGGAGCAGGAACAGCTACTACTGGCTTCTTTCAACTGGAGGTGGTGGAGCTCTCTCAGCCCCTCCTCCCTCCCAGGGTGCCTGCTGTGGGGGGAGGGAGGGAAGGCGATTGTCAGCTGTTTTGAGACTCCTCCAGATAGTGAAGAGTGGGGGATATAAAAGTTCTTCTTCTACTTCTTTTTATGCATTCGTGGAGAGCCCTTTGCGTTTGGAGAAACATAAAGTTGCAGCCCAAACCCTGATGTTCCAGACATCCCTGAGCTGACCTCCTTCATTGTCCTTTTCCTAAGTAGGTCGAGGTTCACTGGATCAGGGGGTTCGTGCTCTGAAAGACAGGTAGGATTGCTCCTTTGAGCTGTAAAGGGCAGTCAACTTGGCCATGAAGCTTCTGAGCAAGGCATTTTGCATGGGTCAGGGAACACACTGATGCTCTGGCTAGCCTGATCTCATCAGATCTCGAAAGCGAAGCAGAGATGGCCATGGTTAGTATTTGAACGGGAGACCTCCAAGGAATCCCAGGTTCGTGACACAGAGGAAGGCCATTCCTTGAAATAACACCTTGGGAAGGAAGGTGGCCTGGTATAACCCTCCTTCATCAGATCTCAGAAACTAAGTAGGGTTGGTACTTGGATGGGAGACCACCAAGGATGGGTCTGCAGAGGAAGGCAATGGCCAACCTCCTCTGATTCCCCCTTGCTTTGAAAGCCCCTTGTTGGTTCCCCGTAAGGCTTGGAAAGGAGACCACCAAGGATGGCTCTGCAGAGGAAGGCAATGGCCAACCTCCTCTGATTATCCCATTGGTCCTCATGAGTCAGTTGTGACTTGATGGCCCACACACTGCTGATTTTCACAACAGTCATAGGAATTGAATCAAAAGAAAAATAAACTCTATCCTTTTTTGGATATTTTGGAAAGGAGGGAGTCTTATTATGATAACACATTTGATCTAAGGTGAGATGAACGCATCTTCTCCCAACCCTTCAAGTAGCTCCCATAAACCATTCTTGAAAAAGTTCCCGGGCAACGTCCTCGTAAATCATTGAAGTGACAACCTTGGAATCAAATTAATAGCTCCGGTCCTACCTTGGCGGCTGCCAGGCGCTGTGCTCCCCGCTGCCAGAATATTTGCATTTCCCTCTGTCCTTAAGCCATGCAGGCAAGAGCTAGAGCTCCTCCGTCAGTCTCTTCGCTTCCTTTGGTTCCCTGAGTTCTTTTGATTAAATTTATGCATTCGTTTCCTTGGGGGGGAAAGAGAATTTTTATTTATTTATTTATTTTGCTGGATACAGTTGGATTACACCTCCACAGAGATGCGGGATTAGAGTCGTTGGCCAAGGTATTTGAAAACCAGTCAACAGTTTAGCAAGTTAACAGCTGTACAAGGTTTTTTCTTTCTTTCTTTCTTTCTTTCTCCCCCTCCCCTTCCCCAACTTTAGGAACAATGGCTGGCGTAGCTCAGTACAGAATATGCATCATTCAAGTTCATGCGAGACTTGTAATGAAATGTGCAATTCGTGCTTCGGGGAGAATGGCGACTCCTGAATTAACGGTCGTTTCAAGAGGGCGGCCATCTTGGACTGCAGGCAAAGAGCTCCATTTGAGTCCAGGAGCAACTTAAGAGACCAATAAGATTTCCGGAGTAGAAGCTTATGAGCGCCAACATTCTTTGGGCTTTGATTCTTGAATGTTTATACCGTTGCCAGAGTTTGAATATGTAGAGCAGGCATTCTCAACCAGGCTGTCGCGAGACCATAGAGTTGACTCACGGCTTTGGGAGAGTTTCCTGAATGGGTGGGAGTTAATACAGTTTTACATATTTTTAAAATGTGTTAAATAAAGGTTTTTTGGGTCCATATATGGTCATTTTGACCTGCTCTCCCCTCCCCAAATGGCCAGTGATGGGTCTGGAGGGAGTGGGAAGGGGAGGGGCCTTCAGCTATGCTTCCCAACTATATTCTGCATATTGGTGGCACTTCTGGGGTTTCTCAAAGGAATAGGAATAGGAGTAGGAATAGGAATAGGAAAAATGCTTCCAGGGTTTGTCAACAACAACAAAAAAAAAACTTGAGAAAGGCTGATAGAGAGTGAGCAAAGCACTAGGCAGCTTAAAACAATAAAATAGTTTTATTTATGAAGAGAAACGACTATGTATAGAAAAGGGAGAGAGAGAGAGACCTAACTAGCTAGCTAGCTGTTGTCTGCAGTCATTCTTCTGATCGACAATCAGGGCCTTTTCGCACAGGGATCTTTGTTGCAAATTGTTTGCGGAATGAAAAATCGCCATTTAAAATAGTGGAATTCGTCGTTATGCATACCTGCCTTTGTAGTGGAATCAGTTGCGTTTTTTAGCGTTTCCCACAGGCTTCCGGTCTCGGCAGAAATCGCTAGAAAGGAAGCGCTATTGCCAAGCTCGTCCCGCCCCTGGCCGTCAAGCAGCCAATGGGCAGCCGTTAGCATGCTCCCAAACAGCCCCTTTCCCTTTAAGAAAGGTTTTAAAAAAAAAAAAAACGACCCATAGCAATGAATCTAGGTAGATTCGTTGCTACGGAGAGACCCATCCAGCTGCCTAATGTGAGCTGTCGTTTGATTGTATGATCATTTGCACGCTGCCTTGAGTGATAAAAAAAAAAATCCCCCCCCCCTCTCACGGGCACGATTTTCGGCTGAATTTATTTGTAAAAAATAAAGGGACTTTATTTCAGCAAACGGGCTTTTCAGTTGTTTGTGCTTAGTGACTAAAGGTGAAGGACTGAAGCCAGGGAAGCCTCTAAACAGAAAGAGGCTCGCCGGTGCGTTTATCCCCGCTCGCTCGGAGAAAAAAAAATGGCGATCGCTTCGCCGGAAGTTTGGAGGAGAGAGCCAGGGGGAGGGACTTTGAAGAACCAGCAACAATGGTAACGCACAGATCTTTAGCGCTACTGTTGCAGATTGGTTGCAGGAGTGTTTCGCTATCCGGAGGGTGAATCCACTTTTCTGGATTCCCCTGAAAGCGCCACAACGAAGCGCTTTTTGCTGATTGGTTTCAGGATTGTTGCAGATTGTCTACGACGTCGTGGGTTATGTCAAATTAGTAGCGTTTCCAAATAGCAACCATTCTGCTACTTTGAAGCCGTGCGAAATGGCCCTCACTCTAGAGGCAAGCAGGGAGGAAGCATGTTCAAGAAAAAGAACTGGCTTTTGTATCCCGCTTTTCATATGTGAAGGAGTTTCAAAGCGGTTTATAATCACCTTTCCTTTCAGGCTTTCCCTGCAGTGAGTGGTGCTTTTGGGGAGTCAATGGATTTGGAGGTTTTGACAGTTGTTACGGTTTTAGTGTGGATTCTCTTTCCGATTTATTAATACACACTGTACAAGTGATATATGAGAGTCCACTTACTGTTAATTCTTCAAAGCATTTTCTCCTTTTTTGGATTGTAACCTCCACGTAGTGGCTGGAGGTCTCCTGGGATTACAACCAACCTCCATGCAACAGAGACCAGTTCCCCTGGAGGAAATGCCCTGAAGGAAATAATTCTATAGAATTATCCCCCATTGAAGTCCCTCCCCTCCCCAAACCCTTCCCTCCCCTTCCCTTCTCAGGCTCCCCCGCCCTCCACCCACCAAATCGCCAGATCTTTCTCCACCCAGATCTGGCAGCTCTTCTACAATTTGGCAGGGAGAAATGTGTCTTATGCTGGGATATTGAATAGACGGTAAAAAAGGGACCCATTCCTGTCTCCCAAACATTACATTAGTACGAAGATCATTACCAGTTCATAAACCAAACCCGATGAAAGCAGGAACCTCGAAAAACAACAACGAAAGTTCAGAGTCCCCTTATTTGGTGTTTGTGGCTGTTGCCCTTGTGTCCAGCTGTACTGTCAACCGTGTTATTAACGGACTGATTCCAGAGATAATGTTATTTAATTAAACAGCTTTGCAGCTTACCACTGTTTGGGGAGCTTGCTAATTAATCTTTATGTAATTGCTCTGCGATGGAGTATAGCAGAAGTGGTTAAATTATACATTCTCCTTTTCAGATTGCATCTCATTTTGGAGTAGAAGCTCTTGTTAACAGGAGAGGAGGGAAGAGGTGAGGAGTTAACTTGCCTGGGCTTGTTTTCCTTCAGGGCTAACCTTGGACATGTTGGCTCCCTGAGGTAACTTGGCCAGTTTTTCAGTCCAAGTCCTGCCCCAGGAATAGTATTTCTTATGGCGGGTTGGGAAATGCCTGTAGATTTGGGAGCGGAGCCTGAGGAGGACGGTGTTTGAGGTGAAGAAGGACCTCTGTAAGGTGTGAAGCCATATAGTTCTCCAGAGGGTCTAGAGGTCAACTGTAATTCTCAGAGATTTGTGTTGTATCTATCTGGATGTTGGCAAGCATACCCAGGAAGGCATCAGGAGAACATCCTGGCAACCCTCACAGATAGCTCTGTGGCTTCCTTGAAGGGACCAAACTGTGGCTTTCTAGATTTCTATGGACTACAGTTACCATGAGCCCCTGCCAGCATGGCCAGTTGGCAGGGCCTCATGGTCACTGTAGTCCATGGACATCTGGACATCCACAGTTTGCTCCCCCTCCCTCCTTCCCCGAACTTGGACTTCTGTAGTTGGCAACAGCACTGGTGACCAAGATCACCTCCCCATGAACCCAAGAATCCCCTGGTCTGCGTCTCCTTCTTTGAACCGCTGCCTGCCATGTCCTCCTCTGCCCCAGAGTGCTGCTGGCGTACAGACAAAGGGGATGTAACAGGCGGGCGATGTGAGGGTGGCGAGGGAAACATCCTCTGCACAATTCTACTTCTTCATGCAGAAGCACAATGGCTGTAGCGATGCTTTTAAATGACTGTTTAACAAAGGAACAATTTGCCTGTTGGAGCAATAGACGGTGCAACCAATTCCATTTCAGTGGGCTTTGAAATCATACTAGAAGAAAGAGGCTCATGCCTTGTCTTGCACACAAAGAAGATGATACGGTTGCGGGGGGGGGGGGGTGTAACAGGAGTTTTCACTTAGTGCAGGCAGTCAGCCAGGAGTCATTTCAGTGCTTCTGCTCAGGTGAAGACTACGGCACATGTGAAAATCGTCCGCGGGATCCTGATGGTGGAGCTGACGCCTGTTCACAGAGCCTGTCAAGAGCATCAGAATGGGGTCATCTCTGCTCACATGATCTTTGCCTTGCTGGACTCAACTGTCCCCTTTTGCACATCCTTTCTAAGCACATGAGTTGAGGAGTCCTAAAGCCGTGGAGTCCTGCTGGAGCTTTCTGCATTCCTCAGGGCCTGCAAAATGGAGCTCTTCTGCCAGGTGGTTGAGGCCTATGGTTGAGGCCAGGGTCTGAGTAGAAGATCTGATCGCCCCCCAAACACACACACATACACCTTGGTGCTGAGAAGCAGTACGCCAGGGTTATCTATGACGGGGGTTATGGTTCCCCTCTTGCCACTTCCCTATTGTATGATGTTTATGGGGAGGTATGTAGTAGGTTTTTACCACCATGTTTGTTGATCTATGTATTGTAATTTTTATGTCCCTTTTTCATTTTAATAGGGTTTTATTGGGGTTTTTAATTGTGAACGATTGTAACCTGCCACAAGCCAGTCTTGGGAGTGGCAGGGAATAAAAAATCATGTTCAAATCCATTATGAGCTCCTCTGATGAATTTCCTTACAGTTTAGATCAGGCTTTCTCAACCAGGCTTTCATGAAACCCTAGGGTTCCTTGATGGCCCTGGAAGGGTTTCCCGAATAGGTGGGAGTTAAATTAAATGTTATATATTTTTTAAAAATATGTTAAACATTCATCCAGTGATATAACCATATATGGTCATGTTGACATGTGCCCCCGCTCCCAAAATAACCCATGATGGGTCTAGAGGAGTGGAGAAGGGGAGGGACACAGTGTGTCCACAGCTCTGCTTCCCAACCATCTTCTGCACGATCATGCCACTTCTGGGGTTTTTCAAAGCCTAAAGAATGTTTCAGGAGTTTTTCAGCAGTAAAAAAGTTGAGAAATGCTGGTTTAGATGAATGCTGAACAAAGTTACAAGCTGTCCAAGCCAAAAGGGAAAAAAATCAATCTCTGACTCCTATGAGTAAAGGCAGAAGTGGTGAATAATTAAATCTTGGTTCTAAGCATTCTGGGAGAAAGAGATTTCCTTAGTAGGCATTTTGGTTGCAGATGCTTGAATGTTTACAGCGGCAGCTAGGATATCGGGTGTTTTGTAGCATGGAAGTAACTTACCTAATGTGATCTCTCTCACTCTCTCTCTCTCTTTTTGTGAGATGAAGGAAGAGCCAAGGTATGACTGAACATAAATCGTGATAACAGAGTACAAATACACACAGGAGGATATGCACAAACAAGAAAAAAAAATGTGTAGCTCCATAAATCCAGGAAGTTTCCAAAGAATTCATTTCAGCTGTGGCAAACCATCTTATATTTCAACCACAGGTCAACATTAAGCCGAGCAAGAAGAAAAGTATCTTGTCTTCAATATCTTGAATAGTAATAATCAAACATAACCAAGAAGCAGATCCTAGGTCTAAACTAGTTTCATTGTATTTCTTCAGTTGTTACCCAAAAGATATTGAGCTCTGCCTGAATTTATTGGCAGCGTGCAATTATTATACCACTAAGAAAGTCCAATGAAACTAGTTTGGACCTAGGATAAAGATACTGCAGACAAGAGACTTTTCTTCTTAGCTTAATGTTGACCTTCCATGTTGAAATGAATTCTTAGGAAACTTACAGGATGTATTGAGTCAAATGTTTGTTTGCTTGGTATTCTTGCTTCAACATAAGTGATGTCATCAACTCTAGGGCCCAGCCTAGAGTTTCCAGGAGGTAGGAAAGTGCCTTTCATGGCAATGATTTGCATTGACCCAGCCTCTACTTTTGAGTTCTGTTTCTAGTTGCTCATGTTGTCAATTTGATTGAAACCCAGGATCCTCATAGACACACACAAAATGCACTGGTTCTGCTGAGCTCTGGTTCTGCTGCTGAGCTGGCCTTGCAAAAATACCATGTCTTCATTCTCACTACAGAGATTATCAGAGACATTTTGTTCTGCTTGTGCTGCTGCCAAGCTATTTCCCCCCACTGGAAACAATGGAGGATGCAGGCACCTTCTTTGGGTGCCCAGAGAATTGGACCCCCTAGACCGAACCTTTTGGAACTTGGGGGTTCTTTTGAGGAGAGGCTCCAGCAACTACACTGACAATGTGGTGCCTCTACCTCAAACCTCACCTCCATCAGACCACTGAATATACTGAGGCTAGATTGGCCATTGACTTTAATGGTCTCAAATATTACTGAATGCAATTACCGACCCCAGTATTGGTATTTGAGAATATTGGCAAATGCCAATATTTTTGGATCCAATATACCCAAAACCAATTTTTCCCCCTTGCACATACCTAGTGCATGTGAAATATCCCACACCCTTCATCAGTATAGATACTCCCTCCCTAACAAAAAGTGCTCACCTGGAACTTTAGGGCATTTTCTGACTTGGTATGCTAACATTATGGACTGATGAGAGAAACCCAAAATCTTGTAAAAGTTCTGTTTTGGGGGTTTTTTTTGCAAAAAATGATAAAATCTTAAATCTTGTTCTAGCTTCCCCCCCTATTGTGAATAGAGGGATGATAGATGTCTTTGAAGGGTTATGTCTTCATGTCAACGCTTTGTAGCTACTGCTGAACTCTTGAGTAAAAATGTTTTTTTTTAAACCCGGCTTTTAAGCTTGCTCCCGTCTCCTGAGTGTCCAAATCCATCCCAGCTGCCTTTTGTGATGGTGATTTCCTCTTCCTTTCTCTGAATCCAAAGGCGAAGGGCTTTCCTTGGATGGCACAAGGTGAAGGGAGGTCAGGGCTTGTGCCAGAATTCAGTCATGGGGTTTGCCCTTGTATTGGGACATTTATGTATTTATTATTTGTTCTTTAGATTTATTACCTGCCGCTATCGAGAACCATCTCACGGCAGGTTACAACATATAAACAATAAAAACAAAAAACCTGAAGTTGGATCCAATCCACAGGGCTGGAGCCAAAGTTGTTGTTGCTTTCTCTTGTGGGAGGCCCCTTCTCTTCCAGGAGTACAAGATTACCTTCCCTGTATGGGAAAAGTCCTTCCAGGAAGTTAGTACATTTTGACAGGACTTGCTCTGCATCAGTGTAAACCTGTGGGAAATCTTTAGAAGAAGGTCCAGCAAAATCCATAGCTCTAAGCACTTCAGAGTCCCCAAGAGAGAGCCCTAAGTAACCAACCACACACAGCAAAGGAGATGGAGAACCAGTTGGATCCATCCTCTTCCAGAACCCAACAAACTCCTCCTCTGGGGCTCAGGTATTCCCTTCTGTCTAGTCCTAATTTTGCCCAGTCCTATGCAGAAGAAGGTCAACTAATCTCTGAGTACTGGCAAGATCTGCCTCCAACCCAGGCAACAGGAAGTATGGGGGCTTCAGGGTCTTTTAAACTCCTTAGGGGAACTCCAACTTTTGTTGGCTCAACACACCATGAATGGATTCCAACCTTTGACTGCCCCTGATGACAGGTCACTAATACAGTTAGTCTGTGGCTCCCTTGCCTGAATTCACATTTTTGGATTCAACTCTATAGTCTTGGTCCAGCCCATCATGTCCAAGTACTGGGTTCTTTGCCCAGAAAAATTAAGTGTTCAATCCTTGATCCCTCTTCCTGGTTGTGATGCGGCAGCAATGTGGGGTGGGGGTGGGGAGGGAGCAGACCAGGGCCCATGTTGGATCTGATCTTGTTTGAATCATCTGAAGTTCCAGTTCATTGTTAGGGTTGCAGCACCAGCTCTAAATAATAGTTGTGTGCCGTCAAGCCGCTCACAACCAACTCATGGCGACCCCTAGGCCATGGTAGATGTGATGAGATTGAGCTATCCTTGGCTATCCTTCCTGACCAGAGATGAGCAGAGGTAGTTAGCCACTGACTGCCTCTGGAGAGCAACCCTGGTGCCCCTTGGTGGTCTCCCTCTTATGGCTAACCATGGCTAACCCTGCTTAGCTTCATAGTTTGACAAGAGCAGGCCAGGCTGGGCATCAGGCTTCTCCCTATGCGGAATAGCATATTCAACACCAGGAGCGGGAACAATTCAAAAAACGGGGAAGGCTTGCTCAGCACCATTGTTAATATCTGCTTCCGATGCTTCTTGACAGAAACTCACCCTTCTGCAATGTTGGAGGCATGGCTATTCATACTTTGCCTTCCCTCCTGTGTGCACTGTAAGTCTCTAAACAGAGCACTTAGCTATAGAGGGAGAGATTCAACCAAGTGTAATGGATTTTATTACAGAGCAGCTGTTCAAATAAAGCAAAACAAATTTGCCTTAATAGCTACTTGATGAATGGTCCCTGCTCTTTTAGAAAGACAGCAGCAGTGTGAATGGGATTACGGCGGGAACGGCAGCAAGGTCACGGATGATGATACACCCAAAGCAAACTCTATGCAGTGTGGGATTATGTTATCTCAATGGAAGACGAAACCAGGGAGGCCAGCGAGCTCGTCCTAGAGGCTCCGTGCCTTGCTCACGATAGAACAGCAGTGAGGGCCTGCTTCTCCCAGAGTCTAAGGACTGATGGCTCAGCCTGTTTCCCCTTGGTGCTTCTTATGCCTTGAAATCCTTCCCATAATTTTTCTATGACCCCACGGCTCTTTTTTAGACTTATCTAATAGCTCAGTCTTATCAAATCTTGGAAGCTAAGCAGGGTCACTCCTTGGAAGGGAGACCTCCAAGGAAGGCTCTGCAGAGGAAGGCTATGTTAGACCACCTCTGCTTTGCCTTGGAAGCCCCTTCCTGGGGTTGCCATAAATCAGAAGGTAAGCAGGGTCGGTCAGGAGAAGGGAGACCACCAAGGAAGGCTCTGCAGAGGAGAGCAATGGCAGACCACCTCTGCTTCTTACTCACCATGCTGAGGTCACCCTTGTTGATGACTTGAAGGCACACATGTACAGCTCTCTTTTCCTTCCCATCCTTCTTCCAAAGCTATCTTTAAAAACAAAAATGACATATTTGGTTTGAGGCCCTGATTTGAATGACGTTTTCACTTGAGGACCCTTAAAATAACAACTATAAATTAACAAATGTTTGCCATCCAGGAAAGATTAGTGCTCGATATACAAGGCTGCCCTTGAAGATGACTTGGAAATCGCATGCAAACTCTGGTGCTGGTCTTCCTGGTCAGTTCTGAGTTGGTATTCCCATATTTCGATGATATTCATTCACTGTCCGCGAACCCAAGTGAGCCCAAGTGAGATAGGGGGAACCTTAAATAAATAAGAAAAGTAGTCCTCACACTCAGTTGAACTGCTGCCCAGAGCCATGATCCACTTTTTCTTTGGCTACTGTCACAACTGACATGGCAATCCTGTAGGGTTTTCAAGGTAAGAGGCATTCGGAGGTGGCCTTTTATTGCCTGCCTCCATATCATGATCCTGGTATTCCCCGGAGGTCTCCCATCCAGATTCTAGCCAGGGTCTATCCTGCTTAGTGTCTATGATCTGACCAGATTGGGCTAGTCTGGACTGTTCGGGTCCTGGTTTGATCTGCATGAGATGGGCGACAGTGTGATGGCGTACAAAACAGCATAGGGTTAGATCCAGCTAGCTTTTCCATTCAGGCTTGTTCAACACCTCTCATTACAAGGGCCCCTGTTCCAGGTGGCCTTTCTCTATGCAGCTCATGTGATTTCCTAGAGTAATCTTTTTGGTGGCCAAAATGGAGCCCCGGTGCCTACATTTCACTAGCAAAAAAGCTGGTTTGATCCAACCCATTTTGAACCTTTACCACAGAAGGTACTTGCGGACGAGAAAAACCAATGCAAATGCAGCCCTAAGAAATGAATGAGGAACGCATCAAACGTCTCTCTCTGTCTCTCTGTCTCTCTCACTGTCTCTCTCTCTCTCCCTCTCCCTCTCTGTCTCTCTTTGTGTCTTTCTCTGTGTCTTTCTCTGTCACTCTCTCTCTCTGTCTCTCTGTCTCTCTCTCTCTTCGTCTCTCTCTGTCTCTGTCTTTCTCTCTCTCTCTCCCTCTCTGGCTCTGGCTCTCCTCCTCTGTCTCTCTCTGTCTCTCCCTCCCTCACTGTGTCCCCCGCCCCCCAGCTGAGCCTTCTCACAATTTCAATAGCTTTCCTTATCTCCCTTTGTCCATAGTTGCTGACAGGAGCTAAACACGTCCATCCATCCCAACCTATTACTTGTATTTAATCAAATGGCTCAGCAATGACATGTTTGGCGACAGCCAACTTAGTTACCCTGCTGAGATAAAGGCTTGATCAATGTTCTATTATTCTTTCATTTATTGGCTTTCCTTCCTTCGTGGTGCACTCCCGGCTTCAGCTTTTGTCACGTTTCTGTGCCATGTCCTCATCTCGCCCCCCCCCCCACACACACACACACACTGTCCCTTAAAGCAGCGGCTTTAAACTGTGCTATGTGGACAACCCAGAGGGTTTCTTGGAAGCTTAGCAAGGCTCTCCCAATGAGAAAAAAGAAGTTGGCAACAATAGACAGGATTTGTTCTAGAACGTTTGCCCAGAGTAAAGAGTCACATGATTTAAAAAAAATACAGCATGCTCAAGATGGATGGCTGGAGACCTCTGAAAGAGCCACCCGATTCTGAGATCAATCGCACAGATCCTGTCAGTTCCACGGGGCCTACAAGATGGGGCTCTTTCACCAGGCTTATGGTTGTCAAGAAGTCCTGGTTTCGCTGCTAGAGATAGGTCAGATCTGCTCCGTAAACTCTAGAACATTCCCCACCCCCAGCTATGTAACTGGTTGGCAGTAACTAGATGATGTGGGGGGACATCATCTGGTCATGGAATTGGGGTCAATGCAGGTGGGCAGGTAATTGTGAATTTCCTGCAATCTGCAGCGGGTTGGACTAGATGATGCTGGAGAGCCAGCTTGGGTAGTGGTTAGGAGTGCGGACTTCTAATCTGGCGAGCCAGGTTTGATTCCATGTTCTCAAAAATGCTGCCATCTGGGTGACCTTGGGCTTGCAACAGCCCTGATAAAGCTCTTCTGACAGAGCAGTAATATCAGGTCTCTCTCAGCCTTACCCACCTCTCAGGGTGTCTGCTGCAAACCACTTTGAGACTCCTTCTGGTAGAAAAAAGTGGCATATAAGAACCAACTCTTGTTCTTCAGTAATACCAGGGCTCTCTCAGCCTCACCTACTTCACAGGGTGTCTGTTGCAGGGAGAGGAAAGGGAAGGAGATTGTAAGCCATTTTGAGACTCCTTTGGGTAGAGAAAAAGCAGCACATAAGAACCAACTCTTCTTCTTCCTCTTCTTTCCAACTATATGATTCTATGTTTTTGCTTAAATCTATATCATTGTTTTTAATGATGTCATCACCAACCCTGAGATATACTGGCAGGGTGAGCTAGAAAAATAAAGATTAATTTTTCATGACCCATCATTGTTGTCCACACCAAAATACAGTTAAAATTGAAATGTAGCACAGGATGAACCCCTTCTCATGAATCTATCCCATCTCTTCCAAAGAGCAAAGGAGAGTCAGAAAGCCATTCGTGTGGTCTTTAAAAAAAAAAAAACTAGAATGAGTGTGTTTGGGCGGAAATCTACCAGCATCCAAGCAAACAAACGATGTAGCCAGCTAGAAACGAAATTAAATCCACCGCATGAAAAGGTAAACAGGAAAATGACCTTTGTCGGATTGGCCAAATTCCACGCGTTGGCCCGAACCACAGAAGATATGGAAAAGTGATTTCAAAGAGAATGGAAGATTGTACGAGACCATTCCCCCCCCTCCCAAAAAAATAATATCCACATCATGATTGAAAGGATTGAATACAGTTCATTCCTCTGAGCCAAGAAGAAGAAGAGGCGGGATGAGTCAGCATATTTTGCCTACCTACAAAATGCCCTTTACATAAAATGAAATTACTTAAATGGATGGGGAACTCAAGGCCAGCTTTCTTGAGGGTAGTAAAAAAAACATTACATAGGAAGATACACTGTGTTTCTCTCCCCCCCCCCCTTTTCCAGCCATTGCTCCACGGGGAGGGAAAGGGGGATGCTCGTGATCTGTATTATCTATATTTAGAAATCCTATTTATGAGCTGCTGCTGTAGCTCCTCCAAGAGTAATAGACTTCGGATGGCTCCGGCCCAAAAGTATCAATCAATGGGGTTAATCTCGCTCTGAGTTTCCAAAAGACTGTCCTCCCAGCCAGCATCCAAGAGTGCTCGCCGCAGGGCCTTCCCTGCAGAATCAGAACTGGAAGAAGCATCCAATTATGTATGCCGCAGTGATCCGGGATCGCTCCATTGCAATCCAATGGACCAGACTGAAAAGAACCAGGTAGCGGAGAGTTTAGACCAGGGGTAGTCAAACTGCGGCCCTGCAGATGTCCATGGACTACAATTCCCAAAAGCCCCCTGCCAGCATTCGCTGGCAGGGGGCTCTTGGGAATTGTAGTCCATGGGCATCTGGAGGGCCGCAGTTTGACTACCCCTGGTTTAGACGGTGTGAGATGGCCTGCAGAAGCCAACTGCAGCCTCTGGGGCCTTGGCCTGCATGTCAGGGGTCCCAACCTTTTTCAGCCTATGGACATTGTTAGAATTCTGATGCAGCATGGCGGGTGCAGAAACCAAATGGCTGCCAGTGTGGTGTACTGGTTGAGAGTGGTGGGCCATACTCTGGAGGAACAGGTTTGATTCCCAACTCCTCCACATTCATGGTTCTCTCAGAGCTCTCTCAGCCCCAACAACCTCACAGAGTGCCTGTTGTGGAGAGGGGAAGGGAAGGCAATTGTAGGCCCCTTTGAGACACATGAGGCCTGCTGGGTGATTTGGGGCTAGTCGTGGTCCTTTCAGGGCCCTCTCAGCCCCACCTACCACACACAATGCCTGTTGCGGGAAGAAGATGGGAAGGCAATTGTAAGCCACTTTGAGACTCTTTCAGTTGAAAAAGCAGAGTATAAAAAATAACTCTTTGGCTGCTGTTGCTACCGCAGCTAAAGGAAAGGGAAGGTGAATGTAAGCTGCTTTGAGACTCCTTCGGGTAGAGAAAAGCAGCATATAAGAACCAACTCTTCTTCTTCTTCAGTAATCTCAGGGCTCTCTCAGCCTCACCTCCCTCACAGGGTGTCTGTTGTGGGGAGAGGAAAGGGAAGGCAACTGTAAGCCGCTTTGAGACTCCTGGTAGAGAAAAGCAGCACATAAGGACCAACTCTTCTTCTTCTTCTTCTTCTTCTTCTTCTTCTTATTATTATTATTATTATTATTATTATTGGTATTGGTATTGGTATTGGTATTGGTATTGGTATTGGTATTGGTATTGGTATTGGTATTGGTATTGGTATTGGTATTGAGATCCACTATTGCTAACAAGGTGCCAAAAGAGAAATACATGAAAATAAACACGTATTTTCAGTTAGGGTGTTGGGCTGAATAAGAGGATAGAGCGCCTTTCAGGGAGGTTTTTCGTCCAGGCCTGGTTTTATGGATGGGCAGGGCTTTGGGTATCTCAATCAGCCATCGCCGCATCTCAGCAACTCTAGTTCTGAAAAATTTAATTAACTGCATTAATCCACTCCCTAAAGCCGTTTGCCGGGCCGGATCTAGTACAAATTCCCTCCAACGGGCCCCTCAGCGGGGCTTGGCATAGCGAAAGACGAGGTCTTTTTTAAAAAATAATAACAACAATAACAATTCCCCCCAAGCATCTGGGTATTCTGCTGTGCAACGGACACAATTATTCTTATCGAGGTGCCTTAAATACTTGCTTTTTGTATTGTTCCCTGGTTCGGGGAAAGTGACTTCGTTTGTGGCCCGCTTTATCTCAGCTTTACTGGCGAGATTGCGGGTGACACACATAATGAGGTTTTTACAATGTCACAAAAGGTAAATAGAACCCTACGCCGAAGAAGAAATTTCTTCCTTATGAGAAAAGTTTTAGCAACAGTTTACACAAAGAGATCCCATCAATCCCATCAATTCCTCCCTCCCCCTTTACCATTCCCCAAAGCAATTGCAGTAAGTTCGGCTCGCAAACCAAATCTTAGTTTAAATGCTAAAACACAGTTCCCATTACCTAACCCACATTTCATTAGAAAAGTCCATCTTTAAAGTATATGAGGTCATTTCAAGCGCACAGTGTGAACTTACTCTCCATTTTGGTATAAATACTGGTAATTTAAACTGAAACCGTTTGAGTTTTAGTGCTTTATCGCCTCTCCCTTTAAAAGGTTTGTGGGAGAGAGTATTTTCTCAAGCAGAAGAGGAAGAAAGAAGCGTCAAGGGAACGGAAGGAGGGAAATGGCACATGCACACATCTACGACCAAGAAGAAGGCCTAAGGCTGCCTGCTCTTTTCCCATGATCTCATTGGCCTCTTTGCCCTGGCCTAGATAGCATGAGCAAGCCTAATCCTATCAGATCTCGAAAGCTAAGCTAGGGCTGATCCTGACTCGCATTTGGATGGGAGCTCTGCCAGAGCTCTCTCAGCCTCACCTGCCTCACAGGGTGAGTGGGGAGAGGAAGGGAGGACAATCGTACGCCACTTTGGGACTCCTTCAGGCAGTGAAAAAGTGGGGCATAAAAGACAACTCTTCTTTTTCTAGTTGGTGTATATAAGTTTCTACAGCTCCCTTCAGTTCTCTTGGCTCTTTCTGTCCTTTTGTGTTGCATGCACATTGAGGAACCACTGCAACCTCCCCACCAACTTTTCAAGGGTCACTTGAACTTTGATAATATTGGGATTCGTATTTGAGAGCCGACATGGTGTTGGCCTAGAATTTGGAAGATCCAGGTTGGAAAGCCAACTCTGCCAGGACAGACAAAAGAAAATCGCTTTTGTGCCGCAAAAAAAGCATCAGTCAGCACTGTGACCTCATTTCCTGCCAAAAAGGGAGTGACCTCACTGCATTGTGCATTGTTCTAGGCATCCCTCAATTCTCTATGGTTTTTACCATAGGAGAGCTTCTCCCGTGTGCATGCGGCTTTGGATAAGAGCAATCATGTAGACTTGCACCCCACCTCTGTGTTTTTCCTGTGCCCTTCTTTTTCAGGCATTGATCTTATTAGATACACTTTGCTTGGAGCATATTATGGTTAGGATGCTGTTCAGCCATACCCGACATGAAAGCAAAGAGAATTAACGCATTAGTAGAACCGATGTGGGGCCCTCAGACGTCCTACCATCCTGCTTGCCTCTTGAGTTATACTTCGTAGCGTCAAATTAATGGGGGAAACAGCTCTAATTTCTCAGGCGTATGCTTGAAACAAGTGTAGGTTGAATCGTGTAACATAAGAGGCATTTTTCCCCTGTTGGCTTGCCGTCATCTCACTCATTAGGCATCTGTCTTCTGTTCAGTTTGCATGCAAGCCGTTTCTTTCCCATAGACTCTGTCTCTTTCTGGCTTGATGCATCGTTCCTCCTGGGCCAAGAAGGAACAGTAGCCATTAATATCTAAGAGACAACATCCTCCCCTGTTTTTCTTTTCAGTTGCATCAGCGGTTTTCAACATCCAACAAATATCTCAGGATGAAAACAGCGGTCGGTGTAGCTCATGGGATGGCCTCAAAGACCAAGAAGAAAGTGGGAGGAAATGTTTCATAGCTTATCTTCCCAGTCAAGGACATCTGATTGTGGATGCATTAGAGCGGGGGCAGTCAACCTGTGGTCCTCCAGATGTCCATGGACTACAATTCCCATGAGCCCCTGCCAGCAAACGCTGGCAGGGGCTCGTGGGAATTGTAGTCCATGGACATCTGGAGGACCACGGGTTGACTACCCCTGCATTAGAGCTTTCCTGCTGTGCTGTGGCTCAGTGGCAGAGTGTCTGTTTTGTCTGTGAAAGGTCCTGGGTTCTAGTTTTTGAGTTTAGGTCTTCACATGCAGGGATCAAATTTGGAGGTGGTGGAAAGGACTGTCCTCAGGAAGTGGTCTTAGTGATAGTGGGGTGTGATAGTAAATGGTTAACACTTTAACCTGGTCTGAGAACCCTGAGTGATGGGGGATTCAAATGGAATCCTACAGTTGAAAGTGGCAGTTAAAAGTGGCAGTTAAGAGCTGACCGTTGACTGGGAAGGACGGCTAAGAGAGTGAAAAGATCAGAAAGGATACCCATTCAAGAAATAGCTCCTAGGAAAGGGGGTGGAGATAATCCGTATGAAGTAGTTAAGACAGGAAATAGGAACTTGTGTGAATGGTTCCTGCCTCAAGGATTTAAATATCTTCATGACAAAGAAGCGAATGTTTTTTTTTTATTTAAGCAAAGACTGCTGAGAAAGCTCGATCCTCGAGTTTTCAAGACCCAGCCATATAACTAAAAAGCTACATGTTCCTGACAAACTACCTATTGTTTATGTTTATACCAAGTTCCCTCACTCCTGTGGCCTGTTCACCTTCTAAGCTACAAGCCTCATATCTACCTGACCATTTCCCCTCATAAGTAAAATAAAATAGTCAGCTCATTTTGAACTACTGCCAGTCTCTCATGTGCTATTAGCAAACAGATAAGAGAAGGATTTTAGTTGGTCCCTCAGATCATTAACCTGGGTCAGCATATATTACTATACTTGTAAACAGTTGGGTGGGACTGACAGAAAAACAAAGAAAAGGGCCTGTCAAGGAGGAGGAGAAGGAGTTGGATTTTATCCCCCACTTTTTTCTACGCTAAGGAGTCTCAAAGCAGCTTACAGTCATCTTCACTTCCTCTCCCCACAACGGGCACTTTGTAAGGTAGGTGGAGCTGAGAGAATTCTGAGAGAACTGTGACTATGTCACCCCACAGGTTGCATGTGGAGGAGGAGAGGGGGATCATGGGAAGTACATGTTCATGGGGATCTTCCATCAAGATCACCGCAACAGAGGCCTGCAGCTCACAAGACACGATCCTGAAGATTCAAATTGCAGTTATCAGTGAACATAATGAAATGGACTGCAGATCCAGCTGATATCGCCTTTTCTTCTCCTTCCACTCACTGTGCAATTATTTGATTTTTCTTCCATTGATTTTTCAGGCACTGGCCAGTCTAAAACGCAGCACTCAATGTCTCTCTGGCTCTTTTTCTTTCAAGAAAAGAGTTTTAAAAGCTTAGTGGTGTTTGCATTGGGTAGCGGGTTGAATAAATATTCTTTTTCACTGAGGTTTCTTTCTTTTTTCAAGCAACAAGAGAAGCAAGAGAGAAGGCAGAAGTATTCCCCTATGTTCCCTGGCCTCAAAGCCAATTTGACAAGTCGTTCTTAGCTGGGAAGAAATAGCTGCATAGAAATACGGTCTACGTGGCAGTTGGCAGGGGCCAGGAGTCTTCAACCTTGTTTGAACTGGTGGGCAATTCTATAATGTTGAGAAAAGGTTACAGGCACCAACGCAAGAGTTGCTGTGGAAGATGGGACCAATCACAATATGGCTGCCATGGGAGGAGGAGCAATGAGAAATGTTGAGAGCTTCCAAGTCCAATCATCCTCCTATGACAGGGACAAATATTTCCAACCAGTCCCAAAGATGATGCCTCCTGGGTCTCCTGAAATGCCTCCTGCACCAGTGGGTGAAGAAGAAGTGCACATTCATAGGAACTGTAGCATCCAGGTTTGCCCCATTGTTGGCCATCCAGAGGAACTGGTTGGCCATTGTGCAAGACAGGACACTGGGTTGGGTAGATCAGTGGTCTGATCTAGCATGGCTCTTTCTGTGTTCTTATGAATACCACACTGGTCACCATGAATCCATGGTGGTTCTTCGGGTTGACAACCTCTGAGTGCAGCCTAGCAATTACAACAGTTCTTCCAGACTCCAGAAATCAGTTCCCTTTTTGTAGGTGGACACTATGGCATGATAACCCTCCCGTCACCAAACCCTGACCACCTTCGGATCATCTCCAGATCTCCAGGAGTTTCCCAACCCATAAATAGCAACCACAATGAATCATAGAATCATAGAGTTGGAAGGGGCCATACAGGCCATCTAGTCCAACCCCCTGCTCAACGCAGGATCAGCCCAAAGCATGTATTTAATGATGGAGCAATAATGATGGAGCAATAATGGTTTTGCAAGTCATACAGAAGCGCATTCCTTGGCCTACTAAATGAGTTCCCATTAACTGAAGCTGGACATTGAACCTGGAGGACTTGTACTTGCTCCATCATTAAATACATGTTTTATTAGTGACCTCCAGGCCCTCTGTAAAATTTGAGGCAGTAGGTGGTCCCAGAGGGATCTGAACCCTTGGCTTATGAGACCGAGGAGAAGGCAATTATTTTAACCCAACCACAGTGTCAGACTTTTCATTACCCACAATTACAGGTACGTTTTAATACTTAAAAAAAAAAAACAAGAAGAAGAGTGTGCCTAATTACTGAAATATAATTACAAATGCTCCGTGGGGGAGCTTGGGATGGGAGATGTATCGAACGCCTTCAGGAGAGGTGTTGACGAGTGAAGACATCAACACGAAGACTGAAACCCAAATTTCACCCTCCAGCCCCCACTTTCGAAACAGCCTCGTCCCAAATGGGAAACTATCACACCAAATGATGTCTTCTCAAATTAGGATCTAATTATTTACTGCTACAATGTATCCTTGCGTAATTAGATCTGCAGAAAATAGCATCCGAGTGGCTCTAAATTAGGCATTTTGGAGTAAACACAGAATGGCAGTGACAGGTTAACTAATTAGGGTTCAGAAATGATAAGAACAGCGGCAGCGAGTTAGCAGCAAGGAGGACTCCCCCACTCTGTCTGTCTGTCTGTCTGTCTGTCTGTCTGTCTGTCTGTCTGTCTGTCTGTCTGTCTGTCTGCAGACCTGTCTCTCTTTCACCCACTCAGGCAATCTAAATGAACAGCCAGGAGATATTTTGGACTTTTCCCTTGACATGAATGGCTCAGTGAAGGTCTCCCCATCTGGAATATAGCTGCTATCTTTCAAACTCAATCTATGCTGAGGCACTTAGAGGAAGACTAGGATGCAAATATGAAGCCTTGTCTGCCCGTCTTCTGTATCTGCAAGGTCAGATTCCTCAAGGTTTTCTCAAGCCCAAACCTGACCTGTATGTCCTAGCTCAGCCTGATCTCATCAGATCTTGGAAGCCAAACAGGGCTGGTCCTAGTAAGTACTTGGTTGACAGACCACCAAGGAAGCCTGCAGAAGGTGACAATGGCAACCCACCTCTGAACATCTGTTGCCTGGAGAGAATCCAGATGTTGGATGTAGATGCTTCTTTATGCTTAAGAGATGAAATTTCCTCTCCTGGATAGCCCAAGTTAGCCTGATCTTACAAGATCTCACCCTACTAACTTATAGGGAAGGACACTAGTGTTAACATCTAGAAATGTTATTTTCTGCATGTGAGAAAGTCTGGCAAATGGGCTGGTGACCTTATTGTCCTGCTGTTAATTTTTGGTGCAAACATGCTTTTTGGTGACTGCTTGGGAGATTCCTTGAACCCTTGGTTGGAGGAAGAAATTAGAATATAGATATATTAAATGAATGAATAGATCTTACACCTGAGGCTTGGTGACCCTTATAAACACCATTAGAGGCAAAGTGGGGGGTCTACAGTGGGAAAGGAGACAGATGGGGTAGGATACAACTGCTGGCACTTGGAACAGACCATGGGGAGAGAGATACGTGCCTTCAACAGCACCACAGCACAACTGTTAATAAGAAAATGCAGAGTTCTGAACAGATTTTACGCTGCTTGGAATGACTTCATTTCCTGCTTATCACGCCACTGGAAAAGACCGCTGGTGCTGAAAAGCACAACCATGGTTCCTCTTTGTCCTCTGTCAGAGGAGCACACTGCTCTTGCCAGAAGGAACAAATAATATACTTTGCTATGAGGGACAAAGGTGCAAAAGTCAGTGGTGCTGTCCAGTGTAGCTCCTCATTAGAATTAAATTTACGGTAATGCTTTCCCAAATGCAAAAGGTCCTGGGACGAAGAGACAAGATAGACTGTAGGACGTTCTGCAGCCTGCTGGAAGATTCATTGTTCAGTCTCTAGCCTTGTGCCTCTTAAAACGTAGTAGGTAGTAGTGACGGTAATTTGTCAGAGTTAGAGCCACAGGCCTTAACATCATGCAATAGACAAAAGACAAGCTATAACAACAATGAAATGCGGTAAAAATGCAGAAATAAAAATGCAGCTCTAAAAATCCAACGCAAGCCTAACTGTAAAAGGAGCAGAATGCAGACAGATCCATTGGCATGCATAAAACGTTTCCTTAACTGGATGGATGAGAGCATGAAGGAAGCAACCCCAAATGTAGTGGGAGAATTTGTATCCGCCAGTAAAAAAAAACTGATGCGCTCCTCCACTGATCCAAGGGAATGTGGGATGTCTCTTAAAACAGCAGCCCGCCAATAAGGAAGGTCTTCTTTGCAGAAGAAGGCTAATGAAGGCCATTTGTAACAGGTTTTCTGCCCTTTCCAATCATCAGTACCATCCATCAAGAATTTGGCTTTATTTCAAGAACCAGTGACCCAAACCATGGCTTTACCCTAAACACTATGTTGTGGTTTGGCCCTGCATTGAATGAAATCTCTTTTTTGGGATTACATTGTCTCAACACAGTGAAAAAGGGTGAACTTAGACCCAGAACCACTTAAGGATTTGGAACTGTCTTTATTGGTTGTCCGTCAACATGGGCTGGGATCCTGACCACGTAATGGCAGCGTGACTCACCTGACTACTCTCATTCATATTGGATTTTTCATGGTATGCAGGAGCACAGTGCTAAGATCAGACTGTAAATGGTTTCAGACGGCAACAAAACACCGTGACTGTATAACACGAAGATAAGCAAGCAAGTGATTCACTGACATCCACATAAAGTATCATTAAAGGTAAAGGTAAAGGGATCCCCTGTTAAAGCACCGGGTCATGTCTGACCCTTGGGGTGATGCCCTCTAGCGTTTTCATGGCAGACTCAATACGGGGTAGTTTGCCAGTGCCTTCCCCAGTCGTTACCGTTTACCCCCCAGCAAGCTGGGTACTCATTTTACCAACCTCGGAAGGATGGAAGGCTGAGTCAAACTTGAGCCGGCTGCTGGGATTGAACTCCCAGCCTCATGGGCAGACAGCTTCAGACAGCATGTTGGCTGCCTTACCACTCTGCGCCACAAGAGGCTCTAAAGTATCATTACCTGACTCCATTTGGAAACCAGCGGGAGACTGGGGTGGGGGGACATGGCGAGACTGGTGGCAATGGTGAAATGCCATGTCCAGGAAACCCCAGGAGTGATTTCACACAAGTCTGCTCAGCTGACATAATTTCTGGAGGGGTTTCTAGGAATAATCAAAACCTTTATGGTTTTACCATAGAGTATCCAGAAATTCCTAGAGAGGCATGATATCACTTCAGCAGAAAACCAAAGAGTGACATTACACCATAAGCCCAATGAACTTTATTATTTTTTTTCTTCTGATGCCATTCTTACTGACAGCAGAAAACAAGAGGCAGGGGCTAGGGAGAGCCATAAGCTGTATTTTTGCAGTTCAGTTTGTGGCATGTGGCTGAACTATTAACTGATACATTCATTTGCAAGCTGAACTGATTTGTATTTATGTTGTGCCCCTGCTTTCTACCCCCTACTGCTTTATGTGGGTAGCAGAAAGGGGAGGGTGAAATGGCTTGGAGCCATTTCACCCCCCACGTTCTGCTTGCCTCTACTTTTAGTGGGAAGCAAAAAGCAGCAGCAAGCAGACAGCAGGAGGTAAAAGCAGAGCTCTAAGCCATTTCACCCCCTGCTCTCTGCTCCCCGCCAACAGTGGCGGGTTTTGGTATAATTAAACCGCTTTTGATTACTCCAAGTTAAGCGAGTTGTGAAATATTTCTGACCTTCCCATAGCCATGGCACCAGTCAAGGGGAGGTCTGAAACATCTGGATACTTTCAAAGCCAGGACAAATATGGTGGGGTCATCGTTCCCTTAATTGCACGTAAGAAACAATGACGCGGGGCCTTGTGTTTCAGTCATGTGGATTTACAGCTTCCGCTGGTTTCATAACTCTCTAGTTCTATGAACGTTGACATATATCCTTAGACCCCATGAGCATTCTTAACAATGTACTGTTTGCTACAATTTTAAACTGAAAAGGGCTCTGGAAATCCATCTCCTCCCAGACAACCGGAGAGAAGCTTCCCTGATTAATGTTCTATTTTTAGTTCTTTTACTTAGCCTGGGTAATTCTTCCAGTGCTCATTTACATCCATAAAGAGTCGGGTTCCCAGTCAGCTTTATCTGTTTCAGTTAAGGATATTCTCTGAGTGTAGTTTCAGATAAAATGAAATAGCCAGAACAGGTCCAATTTGTCTCTTTCTCTCTCTCTCGCTCCCTTACCAGGGCTTGAAGAGGGTGGTGACACCCTCAATCCGAAACGTGATGCCAAAGCTTTCGCTGCAGAGAGTGTTTGCATGCATCCAGCATATTTGTGCATGACCGTAAGGGATTGCTTTTAAAAAAAAATAGCGACAATGAAAGCAGCATAGAGAAAGAACTCGTCTCCCTCTAGCAAAGACTCACCTCTCTTCAACCCTGCCATTTTCTCCCTGGCAGACACTTTGTAGCAAATTCCACTCCCTCCGAAGCCATCTTTAATGTCTGCCAACAGTCCCCAAAGGGCAGGGCAGAAGGGTCCAAACCCAAATATGTTCGGTTTGGGAGGAGGAATTCCATGGCAGTAGGGAGACAGAAACAATGGAATGTAGCCATCACAGCAGGAGATGAAAAAGCAAGGGGGGGGGGAGACAGGAAGGGAAAGGGGGGGACTGTGGATATGTGGTAGGTCAAGATCAAGGTTCCCTGTCCAGAACAGTCAAGGCTAGTCAAGCATATGTCCATCAGATATTAGTGTATTAGTGTACTGGGGCCAGTGAGACATGCCCTCCTGTGGCAAAAACCATAGAGAATTGAAGGAATCCTAGAATAATATCTGTTACAGAATGTTTAAGCAAGGGCAGCCAATCTGTGGCTCTCCAGAAGTCCTTGGACTACAATTCCCATGAGCCCCTGCCAACATGCAGAGGCTCGTGGGAAATGTAGTCCATGGACATCTGGAGGGCCGCAGTTTGGCCACCCCGGGAAAGCATCAACCAGCCATATTTACTCTGAAAGTAAAACGATCCTCCTAAAGAAAGGTTATACATTTTAAAAAATTCTTAATACTGTACGTAACTGTGATTTGCCTGCAAAGACATCCCCTTCTTTTTCTTGACAGCACATTTGAAAAAAAGAAATAGCCTCCCATTCAACTAAACGGATATTACAAGAGGCGGCAGAAATCATCTATGCATTTTTTTATTTTTTGTCCCTGATTCCAGTTCTTCATTATCGGTTGGGTATTTTTGTTGAGCTCACGTGTTATGAAGTTTTCTTAGGCAATTTGTCTGGTACATACCATGTAATGTATGATATTATGCACCCATTTGCAAATGCCGTGCATGCCATTCATTCATATAATATACAGTTAATGCATAATGCTGAGTAATTGAGGCAGGAATAATGTCAGAAAATGCATCAGCTTTATGGGGCAAATCCAGGGCCAGGAAACAGAAAATGGATCACTTTTACAAAGAAATTGATTCTGCTCTCACAAAGGAGAAGAGGGACTGAAATCAGAAATGGGAGATCCAAGCTGGAAGAAGACTCGGCTTTTCTCTTCTTTGAGGAATCTCAGAGCAGCTTCCAATCCCCTTCCCTTCCACTAACCACAACAGACACCTTATAGGGTAGGTGGGGCTGAGAGTGTTCTACAGTCTAACTGGTCCGAGGTCCCCCGGAAGGCTCCATGTGGAGGAATGAGAATTCAAACTCATCAGCAGGTTCCATGTGGAGGAGAATCTGCCACTCTTATCACTTGCACCATGCTGGCTCTCATTCTAGGCAGATCAGGAGTTCCAAGAATCCATTTCAGGAATATTGCAAGATTTTCAGGTTGCTCTTGGATTGTAGGGCTGCAGAGGTTCCAGCCAAGAGCAAAATGCCTTGGTAAATATTTGAGATTTCCCACTTGATTCTCTTTCTGGTCCTGCATTGCTCCAGATACCAATCATCAAAGGACAATTGAGCATTATTATTTTTATTGTATTTTTTTTTAAGAGAGAGCAATTCAGCACTTACAGCCACCCGACACAATCCTTTTTAATTACAAGTGTACGGTATGATGGATCTTCCTCTGAGGAGAGGCAGTGCCTGTATTAATTAGAATCCGTACAATTTAATCCACTCAAGGAAATTAATTGGTTCTCCATCTGAACTAATTTGAACCTCTTGGAGAGAGCGGCGACTTTAAAATCTGCCTTCTATCTTTAGAAACCTGGCTGAGATTCTATCAGGGCGCAATTCATAATTTTGCACGGCCCTGGAGATAAAAGAACGGAACGGAGCAGGAAAGAGACGGAATCAGCGGATAATTACCAATTTGCTGTCCATGATCACCCCCCACACGCCCAAAATGAATGGCTTTCTGTCCCGCCCTGCTCATTAAAAAAATTATTAAAATTGAACCTTTTCTTGCAGTATTTGGATCATATTTTGAAAAGCCAACAAGAGGATATACTAAATCATCACTGCGACAAATCTTACTTTGAATGCCTCTACTACTTAAGAAAGAGCCTCTTGTGGCGCAGAGTGGTAAGGCAGCTGTCTGAAAGCTTTGCCCATGAGGCTGGGAGTTCAATCCCAGCAGCCGGCTCAAGGTTGACTCAGACTTCCATCCTTCCGAGGTCGGTAAAATGAGTACCCAGCTTGCTTGCTGGGGGGTAAACGGTCATGACTGGGGAAGGCACTGGCAAACCACCCTGTATTGAGTCTGCCATGAAAACGCTAGAGGGTGTCACCCCAAGGGTCAGACATGACTCGGTGCTTGCACAGGGGATACCTTTACCTTTACCTTACTACTTAAGGTGTGATAGTTGCAACTACCTGGGAATATGCCTAACCGACCAACCCTCAAAAGAGAACATGTTCATCCATTCCCCCCTCCAAAAAGCCCCAAAACATATTTAAAAACCTAGCTCTTCTTCATTTTAGCGGATATGGGGGACCAAATGGAATCTTGCCACACATGAAGTACAGTTGCCAGCTCCCACTTGGAGATTTGAGGTTGGTACTTCAGGAAGACAGACTCTGGAGAGGAGCAGAAGGCCAGTGGGGATGTGATTCCATAGTGCTGCCTTTTCCTGGGGAATGGATCCCTGCCAGCCAGAAAAACAATCCTGATTCTGGGAGAACTCCAGGCTCCACCTGGCCGCTGGTGACTCAACAGAGGTCTGCTAAAATGCCTGTCCTTTCCAACTCAGTGAAATCGAGCAGGAGGGGAAAGCCCCCAGAGTCAGGGAGGGCACTGCAGACGCAATCTCTATCCTGAGCAAATTACGAAAGCACTGCAAAATTACATTCCGTGTTGTGTGCTTGGGCTTGGAGGCATTCCTTTTGACAGAACGCCTTGAGTACCTCATTGCACCATCCTTAGAACATTATCTTTGGTCAGGGGGGGAAGCTGCAGGGATAGCATGGTGTTTTTTTTTTTTTTAAACATTGCTCGAGCAGTCAGTTGTTTGCGAGCTGTTTCCCATCGCCGTTAAAGCTTATTTCAAGAGAATGAGGTGTCAGAATTTTAATGCCTCATATATTCCGGAGAGAGATAGTCAAGTGTGCTGTTTTGACCTTTCCGGTGTCCTGTAATTTGATTCATTGGCCGATCCCATTCGGCCCTATTTATAGCCATAACAAGAAAAAGGAAGTGCTAAAGTGGCCGGTACATATGTACAAAACATCTCCTCGGAGAAGGGCTTGATGGGACTCCTATTGAGCCCATGACAAATTGTCTTCCTCCTGGCTATTCGGTAATGCAGCTGGGAGGAAGATGAAAAGGGGGAGGGGGAGGGAAGAAGAGATCATCGTTTCCAAATAAACCAACCACTGGGGCCAGATCATGTACAATGGGAAAGTAACTGGTTTGAAAAGCGCCAAGGGGCTTCTCGAGAGGAAGTGTGGGAGGGGGAAACCAATCTGCCGGAGACACAAAGGAATAAAAACAACATTGCAGGAGACCGACTGTGGGTAGAATCTTAGTTGGGGCACAATACCACGTTCCTATACAAACAAAAAAATGCCCCAGGCCAGGACACCATACTCATGGGGAAAGGGGGAGGTCAGGATGGCCCAACTCTTCCTTTCCTGATTACCCAGGTTCAAAATAGGCCCCATTGCTGCCTGGGGGGGAGGGCCTAGGGCAACTGAGGGCCTGATCTGGGCCAGTCCTGGGATGGCCCCAGCCCGGCGCCAATTTTGAGCGGAACTGGGAATTTGGCCCACCACTGGACAAGCTGTGAGTTGGGGCAAATTCCTGGTACAGAAACGGAGCCTGTCTGTTAGATGACTTTCTCAGTATTCAGACTACAGAGTACAATGGAGCTGGTGGTACTTCACACCGGCACATTCTTACGTGGCCCAAAAGGTAGTTCTAGTGTTGTCACAGTCCTCTTGTTGGTGCTCAACAGTCACTAATATCAATAAATGGTGAGCAAATCAAATTGGTCAGGCATTGATGGATAAGCACTATCTATCTGTCTGTCTGCCTCTGCCTGCCTGTCTATCTCTGTCTCTGTCTCTGTCTCTGTCTCTGTCTCTGTCTCTGTCTCTGTCTCTGTCTCTGTCTCTGTCTCTGTCTCTGTCTCTGTCTCTGTCTCTCTAAAGTCTTACAGTTTGGTGTTTGTATTATAGGTGAGACTGTTTTGCACATGCTCAGTTTCACACAGCCTTACGGGAGACATAGCCACTACTCCCCTTCCATCATTTAATATCCAGATGCAACTATAAATGACTGGGGAAGACAGAAGTCACCTAATGTATGAATGCAAAAGCAGAAAGAAATAAGCTCACAACACAGCGTGAAGAACATTGACTTCTCTTTTCATTCTCTTTTATTTTTGATCTCCGTTCTTTCCAGTTTCTCATTCCTGCTGCTTCAATTTGAAAACACCCATTTGCCATATGTGGTGGACTTGTGCTAAAACAACAACAACAAAAATTGGAAACAAATACATGCATGTATACAAAAGACCCTAATGACCAATCTTCAGATGAAACCAGAAGTATTTTTTGCTAGGAGTGATAGATAGAGGATGACTACGGCATGCTCAGATTTGGAAAACCACAAACAAACCTACTTTAGAAGACTGGCTGATGCAAATGAGAGAATGTGCAGAAATAGCTAAGCTTCCATGATTGATCAGAGAAAAATCAACTTATTTTATTACTAACTGGAAACCTCGTATAGACCTCTTGCAAGAGAGAGATAAATATGATTTGATGGCTTATTGTTTTAGAGACTGAAAATTATAATTGTTGGAATAATAATTTTCAGGTCATATGGATATAGATGATAAATGTGAATTAATAAGCGATGATTGAGGGTATGGGCAACGGGAAACTTAAAATTCACTATAATGAGACTGATCTGTCTGTTCTTTGTTCTAGACTAGAGGATTTTCTCTTCCATTTCTCTTGGATTTACTTTTGGAGTTTTCTGTTACATCTCTATAACCCTTTTGTAATCAGCCCTTTCAGGGTTCTTTGATATTGCACACCAAAGAGCACTCTAGCAGGAGAGCAGGAAGGTTTGGCAAGGCAATGCCTGCCCTCTGAGCATCTACAGAGTGAAATTCTGTAGAAGCTCCCCTCCTGTCCCTCCTCTCTTTAAGTTTCTTTTTTTTTAAATCAAAGTAGAATTGATTTGAAACAGACTCCAAGTTCCTAAAAAAGAGGAAAAGAAAGACTGTTGGATTTCACAAATAAACCAGGTTTAGAGGAATTAAGTTCATTCATAACAAGACGAGATGCCTGACAAAACCTAGCAACAGCCAAGGAGGCCATTTTGTTTTGAGTTTCACATTATTCCGTCAACCTGTTGCTTTTCTCAGGTTTGCCGAAAGAGATGTCTCATCTGTTCATGGCCCCAATCTCTGTATTTTAGTATCCACAGAATTGACCATGTTAAGAATTAGATACATTAATATAAAAAGAAAGGAAAGGGGGGAAATCTGCTTGGTTCAAGTCTCCAGGACCTTGGCATTAAGTGGTATATCCATCAGAGCAGATGATCCCCATTTGTTAACAAGGCACCCATAATCCTCTGCCTACAAATAACTTAGCATGGGCATAGAAATAATGAATTCAAAGCCCTCCTAGGGAAGAGGTTTATAGTCCGAACAAGGAGACCATTCCTTTTCTTGATAAGTGGTTGCTACTTCATTTCCATCACAGGGATGCTTAAGCTTCCCCTTGCAATCATACACTGGTGGTTACATATTTACACGGCTCCCAGACAATACATTTTAGCCGGCTACCAATACATTCTCCTCTTTCTGTTCATTAACTGGGAAGGTGCAAATATCATTATTATATATTCCAACTCTCTCCAGCCTGCAAAACAAATCAAGCCGACTGCTGTAATTATCTCCTGTGCAACAAACTGAAGAGCACTGTTTAAAGTATACGCTGCTTCTTAATTCTAAATCAGTGGCTTTCAAACTTGTGACCCTGAAGGAACTCTGTCCATGTTGCTCTGACTGCTGGAGTGGAGGGTGGGGATCACTGTCTGTTGGAAATGATTCTGGGTCACATTTTTCATTGTACACGAAGCCCAGGCTTCAGTCATAGTGCAAATGAATTGAAGATTGTTTCCAGGGATGGTGTCCACACAGAAGCAGCTGCAGGCCATTAAATTTAAGCACCGGATAGACTGAGAATGGCTTAGAACAGCCTTTCTCCATTAGGGGCACTGTGGATTGTAAGTGAAATACGAGCAGATAGTGTGATGAGGCAGCAAAGAAGGCAAATGCAGTCTTGGGCTGTATCAACCGAAGCATCACAGCCAAATTGCAGGATGTCACAGTCCTGCTGTGTACTGCATTGGTCAGGCCCCCACCTGGAGTTTTGTGTGCCGTTCTGGAGGCCTCGCTACAAAAAGGATGTGGACCAAATTGAGTGGTTCAGAGGAGAGCAACAAGGATGATCCGGGATCAGGGGGACCAAGCCCTATGAGGAAGGGCTGAGGGACTCGGGAATGTTCAGCCTGGAGAAGAGGAGGCTGAGAGGGGACAGGATTGCTCTCTTGGAGTATTTGAAAGGCTGTCACTTAGAGGAGGGCAGGGAAAGGTTCCTGGTTGGCAACAGAGAACTGGACCTGCAGCAATGGGTTTAAAATACATGTAGAACGATACTAGCTCGATATCAGGGGGAAATGTTCACAGTCCAAGTAGTTCAGCAGTGGAATCGGCTGCCTAGGGAAGTGGTGAGCTCCCCCTCACCGGCAGGTCTTTAAGCAGTGGCTGGACAGCTACTTCTCCTGGATGTTTGAGGTTGATCCTGCATTGAGCAAAGGGTTGGACTAGATGGCCTGTCTGACCCCTTCCAACGCTACAATTCTAAACCAGTTCAAAAATAAGCAGGGGCTGATTTGCACTAACGTGGAGCCGTCTCCCGGTGCAGACGTGTGGGTTGCGGGCACAGAAGCAAAAAGTCCCAAACTGCGACCCTTGATTCAGAGCCAGCCATGCTCGAAACACAAGAAGATGCAACGCTTTTCATCTCTGCACGCTCCCCAACCAAGTCTCATAATAAATTCAGAAGCATTCATTACTAGAACGTATGGTATTAACACAGAGTAAACAGTGCTGTACCAGACATTGACACGTTCCTCTCCCTCTTACTCCAAGGCTTGGAAAACACACTGAGTAATTTCATTCTTTCAAGCTGCATTGTTTAGATAGGACAATGGCATCAGATATTTTCCCCTTGCCTTTAACAGCCATTGGAATTGCTTCTTCTAAAGAGAACAGCTGGGCTGCCTGCTAAGCAGACGTCTCGTAGCCTCTAAACGGAGCTGAAATAGAGAGAAAATCCAAGGGTGTATACAATTGGCCATGTAGCCTTCTGATCTCCTGGCTCAATATTGAATCTGCTTAGTTTAATCTTTGACCGTGAATTGAAAAGACGAGGCATAAAACATAGCCTCGGACAGAGGGATTTCTTCCTGACACCTATTACATTGGTTCGTTCTTTTTAAATCATCTTCTTTTCACTTTGTTGTGCCACTCAGTAGGAAGTATTTCTAGATAATAAAGAAGTAAAGGGCTGTTTTAAAAAAAGGAATGTTCATTGACTTTGCTGGTAGAAATACGGTTCCGTTGTTTAAAAGTCGTCTTTTCCAGCAAAGCGGGAAGTTAGAGATAGGCAGCGTCTCTCTTCCACCCTCCAAAATTGTTGGACAACCAAGATGGCAGCCTGAACAGGGAAGTGAAAGCAGAAATGCACCAATAAGGGTTTAAATGTATAAAAATGCTGTAATAAATAATAAAGAGCCAACTTTAGCCATAAATATCTGAATTGGCTTGGATCCAGTTATTTCTGACATTTGGGGAAAGTTGAACAATATTGTGACAGATCTTACTGTAATCTGCTGCCAAGTTTCAGGGGGTGCAGAAGCATCAAAGACAGAGAGAGACCTACTAGATATATGCCTGAGAATGACATTCTCCAACCAGAACAGGTAGCTTATCTTCCCACCCAATAGGATGCTTTACTTTTGTACACAGCAGTGCCTCTTTCTATCAATCCACTGCTATTTCTCAGTGGCTCTGGAAAGTCTGTCTGGTTCTATACAAACGTAGGCCTATGGTTGCGTCAACAATTTCATTATCTGAGGCTACTGGGGTTGCTTCCAAAATTCTCTTCATCTAAAATCTGCGAGATTTTGAGCTTCCAAATTATCTGAACTTTTCTGAACACTGCCAAAAGGACAATCTTGATGTGAAGCTTTTATATGATTCTGTCATGGGTTTTTATGTATGTGTGTGTTTAATGCTTTACAGGAGCACATTATGCACCACCACAACTGTAAACAGAATAATTTGTGATGCACTCATGCACAAAAAATAATCCATAAAATACATGCCCATCAGGATTGGTTTCTGCGCATGCTTATCAATACACGTGCTTTTCAATATGCAGCATACTGATTTATACTGTAATCCCAAACAGAGTTAAACCTTCTAAGAGCTCTGCCTTTAATAGACTTGGAAAGAGTATCACTACACTTAATGTTGCACTGGTGGAGGAGTAAATTCCAAAACTAATTCTAGAAATTCTTTGACCAAACAGAATTCCAGAGGAATTTTATGTATAGCGCACAGAACTATGGAAAATAAAGGAACAGAATGGTCAAGATCCAGTCATCAGTAGGAACCTGTGAAGAAACTCAGCGGGCAAGTATTGAGCAATATCTGCAGTTCATAAGGAAGATGTCCATGTGAGGAAAGAGAAAAAATTATGATCCTTAAAGAATTCTGAATCTAAATAGCAAAGGAGGACAAGTGAAGTCAAAATGGGGACCTTTCAGATCAAAGCAACTAGTCTGAGAAATGCAGCAGCTCTCTCCAACAAAATGTTAAAATGAAAGATGGGGCCAATGGGATTAGAATCATAGAATCACAGAATCATGGAGTTGGAAGGGGCCATAAAGGCCATCTAGTCCAACCCCCTGCTCAACGCAGGATCAGCCCTAAGCATCCTAAAGCATCCAAGAAAAGTGTGTATCCAACCTTTGCTTGAAGACTGCCAGTGAGGGGGAGCTCACCACCTCCTTAGGCAGCCTATTCCACTGCTGAACTACTCTGACTGTGAATTTTTTCCCCTGATATCTAGCCTATATTGTTGTAGTTTAAACCCATTACTGCGTGTCCTTTCCTCTGCAGCCAACAGAAACAGCATCCTGCCCTCCTCCAAGTGACAACCTTTCAAATACTTAAAGAGGGCTATCATGTCCCCTCTCAACCTCCTTTTCTCCAGGCTGAACATTCCCAAGTCCCTCAACCTATCTTCATAGGGCTTGGTCCCTTGGATTCAAACTCGGGCCTCCCAAACTTAGACTCCTAGTCTAGCACTCAAACCATGACACCACATCGTCTCTCAGCTCTTTTCCTCGGCAAAATTTTAAAAGTCAAAGACCAGGAGATGTGAATGGAGAGACAGATGGGACTTGAGACACACGGAAGCCAATGAGATCAACAGCAAATGTTAATGTCCCAAAATGGATTCCGACCCTCCAGTCGCATCTCCTAATTTTACGGTTTTGACGTGAAAACCCAGATGGCTCTTCCCCGAAAGCCACACCATGCAAATGAGATTGAAATCTTTCATCCAGACCGTCTTGCGGCTAAGTAATCAATGTTGCCTTAGAGTGTCACATCTAATCAGCCGCTTGTGGGTTTTATGGGCAATGCGCTTCGCTGGTGGTTAGACCAGTGTCACATCTGATCAGGATTCCCTCAGCCTCTGCCAAAACCAAAAGGGAATATTTATTTACTCGTTCCAAACTTGTCCTCTCTGCCCATCGAACCCAGTCCTGTGCTCAAGGCCGTTCACGACAAAGACTCATGTGATACAATATCATCATCACCTTATAAAAACAAAAGATTAAAATTTTCAGCACCAATCTTTTCCTTTACACCCAAACAATTTACTGAAGAGAGGTCTTACAACCCCTCAGACAAACCCTCAAAGGATTTGTTTCTCTCAAACTTCTTCGGGGAGACAATTTCAAAAGTTTAGGGGCAGCCTCTCAAAAACCTTGCTTCTTAAGCCCCCAAAGACTCCAGGTATTTCCCAACCCAGGCCTGGCAACCCTATATGCAAGAGAGCAACAGAGCTCCAGGCTGCTTAAAGAAACAAAAAGTTGTATTAAGGGGGGAAAACAACTGTGTACAGAAAAAGAAGAGAGTGAGAGAGTCCTGTCTAACTGTTCTACTGTCTTCATTCAGTCTGTTGGTCTGGAGGCAAGCAGGGGAAAGTGTGCAGAAAGGAACACTAAGACTCCAACTGAGTTCCAAATCTAAATATGCTAACTACACATCACCTCCAATGCCCCCTACTGGAGAGTCTTCATACGCTTTTGCATCATGCACACTACGGAGGTTGCATATTCCAACAAGATAAACGTCTGGGCCTCCTCTGAAACAGCATGGACATCATGCCTCACCTCAATTTACCTGGAAGCAAGCCTTCTAAGCTGAAAGCATCAATCAAAGCCCTGCCATTTCCCTCAGGTTTGTGTTGAACTGGCTTTTGTTTAGATATTGCCACACTCTCACCTTCCCCCCCTTAGTCCCTGCTGGTCTTTATTTTTATTGTGGCTTTATTGCAGGTTCTTAGATTTTACCACTGTTTTTTATTTGGTTGGCTGCAGTTTGTAAGTAATCTTTGCAGTTGTCACCTCAGAAATGGCACACTAAGAGATGGGGCTGTGAACATATTTGAGAGGAGAAAACAAATAATCGTCACGTGTCCATGGCATGAGACAACTGGCTCACAAAATCCTAAAGTGGGAAGGGTGGCTACAGGCCATCTAGTCCAACCCCTCTGCTCAATGCAGGATCAGCCTCAAGCCTCCATGAGAAGTACCTGTTCAGCCACTTCTTGAAGACCACCAGTGAGGAGCTCACCACCGCCTTAAGAGCTCATCCTCATCACTCTCCCCTGCACCCTCTCAATTTTGTCCACATCTGCTTTTGAAGTGAGGCCTCCAGAACTGCACACAAGTATGCCAGGTGAGGTCTGACCAATGTGGTAGACAGCAGAGTCCTCTTTCTTGGGAGTTGCCATTTGGCATTTGCTGAACTCTGGTTCCTTTCTGTTTTCAAAACTTTGGGACCTGCTGTCAGCCTAGCATCCCTTGGCAGCTGAATGTTATCTAGAGTTTCAGCAGCAGCTGGCCTCTGGAGATATGGATGAATGGTTTCACAAGTATTCAGATGTCACAAGTATTCAGATGTTACAAACCCCTAGAGATGGTTTCACAACTACCCAGATGTCACAAACCCCCAGAGAGGGTTTCACAACCATCCAGATGTCACAAACTCCCAGGGACGCTTTGTTACCTTTCATCAATGAAACATAACCGAATCGAACTCCTAACTGCTCCAAGCCCATCTAGGAGCCGAGAACAATCAAGCACGCATTACGAAGTCCCCATTTTCATCTGTACTTATGTAAGATTTAACAGCAACCGTTCATCCGGTGACGTTCAATTCACCCGAGCTGTATAATTTAATACTGGTGTCCGTGCTGCTCGCAAGTTTTGGAGAGAGATTTCGAAGCGGCCGCTCGTAAATCATTCATTACGGTCAACCCTACCGTATCAGAAATGACCACCGGGGGACGTGGTGGGGCGCAAGAAGCAAGAACATTCCCTAATGAAGGATTTTTGTCTAGATCTCTTCCCATTTATCTCGGTGGCGATGGGGCCTGCCTGACCGGACTGCCCAAGAAGCTAATTGCTGCAGAAATCCCGTATTATAGCAACGTTCCTATTTCCGAGGACTCTGGCGAGGTCAAGTGTCAGACATTTTTTCATCAGCTAAAGTGGTCGGAGTCCGGGCAGCAAACTCGTCTGTCTTATGTGTTTGGGGTGACATTTGACTTTGGCGCCATTATTACCCAGCACTTTACATTCCTTCGCTCGGGCGAACGGTGCGCAGGGCGTCTGCGGGGGGAAAGGACTTCAAGCCCATCATTCCAGGCACTGACCTTCACTGCTCCGATTCAAAGTAATGAACATTCAAACGCCATTTGAACTTTCACTTTTAAGGACTGGGAGTTAATTAATATCATTTCCCACCAAAGGTCAGGCGCTGTGGCAGGTGCTCGAATGAAATAAAGACTTAACAAAAAAAAAAAAGAAAGTTAATGGCATCTCTCATCATAACTGTACCTGGACTCCTTTGGCTGCGCTTGTGTCAAACTCATCCCCAAGAACGCTTGGTCTCCAGCGGTCCAGGCTGAAATCCTGTTTGGCCAACATTTGGAGAGCGGAGGCCTAGGAGCTGTTGTCGGCCTTATGCCTCTGGGACCTGGCGTTTGTCACCTGGCTTCTGATATAGCCATGTTGCCTGATGTTTAAGATTTGCTCAGGGAATTAGGGATAACCTGATTGCCTGGCGCACACGCCGCATCTGCTTTTACGAAGTTGACGGTGTCTTCTCTAGCCAGTGTTGAAATAGGAGACTTTCTTGGAATCCTATACGTGTCTAGAAGAAAGTCAAGACAGCAAAGCAGTCAATAACTAAATATTGGTTTACGGATGGCCAAACTGTGGCTCTGCAGATGTCCATGGACTACAACTCCCATGAGAATTATGGTAATTATGGTGCATGGACAGCTGGAGAGCTACCAGGTGTCTATGTGGTTGGCTCATAGGAATAATTCCTGGACCAGATTTGTCCTCAGACATCAAGTTCCAAGATAGGGCCTTCATGTTGGAATTGCAATCAGCAAGAAATTTGATGAAATCCTCTCTGAAGGGTTGTTGTAGTAAAATTGTTAGGCTGCTAACCCGTACCTATGTGCTCACTAGTGTCAGGTTGTCCTGCCTGTGGCACCTCCCTCCCATCCTGGCTGTGTTTAGATCTTAAAGAGACAGCCAACATAATCAGTATAGGGGTAAATATCAATAAAACATTGACCTGAACTGACCTGGTTGTAGGTGGGCACAAGCAAGGTTTTCCCTGACCTCTAAGGCTCAGCTGAGCTTTAGCGGGGCAGATGTGAAGACACTGAAGCAACTCAAGGCAGCAGTAAGCAGATTACACGCAGCCCTCTGCCTAAATCTGAAAATTAAACAACAAAGGTCCACTTAGTAAACAATACCAGATCATCCAGAACTCCTGGGCCTGGGAATAAACTTGGAAAAGAAACATGAGTGTTACCCATTCCCCCTTCTCCCTTTGCTTCAAAAACCATCGATTCTTTCATGTTTTTAACACTATCGTAAAAGTTCTTAGCTAACAAGATCGTATCACAGGTGCGTTTGCCTTTAAGCAAGGCATGGAGATTCCTATGAGCAAGTTCAAAAGTGTTCAGCTCTTGATTGGGTTTGGGAGCAGAATACTAATTCCAGGTCCCACTTGCAGCCCTCTCTGCTCAGGCCCCCACTCTGAGAAGAGGAATTGGCTGTAATTCTTAACTGCAGGAGGTTTGCTTTGAAAGCATGCACTCCAGTTTCTTTAAAACAGGGTTGCCGGCAACCAGCGGGAGGATGGTGGGTTGGGGATATGGGGGACATGCCAACTGTGATAGAATCATAGCATCATAGAGTTGGAAGGAACCTCCAGGGTCATCTAGTCCAACCCCCTCCAGAATGCAGGCAATTCATAGCTACCTGCCCACCCACAGTGACCCCAATTCCATGCCCAGATAATGCCCCCCCCCCAAAAAAAAACAGAATCCCCAGCCAGTCTGGTCTGGAAGAAATTTTCCTTCTGACCCCAAAGCACTGATTGGCATTTTCCTGGGCATGCAAGAAAGGGCCACAAGAGCCGAGTATGGACACAGTCCCTTCTGCCCAACCACTCACTATCTGCCTAAGTTCACAGAATCAGCATTTCTGACTGATGGCTATCTAGGCTGTGCTTAAAAAAGGAGAACCCACCACCTCCCAAGGAAGCCTATTCTACTGAGGAACCGCTCTAACTGTCTGAATGTCACATCACTTTTAGTAAAAAAGTCTGAATGTGACACAGGTACCTCTAGGAATCTCTGGAAAGCCTATGGTAAAACCATAGAGCTTCAGTTTTTACCCTAGAGTTTCTGGAGCTACCCTATGTCACTTCTGGTCACTTCCATGTCTCTGCAGAGGGAGAGTAGGACCCTGAGTTTCCTGGATTGGCTAATGCTAAGGAGATGCAGACAGTTCCCTCTGTAGAAATAATCGGGAGGGGAGGGGGGACTTGCCTTGTATGTACTTAATGTGACAATCTGTCCTTTATGTATTTTCAATGGTTCCGATTGAAAGCTCTTGACCTATCTTGATCTTTTTTGTTTTAGCAAGTCAGGAAAAAAAGAAATCTAAAAAGATGGTTTATGTCAACACGGAGATGCCTGCCAACTCAGCAGGAGCTCCGTCGCTGCCACAAGAGCCATCAGAATTTTGCTCAACAAGGCGTAGTGCTGGGAAATGAGCAATTCGAGATTCAAGGGCGAGGTGAAAGTCTGAAACCAGGGGAAACATTGTGGCTTCGTCTTCCGCTTCTTCATTAGAGATGCTAGCAGGAAACGGTGTCCTATTTTAGTCAACGGTAAGGTCATCGGCCCGCCGGCTTACGCAAATAATATGACCATCATAAAAATGATATCACCATTGCGCAATTAATTATAGTGTTGGCTTTTTGTACACATAAAAATGGAGCCCTGGGAGAAAGTTGCATATCCTATTCCTCCACTAAGAATCTCAGGCAGACTACATGGATCTATCTTCCTTCATTTAAGCCCCACAACTGCCCATTGGGGCTAGGAGGAAACAGCCAGGTTAAGGTAACTTAGAGAAATTCATGGCTGAGAGTTAGAGCCTGGATTGAGGTCACATAAACCCATGAAAAATGAGCAAACTTAGGTTGAACGAACACATGAAGCCGCTCTGTACTGGATCTGGCCATCAAGGTCAGAATTGTCTACTCAGGCTGGCAGCGTCTCCCCAGGGTGCTGAGCAGAGATTTTTCACACTACCTGCTGCCAGATCCTTTAACTGGAGATGCCGGGGCTTGAACCTGGGACCTTCTACATGCAAAGCAGAGGCTCTCTCATTGCCTTCCCCCCATATTGGCTTTAACAATTTAGCTACAAAACAACACTGCCTCTCTATGAATGTTATAGTTTATCTCATAATTTCAAATGTCCCTTCAACCATCAATGGTATAGTAGGGGCTCAGGGGAATTGTAGCCCATGGACATCTGAAGAGCTACAGTTTGGCCACCATGATGTAGTAGATTGAAGGCAATATAGACAACAAGCATCTAAGCCAGAACACAGTAATTGGTGTCTGTGGCTGTACTAAGAATTATATGAAAGAGAAATGGGTATATATGGGTCTATCTTCTACTGAATCAAACCATTGGTCTATCAAGGCCAGTACTGTCTATGCTGACTGGAAGTATATCACTGAAGTCTCAGGTCTAAGTTTCTCATTTTACATACAGGTCTGGTTTAAGGATTTGTGGGGCACATAATACCAGAGTCCCATCTTGTGCTTCTTCCATCTCCTCCACATGAGTCCTCCACAATATCCAGATATGACTTCCCATCATAGAATCCTAGAGTTGGAAAGGGCCATACAAGCCATCTAGTCCAACCCCTGGCTCAAAGCAGGATCAGCCTAAATGATCCATCCCAGCTGGACCCTACATTGCTTTAATACTCCTCAGATATGAAACAAGACGCTGCTCAGAGCCACTGTCTTGAAATAGACTTCCCAGAATCCATCTGTTGAAATCACAAGACAATTTTGTGAGGGAAAACAAACGCTTGGATGTTTCAAAAGTAGATTTACGGTGCCAGAAATTGACTGCACATATTGTACAGATGGCGACCATAACTGTTCCAGTGACTGAACATTTTACATTCTTTCCAGTTCCTTGACTTGGATCGGAAGCCAAGATGCAATTAGGGCGGGAGAGGGGCATGTAATTCAAGCAACCGAACAAAAGCAAAGAAATTAAGATCAAGGTATTGCGGTCTTCAGGTTTTGCAGTCCTAAGTGATGTGGAAATGAAGAGTTAGAGGGGGGGAAAACTCATTTCTCCTGGCGAAATTACAGCGGAAGTTGGAAATGCAAAACAAAGTTGACTCCTGAGCATTGAGGGCTTTAAATAATGCTAGCTTAGTGGTTTTCAAAACTGAATCAGAATACACCCGGGGGGCTGTGCTGAATTAAGTAACCTGAAGGCAGCTTGCTTGGGAATTATCAGTGACTTTTAAGAAGACAACAGGATGACAAATTCCAAAGATGGCAAAATCGAGCCAAAAGATGGAATTCATGTTAGAGAGAAACAACATAAGCTAACTCTAACCCTTTTCACAAATATTTGGAGTGATACAGTTTCTGGACAAGGAAAGACATTGTTGCTACAGTGGCTGATAGCTGCTGAGATACTATCTGTTCTACTTAATATTTCTTAATAAGGGCTAGGAGGAGGAGCTGGTCTCATGGCTTAAGTGCCATTCAGTGCTTAACACCCACTCAGGGCAGTTGTCCCACCCCTGAATGCAACTGGCTTGCATTTCTGTCCAGCGACCAGCCAATCACCTTCTGTCCCCACCCCTTGACCATCCCGTCCTCCTTCCACTTCCCTTCGAGGCTCAGAGGTTGCAGATCCCCCGCTGCGTGAGAGCTGCCCCTGCTGGTGAGTTCCCTTTCTGGGGGCCTCCAGCCTGCAGCCTTTCCAAGTCCTGGGGAGAGGGAGAGGCCATTGGCAGAGTTCTTCTACCACCATCCCCAATCTAGTGCCCATTGTATTCCTGAAAGCAGCGGCTGGACAGATCCTTATCATGGAAGGTTGAAGCTGATCCTTCATGGAGCAGGGGTTAGACTAGATGGCTTGTATGGTCCCTCCCCGCTCTATGGTTCTATGATTCTATACTTGTCCGAACCAGGCCTTATTCTTCATTTTCATTCTTCACCCCAGGAGGACCATGCATACCCTCTTGGCCCCACCCTCCAGTCAGCTGAGCAATTGGTTAGAGGTCTCCTTCCAGAAGCAGGCAAATAGGAATCCTAAGATAGACTATAGTCATGTGACCTTGTAGCAGAGCACATCTTCCAGAGTAGCTTCACTGGCCATGTTGGAATTTGTCACCTCGAGTATTTCGGTGTCTATCGCAGCCTTGACAGTCTCTGTGCTCACCTGTGTCTCAAATCATTGGTGAGCGCTTTCTCATCCCCTGAAAATGATTAAACTTGGGCATCTGGTAAAACTTTACTGACGACGAGAGGGTAAGATAAAAATGTACTGTGATAATTGACATTGGTTTGCAATCTATTGGCATATATGCTTTAATCAGAGCTTTCCCTTGCAAATATTAGCATTTTGATTGAAACAGTGGCAGCCTGAAATGCATGTATTCAATTATTTAAAGATAAAATTATATTCTGCTCATTGTTTTTTTTTTTCATATTGACTTTGTTGATAGTCTGTGTTTCAGAGGTTTTTCCCCCAGTAGGAATAACTTCTTTTTAAGAATGAGATACTCCATAAAAGAGAGGAAATGAATAGACTTGCCAGTTCTGATGTATAGCTCTTATTTATCAGCGATGTACGTTATCGATAAAGTACAATATGTATTTTATTTTTAAAACCCCAGTGCTGCAAATCTTTAATTATACATAACTAGGCTTCTGTGGTCTCAAAGGGAAGGGCCAATCTTTGCTGACCTTTTCCTCCGAAAAAGCCGCTGAGAACCCCAAAAGGGACCCCCAGGAATAGCTTTGAGGAGGGGGGATCAGAGGTCAGAATACTCAGCTAAGAAGAGTGACAAAAACTGATTCCCTCCTTGTGCTGCAGAAATCTTGACAGGATCCAATACCATTAATGATTCTTTTTTTTTAACCCTTTCCAGGAGATAGAGCCTTAATGGGCTGAGCCTAAATGGGAAGGGGCTCACAATGCACAATGCAACCACATGTGCACCAAAACCCCATCAAGCTTTGAATCCTGCTGGCGTTCTCTATGCAGCTCAGCAGCATTCTGGGCTCACAACTGTGAATGACAATACATCCCCCCGCCTTGTTTCAGCCAAGCTGCGCTCCTGATAAACACCGCCAGAAATATATTTCTGCAGACACGGATAAAACATACACTCCGCAGCTCTTTTCTCCTTACAAGTGACCCTTAATTCACCTCCACGGCCTCCGTGCCTCCTCCTCCTACACGCCGCTTGAAAATCCCTGTGCCATTTTGTTTGCATTTCTATTAAGAGGTGCTTTGAGTCCGTTCTTGCGCCTTCCGAAAGAGCAAATTACAAGCCTTGTGTTTTTCACACTTTGTTGAACAGCAGCCTCTGCAACACCTGGCAGATCATAATTGCATGATCTTTAGTTTTGTTTTTCAAAAAAGCATTTCCGAGCCACTCCGGAGGAGGAAAATGTGACATTAGAACTGGCCTCCTGGTCTTGGCGGTGTAAGGCCAATGGCCAAATCATCACCTTCTCACTCAGGGAAAATAAGCATGGCAGATTCTTATGAATTTTCAAGGGAAAGGCTATGATCAGAGGCAAACGGGCCTTGGCTTCCTGTTTGGGGACCTTTCTCTCCCGTTTATTAGTTTAGCCTTTTCCCCCAAGAAGCTCGAGGCAGCAAATATTTCTTCCTTTTGTTATCATTGCAACAACTCTGCAAAGTAGGCTGTGCAAAAGGAAACCATTCCCTTTGAACAGCAGCGTTTGCATTCTGTCCGGAAGATTCTAAGTTTTACTTTCCTCCTTGTGTGAGTGCGTATCCCCATAACTGATTGCATCTGTTTAGGGAGTGAGGAATGTATTTGCTAGAAATCTCGGTGATTTCCCTGGACCGGTTCCTGGAGGCCTTCAGAGAACCCCACGTGTCTTTAACAAACCTTCCGTCAGCTTGATGAAACAACAGCTTCTCAGAGTCTTTCTCTCTTCACATCCCTGGTAATGAAATGAAGAAGATTGCCACAGTGCTTATCTGTAATGGAATTGAATATCTCGGCTTTATTAGAACAGATACACAAATGGACTTTGATTCAGCTGCTTGCACACAAACAAATGAGATCAATTTTTATCCTGCTTGCCGGGACAATATGATTTCAGCAGACTGGGGAAAGAGATGACATTGTTTTAAAGAAAAGCAGAGTTAAATATGTAGGGCTGATAAATATGTGAGTTATTCAGCCGTCACCCGAGTGGACTGTGGCTGCATGTTTAAAAAGCTGGTGAAATTTCCAGCAAAGCAAATTAACATTGGGCTGAGCCGTCATTAATCCAGTTGCTCCGAGCCCTTGGCTCACCTAAGCGTCGACACGACAGACGTTCCGCTCTGCAGTCTGCTGAAAGCTCTTCTGCTTGGCCTCCGTAAACGTCAAACACAGTTCCAGGATTTTGGTCTCTTTGTCAGACTTGAATGTGGCCCATGTGCTTATTCCAGAGGATGCTATACAGATAAATGCACAAGGCAGTTGTGTGGATAGAAGAAGAAGAAGAAGAAGAAGAAGAAGAAGAAGAAGAAGAAGAAGAAGAGTTGGTTCTTCTGTGCCGCTTTTCTCTACCCGAAGGAGTCTCAAAGTGGCTTATATTTGCCTTCCCTTTCCTCTCCCCACAACAGACACCCTCTGAGGGAGATGAGGCTGAGAGAGCCCTGATGTTACTGCTCAGCCAGAGCTGTGGCGAGCCCAAGGTCACCCAGCTGGCCTGCATGTGGAGGGGGAGCGTGGAATCAAACCTGGCTCACCAGATTAGAAGTCTGCACTCCTAACTACTACGCCAAACTGGCTCCCTGTAGAAACATGAGGAGGAGAGAACCACACGTGTCTTGCTCATAGGAGTCTGAAGCAGGAAGAAGACACCGGGGGAAATGACAGCTCCCCTGCCGTTGGTGGGAAATTTAATCTGGAACTAAAGCAATTGCTGTGACTCAACTAAAACCAGTTTCCCTGAGCAATTTGGAAAATGGGTCCACCAGCCATATTCCTTAACAAGCGAAAGGATCGGTTATTAAACAGTTGGGGAGCCAGTAGCTTCTTTGATCCTCTGGAGATCATGGATGCTTTAGGCTGATCCTGCACTGAGCAGGGGTCACAGGAAGTATGTGGGAGGAAATAGTTGTGAATTCCCTACAGTTGTGCAGGGGATTAGTCTAGATGACCCTTGTAGTGACCTTCAAGTATGTCATTGGTTTATTCTCCCTCCCTTCCCATGGGATACCTGGCCACAGATGGAACAAGTTGTGATATTTGGAGCCAAGAGGAGTGCGGGAGACAAGTACTTGCAGCCATCCTGCAATTCATTTCTTGAAAACCACATTTCTCATTTTCTCCTTGACCCTGGTAAGTTTCTCTGTGGAGGATCTCTCCACCACTGGGTGTCAAGGTTCCTTCCCGCACAGAGAGAAGTCAAGTGTTAATGAAAAGAGAATGGCTATTCATTCTCTCGTTGTTAAATATTTCTCATCAAGACAGTGGCTTAATAGATACGGTGCTCTGTCCACATCTTCTTCAGTCCCTCATGGAAGAGTGGCTCAAGATCAAGAAAATTAAAACTGAAGCACTGTAACTGATTTGACTAGAAGTGGTTCCTCCAAAAAAAGAAGAAGAAGAAGAAGCACAAGAATGGAAATCTGGCAGCTTAAATTTCCCTTCATTAGGCTGGAAAGGAATTAGGGAAATGGATTTTTGAGAGGCAGGGTGCTGCTGGGGTCAACCGACATCCATTTTCAGCTCCTTGGTTTCACACTCAGTGCTTTTGGTTCCTCGCTGGCAGCCCGGAAGGATGTTTCATCAGACAATGGCAGCAAACTACATGATCCCTGTCAGGCTTCTCCCCCAATATGGTGTTCCGGGTCCAAGTTTTAGAAGCCCTTGCAAGCTACAGCTCTGCCCAAGTGCCAGAGTGGTTGGTGGGACATGGAGAAGCATACAGAAATCATTCAACTGTGTGCGGAAATGCTGATGGGAGAGTCCTCCCTGAGGTGAACCACCTCAGACTGGAGATAGACCAGAAGAGAGGCTATGTAGGATCAGGCGCATGGTCCATTCAGTCTAACATCCTGTGTCACACAGTGGCCAAAGCTCAGGGACTATTAGGAGGCCCACCAGCAGAGCCAGAATTCCAGAAAACCTCCCACTTCCAGAAAAACCTCTCCTAGCACCAAAAAATACCCAGTATCATTGCTCCAAAGGTGATAGAAGGGATGATATGTTGGACCCTCCTCCATTGTAAGAGAGATTCCCTCAAAAGTGGATTTTGCCATTTTGTATATAAAATCCAGTTTGTTTGCTTGATTTATCGTCTTTACATTTGTATTCTGCCTCTCCCGGCAACTGCCGGCCCGAGGCGGTTCACAATAAAACAAGAAAAACAACACTCCGACTATAGCAGCCATTAAAACATCCCCAACCACAACTAAAGCAATCCAATATCAAAACAACTTCAAGATGGCGGAACGGTACAAAAAAGAAACCCCAGTTGCAAAGTGTAGATAGAATGTACTGAAAGTGCATTAGCGTGTGTGTGTAAAAGTGCATTCAATGAAGCCCCGGTGTTCGAATCCTAAACAACGCTAAGCCCTTCTAAACCCATCCATTTCAGGGGTGGATCCCTGTTTAGGATTGCACTTCAAAGCAGCCAGGCCTGACTTACAGAAGGATGTGACAAGATCGCTTAAATCCAGCCTTGAAATGCCCTCCCCTGTCGAATCTCTTTTGACCGTCTCCTTCCCCGCCACAGTCATCAGACTAGAACATTCCTCGGTGACTGTTTCTCAGTTCTACGTACCGCATTGCTGTAATCTGTGAAACATTAATCACCAGGCAGAGCTCTTGGACTCACACCTCTAATAATCTCTTGCAACTAGATTAGCCATTGTGATTTTGCATGCTTAGAGAGCCCCTTGCCCACTTGATCTTTCGGTTTTCAGCTTTAAACGGGACCATGCAATCAAAAAGCCCCCACAAAGCAAAGCTCCAGGGTCAATTTCGGCCCCTCTGTTTATGATGTCTACTACCTGTCAATCAGTGGTCAAAGGGAAGCTGGCGTGTTTTTGAGCCACTTTGCTTGCAAGTCAGGTATAGGGTACTCACTAAGGCTCCAGCTTTTAGGTTCATGTAGCAGAGATGGGGGTATTCAAAGCAACTTCCAGTTATTAGAAGAGAAGCGCTATTTTTAAATACACCGCTTTTCCTTACCCAGAGCAGCTTACAAACCCCCTTTCTCTTGCCATAACAGACCCCCTGTGGGGTCGGTGGGGCAGACAGAGTTCTAAGACAACTGCTCTGCAAGAACAGCTCTAAGAGAACTGTGGCAGGCCCAGGACACCCAGCATGTGGAGGAGGACCAAGGAATCAAACCAGTTTCTCTAGATTAGAGTCGGTTGCACCACGTTGGCTCTTAACAAGAAGATACAGGGATGGGAACAACCGGTTTCAGAACAAAGTCTACAAACCATTGCACACGGATATCAGAGGGAGGGGCCGGGCTCTTCCATTGTCATCGAATCCTGGAATCATCGAGCTGGAAGGGACCTTGAGGGTCATCTAGTCCAAGCCTGCACAATTAATTGTAATTAATATATACCCCCAAACTGAATTGTAGAAATTGGTGTGGGGCACCAAAAGACAAAATGTCATCTTAAAGTGAAGAAGTTTGACATGCATGATAAGAACTTGATACCAGCATGGATTCCCCCCCCTCTTTTATTTTGCAGCAACTATTCCCCCAGAATTGCATGAAATCCTGGAACAGCACCCTTGGGTGCAGATGCCTCTTCGCCACCAGGGTGCCCTTCTGCTCAGGTGTCTCCTTGAGGGGCTCCCTCCTCCCACGCCGCCTGCTCAAAGAGCTCGTCTTTCCCGTCTTCCGAGGTTGACAATTGAAATGACGCGGAAGCTTGCCACATTAAGCCCGGGCAGACTGAATACTTGATTGTTTTAAGTCGGTTGCATTGGCTTTTAAGCTACCAATAAATTTAATTTATATAAATACAGGTGTCACGGCGAGTCACAGTCTACTGCATTAGAAAGCACTTGCTAGTCTTTTAAGGACAAAGATGATTAAAATCAAGTTAGCGGGATGAATCATGAGAGTGCCTAATGCACTATGCCGAACATTAAGCGGAACGCCTGGCCCAAAGAAGCGCTTTGAGGGACTGCCGTCAATGTCCCTGCCGTTTGCTTGATCATCGCTAATGGCAGCGAGGAACTCTGGAGTTTATTCGGAGGGTAAGAGCTCTCGCTGCAGTATAACTGTCAGAAACTGTAAAAGTTTGGCCTACTCTGTTTTGGAAAGGCAACGCAAGGAGCATTCAGACTTGGTGAGGATCATTGGTAAAGCTGGGCCACGTTTCAATGAAGAAGAAGAAGAAGAAGAAGAAGAAGAAGAAGAAGAAGAAGAAGAAGAAGAAGAAGAAGAAGAGTTGGTTCTTATATGCCACTTTTCTCTACCAGAAGGAGTCTCAAAGCGGCTTACATTTGCTTTCCCTTTCCTCTCCCCACAACAAACACCCTGTGAGGTGGGGGAGGCTGAGAGAGCCCTGATATCACTGCTCTGTTAGAACAGTTTTATCAGTGCCGTGGCGAGCCCAAGCTCACCCAGCTGGTTGCATGTGTGGGAGCGCAGAACCGAACCTGGCATGTCAGATTAGAAGTCCGCACTCCTAACCACTACAGAAAACTGGCTCTCCAGAGATGGTGGTGGAAACTGACAACAAGTGCAATTACCCAGCCTGGATGGGGTGCAGCTTCTACCTGCACATTCAGCCAGGAATCTGGGTGTGATCTGTGATGCCTGGACAGATTTGTTGGCTAAGGATGTCAGTGTCATGGTGAGACCTCTGGATCCCCCAGAATTACAGGTTATTTCCAGATTACTAGAGTTTAACCACTATGCCGAGATGGCTCTCCAGCTCCAGCTTGGGAAACTCCTGGGGGTTTGGGGATGGAACGTGGGGGAGGACAGAAACCTCAGAGATGAGTTTCCCAGGAGAAAAGGGATTCCTGGAGGGCAGAATCTGAATCTGAGAATCCCCCTCTGAGGTCCCCATCCTCCCCAGGTTCCATCTGGAGAGCCATCTTGGTGTAGTGGTTAAACGCAGTGGCCTCTAATCTGGAAAGCTGTGTTTGATTCCCCATTTCTCCACATGCAGGCAGCTGGGTGACCTTTGGCTTGTCACAGTCCTGATAGTGTTCTTCTCACAGAACTCTCCCATCAGGGCTCTCTCAGTCTCACCTACCTCCCAGGGTGTGTGTTGTGGGGAGAGGAAGGGAAAGAGATTGTAAGCTGCTTTGAGACTACTTCAGGCAGTGGGGTATAAAAACCAATTCTTCTTCTTCTTTTTCCTACCTCCCATCTCATTCTGGTGACCTGGTAAACCTATAATTGGCACAGCGAATGTCTCAAATGCCTTACCACATGGTTGACAGATGCACAAAAGTTTTGTTTTGCTACTAGTCTTAGCACTTGGTTGACCTCAAGGCATAATTAACAGAAGGACCCTTTTCCTAGCTTTCTATAACGATGTCCGTGCCCTCAACTAAATATATATCATCCTTCCTATCTCGTTTAAGAAACATCTCCCAAGAGATACTCCTCTCCACTGAAAAACTGGGTGCATTTGCAAACCTTCTTAATTATGCCCAAGTGTCTTCGCACACTGTCTCCCCATCACCGAAGCTGGTTCAACAACCTGAGAAATAAATCGATGTGTCCCTTTTTGACAAATATGGGCTCCCCCCCCCCCAATTTTACCCTTGATAACCAGAAGAAACCTTGCTGGCACCTCTATGAAGGCACCTTTTCTTGGATTAAATATAATGTTAGCAGATCAAAGCCGCGGAGGTTAAGGGGAGGTCACACGGAAGGAAAATATGAGCTTTCTACAGGCATCTCCCTCCAGCGTTAACACCTCTTCAAGGAGATTCCATTTCTGGAGGTCAAAGCAGAGACAAGCTGCATTCGGTGTCTTTCCCCAGCACTAATTCTTGCCCCTCGCAGGCCGTTTTAGCATCGCAATGACCGGGTATTTTTATTTAACCCATTTATTTACGTGCAATTGCTCCCTTGGCTGGGTCACTTCGAGCGGCTGAAGCAGAAGCCTTCACAAGCGAGCCAAGTGTCTGAAGAAGGAAATGAAACATCTGTGTGGAAGCTTTTGGGTGTTTTTTATTATTATTATTTCGAGCCTTTCAGAGCCTAGAGAGGCATGGGCCACACTCTGGGATTGCTTCCTGTTTTTCCGCGGAAAATGAATAGCATCGAAGAAGTATGTAAATCAAATGGCCTGTCTTGATTGCACTGCTAGGAACGTTTTCTCTGACTGCAGCTGGACTCCGAGCCCAGATTTAATACTGAGATTACAGTTTAAAAAAGAAAGAAAGAAAGAAAGAAAAATGAGCCCTCCTCTTGCTGGTATAATTTTCTATTCATTTCATTTCTTTCCCGTTAATCATGTCCCGAGCACGTGCAAACGCTGCTGGTTCTGAGTGGCATCCTTGCAGGGGTGGCCGAACGGTGGCCCTCCAGATGTCCATTGGACTACAGTTCCCATGAGCCCCTGCTAGTGCTCAGGCAGGGGCTCATGGGAATTGTAGTCCATGGACATCTGGAGAGCTGCAGTTTGGCCACTGCTGAGCTATGGCATCCAGTCTGTGTCTTTTGTTGCTCCCCTTGTTGATAGGGACTGAGTGGGCAGAGGGGCAGAAAGGGGTTAGGAGTGGCTTCCCATAAGGGACCCTGTGTGCTCTGCCAAAGAAGGCGATTTTATGGACCACCGGTGGAGTGAAGGACTGGAAGCTTCGTACTTTCCCCTCCTGCCCTCCTCCTCACCCGAAGCAATACTCCAGGAGACCAGGAACAGCGGAGTTGGGGCTGCCAGCAACATGGTGGGAGCATCCTGGAGCTTTGTGGGCGGAGCCTGGGTGATGCATCCACCATTCGGGAGTTCAGGTTCACTTTAACCTATTTTGGGGAAAGATCCAAATTATCCACAATGCAAGATGCAGCCTCTAAGGCGGCCCTCTTCCACCAGTCTTTTGGTTGGGCCACTGATATAACAACATCAAATTGCCCTTCATATGAAACCTCTGCTCAAAACAGCAATTATGTTTCTGTGAGCTAACCTGTTCTGTGAGGTTATGTTTCAGTGAAACACCCTGTGAGGTAGGTGAGGTTGAGAGAGCTCTGACAGGACTGCTCAGTCAGAACAGCACTATCAGGACTGCGAACAGACCAAGGTCTCCCAACTGGCTGCACGCGGAGGAGCAAGGAATCAAACATGGCTCACCGGATTAGAAGCCGTGGCTCTTAACCAGGGGTAGTCAAACTGCGGCCCTCCAGATGTCCATGGACTACAATTCCCAGGAGCACCCTGCCAGCGAATGCTGGCAGGGGGCTCCTGGGAATTGTAGTCCATGGACATCTGGAGGGCCGCAGTTTGACTACCCCTGCTCTTAACCATGACACCACAACGACCCCCTGCAACATTTGAGCCAGGGTCCATCTGGACAAATGCTAGTAAACCTACAGAGCACAGATCTGATCACTTGCCTTAGTGCTGCTTTAGAATGGAAGGATCTTAGCTTAACCCATATCGTTGTCTGATATCATCATTTGGGGCTTATGGCAGCAACTTATAGGTGTCTTCATTTCAAGACATAAACAGCATGCCTCTTACGATTGAGAGCCTTCCAAACAAAAATCGCATAAGCAAAAAAATGTACCATTATAAAAGGGAGACAGAACTCACAACTCTAGAAATACAATCACGGCGTATCCCATGATGCATCAGATAAACTCAGCTGGGCCTTTGCCATCTGTTTACTGCCCTCCTCGAGTCTATAAGTAGACCTTTAAGTACAAAGCCAGCTGTTGCTTATTTGTACAAATATATATATCTTGGGTAAACTGAGAACTGCCAACAACTTAATTAAATCTCTATGTGCAATCCCAAACACCGTTACACCCTTCTAAGTCTATTGGAGACAATGGGCTTCGAAGGGTTGAACCGTGTTTAGGATTGCGCTGCTGGTGGTTTAATTCAGTTATATTTAGCTCTCAGTTGACCAAGGATTTTAATAGGAAAGCCTCTATCCCTGAGAGCAAAACTAGGGTACCCACTGAACAAGGAAACTGTTTCTCGTAATGAAAAGATTTCCAAAGCAATGGGAGGGGGGTAGGACCTTGTAAACCTGATTGTTGGATTTAATGACTGTATTTGACTGTACAAATTTCAACTTATATTTTTTGAATGAACCAAAATGAAACCTTTGCGGGTTCAGATGAGGTCTTAATATGTTCTAGAGAGGCTGGCAGTCTTCAAACAAATTTCTTCACTGGCAGTCTTCAAGCAAAGGTTGGATACACACTTTTCTTGGATGCTTTAGTATGCTCTGGGCTGATCCTGTGTTGAGCAGGGGGTTGGACTAGATGGCCTGTATGGCCCCTTCCAACTCTATGATTCTATGATTCTAGGCTGGAATGTTGGGAACTGCTAAGGATCAGAGGAAAGAAGACAAAGCAAGACAGGGGCCAGGTTGCTCAAGCCATGGATCGTTTAGGGAATCCTGGAGGCTGGAGATTTCAGGAATGGAGTGAGATTTCCATATCCCACCCCCAATTCCTTGTGGGACCATGACAGTTGTGTAATAACCACTGGAGAATCCAAATGTGACTAAGGCGAAATCCGAATGGCTTATTTGAAGAGACCCCTCCCCCTTCAGAACAGTGGACAAATTCGATGTCTTTGCAGATCAGATCTTGGGATTAAATATGGTGCACTCCATTTCTGGAAATGCAATTCCCCTGCACTACCAGGTCTGTTTCCTGGCCAGTCTGAGAGACTCTTGGTTGGATCCAGTCAGTTTTCTCTTCCATTTTGTCCCATTCCTTTCCTTGCTACAGTTCACATCTCACATGTGTTTTGGCCATGAAAGTCTTTGCTTTCCTGAGTGTAAGCTTTTTGAGGGGCCAAGCAGGAATACTTTCTCCCTTTTTCACCAGTGGGGAAAGCTGGCTGATCCATGTGCTTAAATCTAACCTTTCCTGGGTCTTTTGCAAGTTTGGTGGCCCTTCACAGAAGAGCTTTGCATGCAGCCATAAAAAGCATACTTTGAGCCTACTCCCAGGTTCTCCAGTTAAAGAGGTTCATATATCGGAAGTCCCAAAGTCCCTAGAATTCTTCCACTAGTTGGAATAGTCAGTGCCAAGGGACTCAAGGGACCAACAGACTGACTTCATCAGAGTAACTTTGCATGCCAATGAGAGGCTATTCAATGGTGTCGGAACCAGAATGAGCAAATCACATCCATTTTCCTCCTTTTTAATAGTATGCGCTCTTATGCTCGCTGTTGGCTTTGTCGATTCGTTTTGTGTTGTGTGTGTGTGTTTTTTTTAATGCAAGCTATGATGTATTCAGCCACAGAATGCACATCAATTATATGTAGAGTATGCATTGACTGTACAGTCCTGATCTTTAATGGATAAACAACTTTTTGGGGGGGGATTATATTTTACCGGGGAGGGGGCATAATTGGTGCAAGGGAACAGGTGCAAAAATAAAGATTCTTAGGAACTGAGAGGTCAAAACAGCAGGCTGAGAAATCTGAAGCTTTTGGGGGATGGGCAGAACCATCAAGCCCAAGCGTTTTGTATGCAGGGTGCCTTGAAACAAGAAAGCTACTCAAAGCCAGTTCTTCTCTCATTATCTGAAGGGAGGGGGTGGTCTTCCGGAGAAAGTTGGTTGGCGCTTTGTGCAATTAAAGCAACTGAAGAGGCCCCTGCACCTGGCTCTCACCATTCTCCCCTCTCCGTTCAGCAGCGCAAAAAGCTCAGAACGCAATCTCTTTGCTGCCACCACCTTCAGGAAGGCCCATCTTTTGCTTTGGCATAGCCAGGAGCAGGAGTTGGTAATTGGCTTCCCTGCCGCACAATGATGCCGTGATGAGGTCATGAATAAAGCCCAGGTGCCGTCCCCCGTTTCGAAGCTCTGCCTTCCAAGCGGCGGGATGAATACAGACGAAGAGAGGTTTGGATGCAGGCATTGATTGGATTGTCAATATCTAGCGGGAATAGCTCAATCAATAAATATTCATCGCGACTGCAACGCCCCAAATTGACACATGCTGCTTTCATTTCTTCGGAAAGCTGAAAATGGCTCTGTGTGTGTGTGTGTGTGTGTGTTTTTCCCCTCCGTCAAAAGGATGCACTTCAGATATTCATCTGGTTGGGGAAATAGTTCAATTGCAAAGAGATTCCATGCTTATGAATGCATCTTTAAAAATCTATTTAAAAAAAAACAAACAAAAAAAAAAGGAAATGAAATATCCAAGTGAATGGTGACTGCCTCCTGTTCTTTTTGTGCCGTGGTGTATGCAGGCAGGCCGCGCTGTAAGCATTCTGCTGAATGAGCAAAGCTGTTTACACTGCCGCTGGAATTACGGCCCTTGTTTCAGCTCATTATCCGCTCCCCTACCAAAATGTCAAACCGTCACCCAGTGAACTCGCAACACGCTCGGTCTTTCAATAATAAATTACTCCCATTTACTCCGGTCCTGCCGAAAGCAAAATGCAAAGCATCATTAATGCTTTTATGTTGTGTCGCACCTGAAGGTAATTATGACCCATTCGATCAGCCTGGGTTAGCGACCGAAGGTGCGGAAGCCCTTTCCCGACATTCCGTGCCTCGCCCCGAAATTCCTTCTCATGTTCTCAGTGATCCATCAGGCCCCTTCTTCTTCTTCAATGTAGGTCTATCTGTACTCGAACCTGGAGAGTGGAGCCACTAACAGACCAGGCAGATCTTTCTACCTGAGAAGTTGGAAGAAGGAAAATGGGAGAGGCTAGAGGGCCAGGGTTGGCCATTTTGTGATTCTCCAGATGTCCATGGACTACAATTCCCATGAGCCCCTGCCAGCTGGCAGGGGCTCATGGGAATTGTAGTCCATGGACATCTGGAGAGCCACAGAACGGCCACCCCTGCAGGGGATTTCAGGGAAGGGGGAAAGGAAATCATGGGGCAGTGGAAAATGTGAGGCCACCCGCAGGTCCTTAGGGGTTCTCCACTTGTAATTTTATAAATATCCACCCTTTGGCATTTCCCCGAAGTTCAGCAAGTTGGGACCAAATCATTTCACCTCTGATGCATTTTGAATTAACAGCCCTGGCCTTGGATATCTTAGCAGTTTATTCCCTGGCAAAATTCCCCTGCTTTCAATCACAAGTTTTGCCTGAGCAACAACTAAGCTTTTCAGGATTTGGACTTAATTAAAGGTGTCCCCTAGACACATGGATCTATTCCCAGCGTTGGCTGCTTTCAGAAACATAGAACTTTTTTAACTTCACAAAATGAACATTGTAAAACTTGCTGCAAATATTAAAGCCCTGCTCTGTGTGTGTGCGTGTGTGTGTGTGTGCTCAATCGTCTATAAAAGCACAACAGTCCACAAAACAATCTAGAATTGTTTTTATACCCCACTTTTCACTTCCTCAAGGAGTCCCAAAGTCACTAACTTCCTTTCCTCTCCCCACAACAGACACCCTGTGAGGTAGGTGAGCCTGAGAGAGCTCTGAGAGAACTGTGACTGGTCCAAGGACACCCCTCTGGCTTCATGCAGTGGGAAAGTGGGGAATCAAACACAGTTCTCCAGATCAGAGGCTGCCACTCTTAACCATTAAACCATGCTGGCTAAAGTGACAAGAACTGGTTACAGAAACAGATCTCTCCCATGAACAACTTAATGCTGGCAGAATTCCATAGTGTTCTGCAGCTGATACACTGGCATTCCATTCATGCAAACCAGATGTTTGCCAACTGACTGTACTGGGAGCAGGCAGGTCTCTGCAAAGTACCTGATGTGCAAAATTACCATCTCATGTGGCAACGCATGTGTTTTCCATGTGAACCAGAACCCTGATTTTCCATGGTTCTGATTTTATAGCACAGAAGCGGTACCAGCCACAGTTACTGACTAATCATCAGGTTCTAAAATGACCAGACTGTGGCCAAACAGCTTGGAAAACCCGTAACAGCCACCGAGGACATGCCTTCTGCTAGCTTCTTCTCCTCGAAGTATGTGAAAAGGGCCATCAAGGGACAGCCAAATTTCAGCAACCCCTTAGGGGTTTTAGGGCAGGAGGTTTCCAGAGCTGGTTTCCATTGGCTTCCTCTGATTGATGAACCTGGACTTCCTTGGGGGAGGGGGGTCTACCATCCATGAAGAAGAAGAAGAAGAAGAAGAAGAAGAAGAAGAAGAAGAAGAAGAAGAAGAAGAAGAAGAAGAAGAAGAAGAAGAAGAAGAGTTGGTTCTTATATGCCACTTTTATATGTCCACAGTAGTTCCAGAGGGGGTCCATGGCCTTTCCTCTTCTCACCTGAACATTCTACCTGAACATTCTCACCTGAACATTCTACCTGAACATTCTACCTGAACATTCTACTCTGTGTACCAGCTGCTTGGGCACCCTTGCTTCTCACCTGCCAGATGCCGCTAGTTGCTCCCTGTAGGAGATGGAGAGCAGGACAGATGAGACCTTGGGCTAACCCTGCAAGGAACTCCTTTCCTCCTCCTGAGCCTCATGCACTGCTGCTCCCCAAAAGCATACTGCATTAATACGATCATTGACCAGTAAGATCCGAGGCTCCCAAAAGGAGTTTGCCCGGACACAGGCCCCCGGAATCGGCCAAGTGTGTGGCCTGCCTTTCCCCGTGCCCTTTTCCGTGGTTGCTTTCACCGTATTAAAAGTTATGATGGCAGTTCATATTTTATAAGCAATTTAGTTAGAAAGCAGTCAGAGTCCTAGGCCTGTAATGTATATAGTGATTTAAAAATTATTGAAGTGAATCACAACTTTGGAAAAAGCCGCAGCCGACGGAATTGGAAGTAGGTACTGAAAGATTTAAACGCTCTTAAAAAATGTAGAGCTTTCCTTCCAATAATTTCCTATCCTTCTCGGTGGCATTTCAGAGGCCTGTCCTGTTTGGGTTGTCACGCTGCAGTGCTTTATGACGAGACGTGACACACAGAGACAGAGGTAGACATGGGCTTCTGAGGGGGGTCTTTGCCCTCAAAGCCATTTTAGAATGCCTTTAAAAAAAAACCCAACAACCCAAAACCATCCATTCTTAAAATAACTATAGCACAGAATGAAGGAAAGCCAAAGAGCAATGCGAATCCAAGTTGTCAACTTCTAAATTTCAGGATTGTCATCCAGAAATAGGTACAGCTCAGATAGAAAGTTTGTACCCGTGACTACCAAGACAAGAAAAGCAGAGGAGAAACACGAAGAAGAAGAGGTTGATTCTTATATGCCGCTTTTCTCTACCCAAAGGAGTCTCAAAGTGGCCTTCCCTTTCCTGTCCCCACAACAGACACTCCTGTGAGGGAGGTGAGGCTGAGAGAGAACAAGAAGAATTGGTTCTTATATGCTGCTTTTCTCTACCCGAAGGAGTCTCAAAGTGGCTTACATTCGCCTTCCTTTTCCTCTCCCCACAGCAGACACCCTGTGAGGGAGGTGAGGCTGAGAGAGCCATGATACTACTGAAGAAGAAGAAGAAGAAGAAGAAGAAGAAGAAGAAGAAGAAGAAGAAGAAGAAGAAGAAGAGCTGGTTCTTATATGCCGCTTTTTCTCCACCCAAAGGAGTCACAAAGTGGCTTACAATCACCTTCCCACAACAGACACCCTGTGAGGGAGGTGAGGCTGAGAGATCCCTGATATTACTGGAGAAGAAGAGTCTACCATCAGGCTACCATAACACCGTGCAGTGAGGACAGGGGGAATGCAGTATGACCCGACAGCTCTTGTTGTTCTGCGGGAAGATCTGAATCCTGTCATTCCTTACACCCTTGCTCATCAACTGGCGACATCCTGATTGAGTTGCAGAGGATATCCACTTTGCCAAATTGGCATAAACACCCACCGAGAAATCTGAGGCCGTGCAGGGTGGAGCGGCTTCATTTCATCAGGAGCGACCGCTCCTTTGCTTTCGGTCGCGATCAAACACTATTAAATCCAGAGATTTGCGAAGCATCGATTGCTTTTAGTGCTTACTGTACATTTGAATAATAGATCCTGGGACCAGAGCCTTGGAGCAGAGGGCAGCGGCGTCGGGTACTTCATCACTGCTACAGTTATGGATCTCTGCCGCTATCGTATCAGCCACACGCTGTGTTTCGGTAGACTGAGGCTGTTTTGATTTATAGCAGCAAAATGGTAATTCTATTGTTTAAATTGGGTGACTGTTAATGTTGAGGGAAAGTGTTGCAGAAAATAAAGCCAAACACAGAGATAAGCGTCCATGAATAGCTGTCCTGTTCAATAATGCCGTGTTTTGTTGGAGGGGGGAAAGAACCAGGGAAAAGGAACCAGTGAGGAAGAAGGCTCTGAGATCGAGGGGGGTCAACCTCCAGGCAGGATATGGATGGAGTGGGAGGGTTAGGGAAGAGTTTGGGATCCCAAATATTTGGGATCCGTATTGCGGTTCATTTCCGAATGAGGGTTAGGGTTAGCTAAGGTATGGCTTAGGAAGGAGAGTGGCTTAACTTGGAGAGAGAGCTGGGCCTCGAGAAGGGGTAGAGAAATGGTTAGGACAGGCCACGAGGTGTGTGTGTGTGTGTGTGTGTGTGTGTGTGTGTATACACACACACACACACACACACACCTTTATATATGTAAAGGTAAAGGTAAAGGTAAAGGTAAAGGTAAAGGTAAAGGTATCCCCTATGCAAGCACCGGGTCATGTCTAACCCTTGGGGTGACGCCCTCTAGCGTTTTCTTGGCAGACTCAATACGGGGTGGTTTGCCAGTGCCTTCCCCAGTCATTATCGTTTACCCCCCAGCAAGCTGGGTATTCATTTTAGCAACCTCGGAAGGATGGAAGGCTGAGTCAACCTTGAGCCGGCTGCTGGGATCGAACTCCCAGCCTCATGGGCAAAGCTTTCAGACGGCTGCCTTACCACTCTGCGCCACAAGAGGCTCTTATATATATATATATATATATATATATATATATATATATATATATATATATATATATATATATATATATATATATATATATATATATATATATATATATATATATATATATATATATATATATATATATATATAGCAAGTTGGGTTTGATTCTCTGCTCCCCCCACATGCAGCCAGCCAGGTGGCCTTGAGCTTGTCACACCCCTGATGGTGCTGTTCTCACAGAATCCTGTCAGAGCTCTCTCAGCCCTTCCTACCTCTCAGGGTGGCTTATAAGAAACACCTCTCCCTCTTTCAGGGAGTGTTAGGGCTACGGAAGAGTTAGAGAAATGGCTAAGAAAGGGCATGAGATGTATAAAATATGTATATTAATCCCAATGTAAAAATATGTTAAAATTTTTGGATTCATATTGGAGTTAATTTCAGAGTTAGGGGTAGGGTCAGCCATTTCTGTGATATCTTTTTAAAAGGATGTTCATCTCTATTCTCCCCCCCCCCCTCCCCAGCAAATGCATTTGCTCATCTAGTGCATGGCTGCCAGTTTGAAAGACGGGAAGCAGCGCATCTGCGGCCCGATCCGACATCTCCGCTTGTGAAGAACAAGCCTCCTCGCTCGTGTGCTGCCCAGATATTTCATGATCTCCTAGGAGCAGCTGCGCATGCGAAGCGCATGTGTCATAAAGCACTTTTCCAGAAAGGTTACATTTGTTCTGGCAACGCGGAAGGGGGAGAAAAAAAAATCAAATTAATACTACTGATCGCTTACGAGACAGAGGGAAAGACCATTCAACTTCTGCCACCCCGTTTTAGTTTGGACATTAGCGAACCGCAAGTGTAAAATCTGTATTTATGCGCAGCTAGAACCAATCGATTTAGTGCTTCCCCCCTCCCCCCCCCCACACACACACATCACCTAATTTATATTTTAATTCGCAGGAGGTAATTGATTATCACAGAGTAAATACGGTGTAATGAAAACTCTATTAAATCATGGCTTTAATGGGAGAGGAAAGTTTCCCCCACACAACTCACACACACACACACACACACACACACACACACACATAAACACAAAACTCTCTCTCTCTCTCTCTCTCTCTCTCTCTCTCTCTCTCTCTCTCTCTCTCTCTTGTGTCTGTCTGTATCTCGCTGGGCGTGGATGGGAGTACGGGAGGACGTTTTCCATTCCTAAGCATTTCTAAAGCCATGCATCAAGGCCTAAATATTTAATGCTCCGGTATTAAGCCCTGTTTGGGGTCCGTGTCTCTCTAGACTTCCACCCAACACATTATAGTATATAAAGCAATTTAAGCAAAGTAATGAGCTGCGGGCAGGCTACGTGAAAGCCATTATAGGGCTGGAGTTGCTGCAGGCAACCCTTCGATCAGGTGGGAAGGATGGTGACTGAGACGGCCGGGAGAAATGCATTCCTCCCGTTTCGTCCTGTGGCGAGAACAGAGTCTCTTCTATCTCTGCTCACGCAACGAGTCTGGGACTGTGGGAGACGTTGTCTTGTTATTCCGAGCCTGCCTTTGACTTGGAGAGGGCTGTGGCCCAGCGTTAAGGCCCAGCTGTGCATGTACGAGGTCCTGGGTTTGATCCCCATCATCCCAAATTAAAACAATAATGATGGGAATGATTGGGTTGCCAGATTCCACGCGGCACCTGAAGAACTCCTGCTATTGCCGTTGACAAAGATCAGTTCCCCTGGAGAAAATGGCTGCTTTGGAGAGGCGGATTCAATGGCATTCTACCTCTGAGGTCTCTCTCCTCCTCAAACCCTGCCTTACCTAGGCTCCACCCCCAAAATCTACAGGTATTTCCCAACCCAGAGCTGGCAACCCTAAGGAAAGACCTGAGACCCTGTAGCATCACTGCCAGTCTTGGAGCACTGCAGACAGGTATGGTCATTGGTGTTCACCTAAGTGTGGAAGCAACTGCTTAGGTGAGAGCTTTCTACTTCTCCTACTCTGTGCATTCAGGTTTGACGAAGTATAGAGCACAAGAACCTGCAGAATTGTCAACTCTGGGCATCATCACTCCCAGCCTCCAAGGAGAGAGTATTCAACACTATGTAATTTTATTGTCTGAGTCACAGGTTCTTTGTTCTGTGAATCCATCCTCCCTGCATCTGTGTTTTCTACTTATTGGAATAAATACAAAATACATCAAGGTTTTCCAGCTGGCATGTGATCAATTGGGCTATGTTTTGCACTGGGCAAAGCAACCCTAAAAGGCCCAGTCAAGGCTCTGGGCTATCAGGAGGATGGCAGAAGGAGAAGAATGGGAGGAATGACCTCTATATGGGTGGTGGAGTGGGCTCCGAGGGGCAAGAAAAGGTCAGAAGGGAATTTGAGGGAATCTGTATGCTTTTGAATTGCCTTTGGCTTGGAAGGGAAGCAAAAGAAAAACCGGCACAAAACCACTCTCAGAAACCCCAGGGAAACAGTGACCGGAAAGTGAACTGAGCACTGAAGGGAGGAAAATCAATGCAGAGAAGAAGAAAAAACAGCAATGGACAAGCGTAGTGAAAATGAGGGGAAATGCAGAACAGAAAAGAAAACCTTCCAGACATGCAGGGTGAAAGAAGAAGATCTGTTTATTTGTACCCGGCTTTTTACCCAAAGCAGCCACAAAGCGGCTGATGATGATTGTGTTATTTATATTGTTGTTGTTGTATTTGTTTATGTTATAGAATCATAGAGTTGGAAGGGGCCATACAGGCCATCTAGTCCAACCGCCTGCTCTACGCAGGATCAGCCCTAATATATTAATTATATCAGCCCTAATATAATTAATTATATATTAATTCATTCCATGTATTCCCCCCATGATGTTGTATGTAAACTGCACTGAGCCATATGGAAGGGCAGTATAGAAATCAAACAAACAACCAAACAAATAAAATGCATTCCCCTAGACCAGAGAGCTCAGTTGGTGGAAGGCAATTATGGAAGACAATCTTTCACACTTCTATTGTGTTTTATTCTCTGTTTCTTTTCCTTGTACATGACCATTGCTGAGAAGCAAAGTGACATCATGCCACCCTCATAGAGTTACGCCCTTCCAGACTTATTAACTACAGTGGTTTTCAAAATAATAGCAATAGTAATAATTGTTGTTATCATCACGATCAATCGTCATAGCCATAAATAAGCATCCAGCATGTTGATTGTGCCATTGTTTCTCTTTCTACCCAGCTGGGGAGAGTATAGCAAGCCACTATATCTATAGCACAGAGAGGATTTTAAATAATAAAAAATATGGATTTTTTTTGGGGGGGTATTGATTAAACAATAGGCAGAGATTAGAGAGAGTGTAAAGAAGGCTCTGGATGAAAAATGATAGAAATGCCGTGTGGTCAATAAGAAGCCACTCCTGAAAGAACATCTCAAAATATCGGGTGAGCCAATGAACCGAAGTTCTGTTTGGGGTCAAGCTTATCATTAAAATCCTGCTTGAGAGGAGTCAGCGGAGGGCCCATTTATTCTTTTTCACAGAAAATTTACAGAGCAATCATGATGTCATGGTTAGATGACTGGACTGGGATCAGGAAGACCCAGGTGCAAATCCTACGGAAGCTTTCCAGGTCACCTTGGACGCTTCAGGTGGGACGCTCATCGCTTCAGGTGGGTCGCTGGGTTGGCCCAAAGCAGTGGAACAAAGTTCAGCAGGACCTTTGAGACTAACAAAGTTTAATTTAGGGTAGTAGCTTTCGTGCCCGTGTGTTGTTGTTGTTAGTTGCGAAGTCATGTCTGACCCATCGCAACCCCATGGACAATGATCCTCCAGGCCTTCCTGTCCTCTACCATGCCCATGTGCACTTCATCAGATACAGTGTCTCCTCCGGCAGTCTTTGAAGACGTACTATATTCTCATCTAGACTTCGGCCCTTCCACGCACCAACCAAGTCCCATCTACTTCCCGGGACGGACGCACACACCAAGATCTGTTTTGCCGCTAACCAAACATCCACCTTTTTATTGTCATTGCAAATGGCCCTTATCTTTGACACTCGGTCTAACAGAACATTAGACACCTCCGTTTAACTGCAACGGCTAATGTGCAGGCTCAATCAGATTTAATTTAAGATCAGCCCGGTGCTTCTCCACTGCGCCGGCCGATCGGCGGACTGGATTTGTTCACGGCTTAATGAAAACCTTGCCGTCTCCCTCGTAAGGCTGAGTCTCACCATGGGTTTTCTTCTTGGATATCCCTCTGCAGGTGTCATGCCGCTTTACAGCTTTCCCATTTCGGTTTGGAGGTAATTGCTTTCCTTGGTTTTTTGTCTGCGTTCCCTCGAGAAGTCCTTTTCCTCAATGTAATCAAAGGCCAATGATTGGCTCAAGCACACAATGGCAGTGATTGTTTGAAGTGGGCATTTGCGTTTCTGGAGCCACAATTACAGTCGGCATACATATTCATGCAACCCGCAACTGAGAAGGAGAAGGAAAAACTCTCAAGCAACAGTTGTTTTTGTTGTTGCTGCTGCTTTCCAGTTTAGCAGAGGAAAGAGCTAGAGGCTCGTCTACTGTAATCTGCTTCACGTGGGGCTACCCTTGAATACTTGTAAAAATTGAATTTAGGGCTGGGTTCGTGATTGAAACCGAGATCTTTGTCGAATATATGAGAATAAATCTGTGTGGAAGCCTTCAGACTTCACAAAATCCCAGATAGAGTAAGTGGAGTTTTTTTGAGACAATGTTAGTGTTTTGGGGTAAGATCAGGTTGTTTTTCACTTGGGCAGTTCTTCTTTTTCTTGAAATAATCATTCTGTTTTCTTTGAGCAAACACTTCAGAAGCATCCGTGAGTTCAGAAAGGCTCATAATCCATGGTCTAAACCAGCTTTTTTCAATCCTTTGACACCGGAGGTACTGCTAAAATATTTTTTCAGGCTTCAAGATACCAGGAATTGGTGTTATTTAATTCATTTATATTTATTTATTTATTTGATAATCCTCCTGGGACTCATGGCAGATTACGATAACTATCCTATGGCTGGCTACGCCTCCCTGTCACACCCCCAGATGTGAGAGAAGCCTCAGTTGGCAAAGGTTTAAATGGCTGGGGTTCCTCCCCTTCCCACCCCCTCCAGGCCCATCGTTGGCCAATTTGGGATGGGGGCAGGTCAACCAAACCAAATAAAGGTAGAATTTCTTTTTAAATGAAAACTTCCTCCCCTTTTTTGCTTGGAGCTGGAAACAGCAGGCCTAGGGTGGGAGGGCTCTCCTCAGATGCCATTTTGAACCCCCACACACAACTCACACCATTGAGAGGCCTTTGCCGTACTGTACTGTCCTGCACTACTGTGGTTGGGGGTCTAGGCCAGGGTCTGGGCCTTGTTGCCTTCATAGTCAAAACCATAGGTCCCTATTGTGGACAACCAATGGGCATGAACATGGCTTCCATGTTCTTTCCATCCCAGTAATGTAGACTGGGTTCCAAAGGTGGGAAGTCCATTCAAACCTAACCCTTTCTGCCGAACTCCTTTCCAAGAAGTCATTCTTTTTAACTTCAACTAGCCCAATCCCGTGAGATTTTTGAAGCTAAACAGGGTTGGCCTTGAGTAGTAATTGGATAGGCGACCACCAAGAAAGCCCAGTGTTGTTACACGGAGGTAGGCAATCGCCACCACCTCTGTTACCCTTCCGCTTTGAAACCCTTATAAGATAGTTATCGGCCTGCTGTGGGTTGACAGCGCTTTTTGCCACCAGTTCTCCTTCATTCCTTTTGACAAAGCTGATTCTTCTCCTACAAACCAACTCTGGATTCTCCTTTGACTCATCCCCCACCCCTTATTTTCCTCAGCTTTTTCTGCAGCAAAACAGCCAGCAACAGAGTGGATGAACCCTGAGCATGAAAGGTTTCCTCCTGAAAAGGACTACAAACTCCCAGGAAGACTTTTGTTCTGAGACCGAATTTCTCTGTGACACATTCGCTATTGTCTAGCCCGTTCTCCTTACAGCGGCTGAGTGGCATCTGTTGAGAACGAAAACCGTCTCTCTTCTCTTTCTTCTCTTTCTAACCGTCTGTCAAATGCCAGTCGGAGAGAACGGGAAAGGAGAAGCACCGAGACAGTTAAGAAACGTTTCACAACCCGGTTCTGTTGTACAAAACCAAGAAGAATCTCGCATCAATCAAAAGAGGGCACGGTGCACTGGGAGACGGAAAGAAAAAGAAGCGGAGAAGTCAAGAGAAAGACTTCAGGAGGGAAAAATCGGAGCTTCTTGTGATGCTTTGCAGCAGCTTCGAGGTTTTCAGCATGTGCTGTAGCAGCTCCGACTCTGCATATCTTTCCCCAGTTGAGCCTGCGGACGCTTTTGGAATTTCGAGACAGGATAATGGGCTTCTCCACAAAATGGCTGCTCTGAGAAGTGGGCAGGCACAAAATGTTGGGAGGTTTTAAACCGAGGCTCCCTTTATCACAGGGGCAGCTATTTTTGGAACGGTGTTCCCAAGGGTGACGCTTCACTGAGTCTTGTGAAGCATTTATTCCTCCAGTAGGATAGAGGCAAACTGGGGTAGGTGCTGTGCTTCAGAAAAAGAGCCTCTTTGAGTGAGATGCAAGGAAACCAGGAAACGTGAGTGGGGGAATGTTGGGGACCATTGCTTTGAAGGCCAATGTTGGACCCCAGATGAATTGAGCACCAGGATCCCCTCCCGTTGATTCTATAAAGATACTTACTGGATTCTTGTTGGATAAAAAATTGACTATGTTTTTTACAGAATCACCGATGACTGTGGTTCAGCCACACTTGGAGTCCTCTGTTCAGTTTTGGGCACCAAAGTTGAAGAGGGATGTAGACAAACTGGATCGTGTCCAGAAGAGGGCAACAAAGATGGTGAGGGGTTTGGAGACCAAGACGTATGAAGAAAGGTTGGGGGAGCTTGGTCTGTCTAGCCTGGAGAGATGACTGAGAGGGGATTTAATAACCATCTTGAAGTATTTAAAAGGCTGCCATATAGAAGATGGAGCAGAGTTGTTCTCTCTTGCCTGGAGGGATGGACCAGAACCAATCGGATGAAATTAATGCAAAATAAATTCTATCTAAACATCCAGAAGATGTTCCTGACAGTTAGAGCAGTTTCTCAGTGGAACAGGCTTCCTCGGGAGGTGGTGGGTTCTCCATCTTTGGAGATTTTTAAACAGAGGCTGGATAACCATCTGATGGAGAGGCTGATTCTGTGAAGATTCAAGGGGGTGGCAGGTTACAGTGGGTGAGCGATAGGGTTGTGAATGTCCTGCGTGTTTCAGGCGGTTGGACTACATGACCCAGGAGGTGCCTTCCAACTCTGTGATTCCATGATTCTAAGATACTTTTCTCGAAAGCTAGCAACACACCGGGGCTCCTTTTGACTCTTACATTGCAATAGACTTTATTAATAAAGGACACTGAATTATTCCATGCTAGCTTGCATTCTTCTCTTCCGTATTCATCATCTGACGAGTCTTCTCTTGGTGGTATAAAGAGAAAACCAGACAAATATACGGATCTTCCAAGTGGCAGATTGCTTTGGTCTACTTGGGATGGTAGGCTGAGCTTTGGAGTTAAATACATTGGAACAAATACCCCTCTTTGGAGTGTCTTTCTGAAGGCATTGTAGCGGTGGATGGATGCTGATCAGATCAAGTGGCCCAAATAATGGAGCCTGGTATGAAGGGGAGAAGGGGGAAAAAATTTTTTTAAGAGAGATGTATGGTTCAAGTGTAGCAATGTTCCCTCAAAGGTATAGCTTTGTACTTAAAGTAATGAGAATTTCTCCCTGGGGGTATTTCGTACCATGTGAGAGCTACAGTCGAGTGAGAGAAAAAATGTCGTTCTCAAAATTCCGCCTTGGAGGAAGCAATTCTGCAATGATAAAAAGCAAGATACCACTTTTGTAGCCTAAATATACAGAAATAAATAGAGAAATCCCGGCACACGACAAAATCGAAACCTGGAAATGTTCAATCAGTGTTATGGAGTTGAAGGTTATATGAATGAATGGTCCTTGCCCACAAAGTTGACCGTTGTCTCTGCCAGTTCTCCGAAGTCCCATTGAAGGCTTCTTAACCAGAGATGATAATGGGACAAAAGTCACATCCATATGACTGAGTTCACCTCAAGCAAGTCTGATTCCTATTGTTAGATTTCAGACCTGGGATGGATCTAGACCTACTCTGCACACGTTGAATAATTCACTTTCAATGCACTTTAGAAGTAGATTATCCTGTTTCCGCACAGGAAAATCCAGCTGCAAAAGCACATTGAAAGTGCATTATCTAAGGAAGAAGAAGAAGAAGAAGAAGAAGAGTTGGTTCTTATATGACGCTTTTCCCTACCCGAAGGAGGCTCAAAGCGGCTTACAGTCACCTTCCCATTCCTCTCCCCACAACAGACACCCTGTGAGGGAGGTGAGAGAGCCCTGATATTCCTGCTCGGTCAGAACAGTTTTATCAGTGCCGTGGCGAGCCCAAGGTCACCCAGCTGGTTGTATGTGGGGGAGCGCAGAATCGAACCCGGCATGCCAGATTAGAAGTCCACGCTCCTAACCACTATACCATAATGGGCCCAGGCTAGCATAATGGGCCCAGACTAGCCCAATCTCATCAGGTCTTGAACACTAAAAACAGGGTTAACTTGCCTTGATCCTGATCATGCCCCAACATGCCAGAGACTTAACCCTAGATCTCCTACATCCTAGTCTGACATCCTAACTGCTATAACCAAAGGGCGCTTCTGCACATGCTGAAAAATGCAGTTACAACCCACTTCAGTGTCTGTTTGCCATTTCACAGAGTAAAGTAAATTTTTATTTTATTTTTGGCACTGTTTGAGCTTAGGGAATAAATGAATCTTACTATGTACAGTTGTGGCAGGGGTGGTCAATCCGTGGCTTTTCAGATATCTAAGGACTGCGGTTCCCATGAGCCTCTGCTAGCACATGCTGGCAGGGGCCTGTGGGAATTGTACTCCATGGACATCTGGAGGGCCACAGTTTGGCCACCCCTAGCATATGGTACAGCATCGATTGGCCTCCTCCCACTTTATTCAAAGAAAAGTGAAGGTGCAATGAATTGTGAGTACATCAACCCCCAGGTAGCTGTTTTGAGAAGCTAATTGCGCGGAGCGATAATTCATACACTGCTGGTATCTATTTTCAGGAAAGTGCCCTAGGGGGGTGAAGCTTTTTTAAAATTATTTTTATCTTATTTTTGGCACTGTTTGAGCTCAGGGAATAAATGAAACTTACTATGCACCGATTTAAAAAACATACAATGCCAATGCAAGTTCTATGAGGGGGAAGTGTGCGATGGCTTATCCCTTGCTCTGTAGCCAGTCTGTCACCGGTGGTGGGAGGCTGCTAGCCAGCCGCTGATGGATTCTCAGGTCATGATGATTTACACAGAGAGCCAGTGGAGGAAGCTACCTCGCTATCAGAATTAATGGCATCGTTCGCTCTGGAATTGAGATCGTATCACCAAGAAGGTTTGACTGCAAGGTAGAGCTTCATCATTTCACCTCTCCCTCCCCATCACTTTGGTGTTCTCCTTTTATCTACCATCACTGAGTTTGTAGGAGAGTTGAGATTGTAGCAGGAGGCTTGGGAAACAGATAACCTCTTCAAAAGAGCGCCCGGAACACAAACGAAGAGGAGTCTTCACGGAACCACACTGCAGAAGTTTGGGACTGGTGTGGGGAGGGGCGATTTCCCCTTTCATCCAGTTTAAGGTGTTCAAATCAAAACTAGAATGAGCAAACAATGAACAGATTCCTGTGGGCAATCAACAATATACATGCAAGGTTAATCAACAACTTCAGTATAATCCTGTATATATTAAAGGTTCTTGTTTATTCTGCATCCAAATCTTGGTAGCCCAAGGGTGGGTGGGGGAAACAATTTAGAGGGGAAAAAGATCCATTGAGTCATGCTGTAGGCTGAACAGGCTTCCGGTAATATACCGGTTTCAATAAATCTTCATCAGCAGCTTAAAAAAAACAACAACAGTAAGCGTCATAGTGAAATACACAGTGCCTAAATAATGACAACAAATATCCCCAACACACAATGTACCAGTACTATGTTCACAAATAGCTTACTAATAAAAAAAACAGATGTAAACTCAAAATGGCAACAAGCTCATTATGGCTGAATCTCAATCTTTATAGCAGGGGTAGTCAAACTGCGGCCTTCCAGATGTCCATGGACTACAATTCCCAGGAGCCCCTACCAGCGTTTGCTGGTAGGGGCTCTTGGGAACTGTAGTCCATGGACATCTGGAAGGCCGCAGTTTGACTACCCCTGCTTTATAGAATCAGTATGGCTCAATCTTGACCAAGGCAAGGATGAAAATTGTTCTAATACTATAGCAATCCCAATGTGTCTCTCCATAAATTCTATCAACTAACATTGCTTACTGAGCAGCCAGCCAGAGGTACCCATCATAATCCTCTGAGTGGTTAAAGAAGACTTTCTCAACCAGGGTTTTGTGAAATCCGGAGGTTTCTTGATGGCCTTGGAAGGGTTTCCCAAATGGGTGGGAGTAAATTAATTTCTATACATATTTTTTTTTAATGTGCTAAACATTTACAGGGCGGTATGACCATATATGATCATGCTGACCTGCCCTCCCTCCCAAAATGTCCAATGATGGGTCTGGAGGGGGTGGGAAGGGGAGGGGCCTGAGGTGGGCATGGTCACCACTCTGCTTCCCGACCATATTCTGCACCATCATGCCCACTTTTAGGGCTTCTTGAGGCCTGAAGTATGTTTCTGGGTTTGAAATGATAAAAAAGTTGAGAAAGGCTGAGACAAAACTCATTTAACCTTTAGAAGCCCATTGCCACTCATTGCTTCATCTCTTGTTGAAAAACAGGTCCATCCTTGCCTTGGTCTTACAGATACTGAGATTCAACCATACACTTTTGGTGTGCTCCTGTTGTTCTTGCAATCCAAACTCGAATCAAGCCTCCGCCAACTGCCTGATGGGATGGGGAGGCATTCCCTTGCCAGAGTATTCTCCTAGGGGCAGAGATGTGCATTTTTACCCACTGAAATGGCCTCACTATTCCATAGTTTCCCAAATGAGCAAAACTGATCCATTTGCATGGACGGAAACCATCCCCGCATGGAAAATTGCACCATTAACATGAGATGGTGCAGCTCATGTTCCTGAGACATGCCTCTTGTGAATTCCAGGCTCACATCAGTGGAGCAGAATGTCACGTCTGCTCTCTTTAGGTTTAAACGATTGGTCATATCCGTGTTTCTGATGCAATAAAGTGAGACGGGAAGGTCAGATTGTTCCAGCCTGTCTTTGGTTGTGCAGGAAACTGGATTTCAGTGCTTTATGTATTTTTCTAAACAGCTCTATCAACATAAATCTGCTTCATGTTGTAAATAATACACGAGACCAATACAGGGTAGATTAAAGAGGAAAGGGTATAACAATATGAATGGTTGCACGTATAAAATATTCAGCCCTTATAGGGGGGGAAATGCTATTTCCTGTAAAAAAGAAAATACCCTTCTTTTGATTTTCAGGGAAACCAGCTTTCCTAGCCAGAAATATAAATCAGACAGCAGGAGACAAAAACAATTATAGATTCACAGTGTGCAAAAAAAAAAAAAATGACCTCATTGTGCAGAGATTTTAGCATTGTGGACGAATGCCCAATGGCTGGAAACAGATCTAGTTTAGTCAACCTTATCGTCTGCAGCAGGAGATATTATGGAACATATTAGTTACAAGGTCAGCCTTGCAAGGTCGGCGGTATTTTCACACGCAAGGATAACAAATGTAGCACGTCACCAGCTCATCGAAAGGGGAAGAGCTTTCGGGAGAAATGTCAGGAAATGGCCTGGGTGTAGATCTTTTTTTAAAGAAACAAAAAGCCACCCACGTTTAATAGCTAATTGAGAATACAATGAGCCTGGATCACAGCTTCTTCCAAACAGCATTGTGCAGCCAGAAAAACCGTGGCTGCCGAAATCCGTTTCAAGCTGGCCTGTCTCCCTAGTGGTCTGTGCAGACAGATGACTGATCCCCAGGCCAAACTTCACACAGCAAAATTTCCTGGGCTGTCTCCCTCACCAATGATTGATTTCTGCTGGATTGGGAAAGCATCAATTCACCCCATGGCACTGCTTGGGAGGCAGGTGGGCCAGAGAGGGGGGGGGAGACAATTTGTCTTGGGATTCTAACACTTTCCTGCCCACACCGGAGAGCGACAACACCCGGAGACAACTGGTTCACACCCTTGCGCATAGTCCCCATGGACTAATTGGTTTAGCCAGCTAAGGGGGAAATCTGTAAAAGTGTTGGAATATACAGGATCTGCAGTCTGTATAACTGAGCAGGGTACAGAGGAGAACGACAAAGATGATCTGGGGCCAAGCCCTATGAAGATAGGTTGAGAGACTTGGGAATGTTCAGCCTGGAGAAAAGGAGGTTGAGAGGGGACATGATCGCCCTCTTTAAGTATTTGAAAGGTTGTCACTTGGAGGAGGGCAGGATACTGTTTCTGTTGGCTGCAGAGGAGAGGACACGCAGTAATGGGTTTAAACCTCAAGTACAACGATATAGGCTAGATATGAGGAAAACTTTTCACAGTCAGAGTAGTTCAGCAGTGGAATAGGCTGCCTAAGGAGGTGGTGAGCTCCCCCTCACTGGCAGTCTTCAAGCAAAGGTTGGATGCACACTTTTCTTGGATGTTTTAGGATGCTTTGGGCTGATCCTGTGTTGAGCAGGGGGTTGGACTAGATGGCCTGTATGGCCCCTTCCAACTCTATGATTCTATGATTCTATGATTCTATAAAGGGTGTCCTGCAGGGGGCATTGGAGTCTGCCACAATTGGCTTTGGGAGACATAATGCACCATGCTGAGAGTCAGAAACCAAAGTGGCTCCCACTTTTCTGGCTGAGAAGAAGGAGAACTGGATTTTTACTCCACTTTTTACTACCTGGAGGAATCACAAAACAGCTTACCATCGACTACCGTTCATCTCCCCATAACAGATACCCTGTGAGGTAGGGGGGACTGAGAGAACCCTGAGAAATCTGGGACTGGCCCAAGGTCACCCAACTGGCTGCATATGAGAAGGAGTGGGGAATCAAACCCAGTTCTCCAGATTAGAGGTTGGCGCTCTTAACCATTACACCAAGCTGGCTGTCAGGAGGACTGAGACAACCAAGGAAAACACTGTATCCTCCTAACCTTTTTGTTTTCTGTTCGGTGCATTGGGCAGACAACAGATGGTGAACAGGGGAGAGGACAGCTGTGGGAAAGCACTGAGATTATACATGCTCAAAACATTTGCAATACAATTCAAAACCATTTAAACAGCTTGGTAAAAAAAAATGTAGGGTTTTGTTGTTGTTTGTTGTTGTTGTTGTTGTTGTTGTTGTTGTTGTTCAAGGGTGGTGCTTGCAGCTTGCAATTAAATTGCTGTTAGAACCCGTGGGAAAAATCACATGTGACTATTTAGAAGCAGAGCACAAAAAAACCAAAAAAGCACACAATGGATGCAGAATTCAGCTCTCAATATCACCCTGCGGCACTGAAGAAAAGCTGAGGCAGCTGTTTTCTGGCTGGCCCAGCCTTCTGCAGCAGTCCTAGTGGTCATTTTGGGGCTCTGCCCACTATGCTTTATCAGAATTCCAAAGGTGCCTACGGCCTCAAAACAGTTGGAACTCCCTGGAATAGACTATGCACACTGAGAACAGTGGGCACATGTGTGTCGCATTTCCATGATTTATGCCAGTTGGCCAATTCAGCCTTTCTCTGGCTTGATTTTTTTTTAATCCCCAGAAAGCACAGAATAAATGCTGGAATATGCAAGATCTGAGGTGTGACAGATTGCTGGGAGTGGTGGGTAAGAAATCTAATGGATGGATGGACAGACGGACGGACAGATGAGATAGATGGCTGGATGGATAGATATATGGATAGATAAATGGGGGAAATTGAGCAGAATATATAGGGTGTTCTTCAGGGGGCATCAGAGGAGATGTATATTTAGATAGGATAGAAACTTCCTGATGTATAATTAGATAGGATAGAAACTTCAGATTATCTCCTCCATTGTCTTACATTTCCTGCCTTTTGCAGGGGGCAGGATGACCCTGGATATCCCACCCAACTCTATCCCTAGATGACCCTGGAGATCCCACCCAACTCTATGGTTCTATGGTTCTATGATTGACTCAACAGGAAACATCCTGCTTTTTGAGCACACTTCCCTCTCTTTGGCTCCCAAACAGCACTTGAACAGGAGGAAAACGATTAAAGACAACAGCTAGCTAGAGCAGCCTTTCTCAACTTTTGTGTCATTGAGGAAACCCCTGAATCATTCTTCAGGCTTCAAGAAACCCCACAAGTGGCATGATCATGCAGTTGGGAAGCAGAGCTGTGGACAAATTCAACCAAGGCTCCTCCCCCTTCTCACCCCCTCCAGACTCATCACTGGCCATTTTGGGGGGTGGGTGGGTCAACATGACCATATATTGTCGTATCACCAGATAAATGTTTAACACATTTCAAAAATATATTAAAAAGTAATTATCACCCACCCATTCAAGAAACCCCAGGGTTTGACAAAACTCTGGCTGAGAAAGCCTAAGCTAGATAGTTAGGTCTCTCTCGCTCTTTCTACACATGGTTGTTTCTCTTCTGAATGAAAACCATTTTCTTCTTCAAGCAGCCCGGTGCTCCGTCCTCTCTGCATGTTCCAACTCTGCTAACAGTTCACAGTATCAAGGCTTGTCGAAAAGACAAGAGGATCACAGGTTGAACAGTCCTCATTCTGGGCCACAGCTGCTTGCAGCAAAACTCCAGCAGATGAGGGAGAACAGCAAAGGTTTAATGAAGTTCTCAAGCCAGCTTGATTATAAGGCATAAAGGTAAATTGCAATAATGTAATTCTTCTCTCTCTTTTTTTTTTTTAAGAGGAAGAGGAAGACAGAAAGGTCTTGGCTCAATTTGTATCGACAGAAAGAGTTACCTGCTCTACTGTAAACGAAATCTTTCGAGCAGAGATTCATTACCGATCTACGTCTTACCGGGGCCACAGAAAGGGGAGGCGATGAAAGTGTAGCATATATCTTTGGGAATTCTCATTAATGAGGTGGTGCGCTTATTGACTTACCTTTTATGGGGTTTCAGATAAGGGGAAGCAAAAGAACGAAAACCAAGGCAACCGCATAGCTGAAGTAATGGAACTGTATACAACTTTTGAGAAAGGTAAGGGAGAGGGGGATACAAGAACAAACAACTATATCACGTTAGGCTTTTTGCAGGCTTGGCCTTGCTCCTTTGTTCGCCAGCAGCATTATTTAAATCACTGTGCAATGCACTGACTTGGTGGAACTGTCATCCATGAGTTTGTCTGTGCCAGAGGACAACCTTTGCTGATCCAGGACATCCCTTTAATTGCTAGGTGGCCATGTTGGACCCAATAAGCATGTGAGGGTAGTCATGTGACAGGAAGAGAGGGAATGCAGGACAAAGCAAGGACAGGCTTCCCTGATTCTCTGTGTTCTTTACCATAGACATGGGGGAAAATTCCTAGAGCTTCACGCAGAAGTGAAAACAATAAGTAGCCATTGTTTATTATTGCAGTCATAGAACATCAGATATCATCAAATATAGACAAAAGCAGTAAAAGGCCACCTGAATAAACTAAAATCACATAAAAGAATATGAAACTTAAGCATAAAACATCATAATATGCCCTAGCCACTGTTACTATCAGTTATCTTATTTTGAGGTCTGCAAAAATGAGCACAGAATTTGGCCACTTGGCTTCAAAAAGACACCTATTTTTTTAGGTGATTCCTAATGCAGAAGTGACATTATACCCTAATCCAAACAACACTTTAGTCAAATAGTGCCCTCCCCCCAAATCCTTCCTGCAGTTATCTAGGTCAGTGTTTTTCCACCTTTGCCCATGGAAGAGCCTCTGAAATAAATTTTCAGGCTTCAAAGACCCCCAGATATGATGTCAGCTGGCCTCGCCTCCCTGCCACATCCCCTGGAAGTGACATGTCACCAGGAGTGACATCACCACCTGCACCCTTCACCCTCTTTTTGCTCCCTCCCCCTGCCTTTCCTACTACTACGGTGGCTCTGCCTCATGTAGGCTGGAAAGAAGGACAGGAGCTGAGAAGACAGCGTGGACCACACCACAACTGTCTCCACCCACCTTTGATTTTTCACCCACTCTGGTTGGGAATCTCCTGTTTAAGCAATGTTGGGAACTTTAGGGAAGTAGGACAATGACGAGGTCAGCGTATGGCCGACCTGAAGGAATTTGATTCAGATTTTTACAGAGGAAAATAGTTACCGATTACAGAAGGTTGCCCAGATACTTTGAGGGTTGCACCGTTTGGACCACAGAAAGAAAACGGGATGATAGCTTGGCCTCCCTCTTGATATTTTATACAAGCTTGAAATTCCTCTCCTGGAACCGTATCAATAGGCTACCCCTATAGTTATCACTGTCTGTTCAGAAGCAAAAGGCAGCATCCTGACTCATAGCATACGAATGCAAAAAAGGGAAAGGGAAGAGAAAAAAGACCCTTCCCCCAAATAGAGAAGCAGTCTGATATGAGTTCAGTCAGCCATCCTTCCACTAAAATTTACCACAGCTTGAATGTGATGTGCCCAGGCTAGCAATATTCGCCCGAGGCTTGACAATCTGTCAGAAAACAACGCAAGTCTCTTGTGTCGCTTACATTCTTATATAAAATCAATCACGTGACAATTCAACCAGGCCTGGGATACCTCGTTGGGCTTAAAAGACTCCGAGCTGACAAATGAACCAACGGTAAAAAGAAAGAGGAGAAACCGAGGCTGTGCAATTTTACCTCAGCCCTGCAATAAACAAAATGCAAACAGACCCCAGCAGTATGCCTAATTATTTACTCAAAGTCCCTGGCCTACAACTATGGGACACGTTTTCAGTTGACTAAGCTAGGAACATTAGAGAAACCCATATTCCCCCCCTCCTTTTCCCCTCCTGAGTGTTTTTCTTTCCGTTATTAAAATCAGGACCTTTAGGGTAGCGTGCGCACCCTCTCTCTCACACACACACACACACACACACACACACACACACACACCCTCCTATGTAACATTTCCTCTTGTGGGGTGAATGAAATATATTTTCAGACAAGGTTTTCCATATTCAAAATGTGCAAGATGAAGATTCTCACATATGACAATATAACCTGGAAAAATGCTCACACCTCTGTATACTGTGGCAGGGAGGAAGAAAAAGGTTTTCAAGGCAGGCGACAGACAGAGCTGGTTTGCCATTGTCTGCCTTGGTGTAGTGACCTTTGGTGGTCTCCTAGGGAGGTCAGCTTCCTGATGGGAACTGGGGGACCCCCAGAATTACAGCTCATCTCCAAAATACAGAGATTAGTTCTCCTGGGAAACATGGGTACCTACAGGGTAGCCTCTACATGATTTTAACCCACAGATCTCCTTGTCCTTCCCAAGCTTCATCCCCAAATCTCCAGGGGTTTCCTACCTTAGATATGGCAGCCCTACCCCCCATCCCTTGCCAGTGGCCAGGGGGGACATGGAAACTCCATGATATCCCACCCAAGTACTAACTACGGCTTACTCCACTTGGCTTGCAAGATCTGTATATTGTACACTTATACAAGATCATTTCTGCAGGTTAAAGCGCTTTTGTCCATGGAAGTGTAACTTTCTCACCTCTCCTCTCCCAAAATGCTCCTCCGAGTTGGGTGGGGGACTGGATCATTTGGGAGGAAACAGAGCTGTGCCATAGGAAGGGGGAATCAGTCAAAATCTCCCCTTATGTGGGCATGAATTTTAGGTGGGATACAATCCTGTATTTTCGGGGATAGAATCATAGAATCCTAGAATCCTAGAGTTGGAAGGTACCTTATGGGTCATCTAGTCCAACCCCCTGTACTATGCAGGACACTCACAACCCTATCGCTCATCCACTGTCACCTGCCACCCCCTTGAGCCAAGATGAAGAAGAATTTGTTTTTTTATACCTCACTTTTCACTACCTAAAGAGTCTCAGAGATTATTATGATCGCCTTCCCTTCCTCTCCCCTCAACAGACACACACCCCCCCCCCCGATTGTTCAGTGTTTCAAATGTCATCAAGTTTAACTCGATATCCAAATACACTGGTAGAACAATTGTGACTGGAAGAGATGCCATATGTTCAAATGGCCAACTTGTTTTATCTTCCTACAATATTTGATTCCAAATGTCTACTTTCCCCAGCTGCCTCTCAGAGGACAAAAACTGAGGTACCTGTGGTAAAAGGCAACAATTTGCACCTTAGTTTGCCTATTAGAAAATTGGGGGTGAAGGCCCCTGTCCTTCCCACCCCCTCTGGGCCCATAATGGTCATATTACCTGATAAATGTTTAATAAATGGGGGGGGAAATTAACTTCCACCAATTTATGACATCCTTCCAGAGCCGTCAGGAAACCCCAGAGGTTCATGAAGCCCTGGTTAAGAAAGCCTGAGCTACTCCTTGGCATATTTAAACTCTGCCAATAGGGCATTCATAAGGAAAGGAATTAGATGCATCTAAGTGAAAAAGCTAGCTGGAACCAGCCTCTCATTATGAAATATGAAAAACCGTCATGAAGACAATGTTTGGCATGTGTCTCTCCCCGCCCCGGTGTTGTAAGTTTGTCGGAGAGTCCAGAGAAACATGGGTTTGTGGGGGGCTGAAAGCCACATCACCCATTTATGCACTCTCTAAACACGGCATGCTGCTTGCATTATTTACACTGACTTAACTGAAATCTCATCCATTATTGCTTTGGTTCATGAAATGGGACGTCAGTCGCTTGAGATGGCACTTCCATGCGCTAGCCTACCCCCAAGAGTTGACAGATGAAAATAGATGCACTCGTCCCACATGGAGCAAGCAGTGGGTGCATAATACCATTGCAAGCCAGTGACGCAGATAAGTCATTTCAAGGGAGCTGGGAAAAGAAAGAAGAATAAGTTAAAATGAGGACCTTGCTCTCATTTGTTTTCTGTGGCATTGTAGCATGGTGTAGTGGGGTCTCCCAAATATGTGGGAGTCAATTTATATATATTGATCCAGGAGCATCAAGAAACCCCAGGGTTTCACAAAACCCTGGTTGAGAGAGCCTGGGTTATATATATATATAATTTGTTAACCATTTATATGGTTATATATATATATATATATATATATATATATATATATATATATATATATATATATATATATATATATATATATATATATATATATATATATATATATATATATATATATATATATATATATATATAAAAAACCATATAAATGGTTAACAAATTATATATATATATAACCCAGGCTCTCTCAACCAGGGTATATATATATAATTTGTCCTATTAGGTGATAGGACCATATATAGTCATGTCAATCATTTCCACCCCTCCCAAAATGGCCTGCAATGGACTTGGAGGGGAGGGGCCCTGAGTGGGCAGGTCCTCAGCTCTACTTCCCAGTCACATTCTGCACAATCCCACCACTTCTGGGGTTCTCGACACCAGATTAATATTTCAGGGGTTACTCAATAGTAAAGGAGTTGAGGACAGCTGTACTAGAAAGCTCCTTCTTGTATTTGCGTGAATAGCAATGTCCATCGTGGGTCATTTTAGACTCCAGCCATTGCTAGCTCACCAACAACCTCAAATCTTTCCAGCACTTCAACAGCGGCTCCCTAACCTTCGCCATGACCTCCTGACCTCCTCCACTAAGGGTACTCCTGGCCCATTCAACCACATGCAAGGGTCCAATCTGGTAGCCCTCCAGTGGCTTACCATGCTTGCCGACCAAACACCAAACCTGGTGCATCACCCACAACCACTTGCATTTCCCTTTTACGAGCGTCTTCCGGAGAAGAGCCGCCGGGAGCCCTTGCGCAGGGTCGTGTGACAAATGCTGCGCTCCTCCGTAAATATTTCAGAGGTAATGATCCCTTTTTGCAATTTAAGGGAAGTGGAGCAAATGTAAATTCAGCTAATGGGAGTTCTTGTAGCCGTAGTTATAAACTAACAGCTCCTCACTGTAGTCTGAAGGGAGCAGTCAATAATAGGAGATTAATGACTCAGGTGCCATAAAGGAAAATCGATAGAAAGATAGCCGGGCGAAGCTTCTGCCTGCAAGGAGTCCGGAGGTGGTGCACGAGTGCGCACGTGTGCGCTCAGGTCTCCTTTCTCATGCAAAATCTCCTGGGCGATGGGACTGAACTCTTTATATATCTTCCCCAGCCAGCCAGCGCCTGCAAGGAACAGAGGTGAAAAAGAAAATTAGAAAGGGCCAATTTACATACAGCCTCAGCAAGAGCTGGAGTTCTTGAGTGAAAGCCAGGGGTGAGGTTTGAACTGGGAGATATTATTCCCAGAGGCATGGTGCTGTAGCTTCACCTTTTAAAAATGTTATTCTCCTCTGAGGAAAGCCACTGTCTTCGTGTATTGCATGTAAGAATACTTTAGACGAAAATTCCCCCTCCCTTTTGAGGTCCTTCATTTGGGCACCAGGTCTTTCTGCACCCTGGTTTTTAAAAAAAAATATTGACAGGTTAGCCTATCCTTTGGGGGTTGTCATGGCCCATGTCTCACCTAAGAGAAGGTTAGAAGTGTTGGTTTAGATCTGCTGCTAAAGCTGTTTTATTGCCCTGCATACTGTTGAACTTTTTGGGGGAGTGTTTTTGTGTTCTATTTTGATGCTTCTTGTTGGTTCACTGCTCATTTTATAGTTCATTTTAGTGTTGACGCCTTGGTGGTTTTTAGGATTTCCTTGCTGAGTGGTTTTTGCTTTGGGAACCGGCTGGAGCACGGATCCGGGAGACAATCTCGACAGTTTTTAAGCACATAACTATGTCCTGTGTTCTGTTTTTGACACTGACCAGTTAAAGGTAAAAGGTAAAGGTCTCCCCTGTGCAAGCACAGGGTCATGTCTGACCCTTGGGGTGACGCCCTCCAGCGTTTTCATGGCAGACTCAATACGGGGTGGATTGCCAGTGCCTTCCCCAGTCATGACCGTTTACCCCCCAGCAAGCTGGGTACTCATTTTACCGACCTCGGAAGGATGGAAGGCTGAGTCAACCTTGAGCCGGCTGCTGGGATCGAACTCCCAGCCTCATGGGCAAAGCTTTCAGACGGCTGCCTTACCACTCTGCGCCACAAGAGGCTCTGACTGACCAGTTAGAGACTTCCAATACTCAGAAACATAAAGGAGAATTTCCATTGGCTTTGCTTGTTTCTAGTGACTCGTTGGTATTGCCTTAGTCTTTTCGTTCCGAGCTGACTCAAGCTATTTTGGGAGAGGTGGCATTCAATTATTCTAAAAATAACAAAACCCATAAACTTGTGCATACTCCAGCGTCTGATACTCAGAGGTAGACTGCGTCCAGACAGAGAGTTTCGATTTACCTAACCAGGCATATATGCTTGTAGACACATGCACTGCCCATTTGCCGAATTGCTCTTTTGAAAGCCATCTGAGCAAGGGACCATCACCTCCAACTGGCTGCAGTGAGTTCCATGTATTCCAGCTCCAGGTTAGGAACCTATTGGAAATTTGGGGGAGAAGCCTGGGGAGGGCAGGGTCCTCAGCGGGGTGCAATACCATAGAACTCACCCTCCAAAGCAGCCATTTCCCCCAAGGGCACTGATGTCTGTAATCTGCAGCTGTGTTGTAATTCCTGGGGATTCCCAACTCCCACCTGGAGGCTAGCATCCTTAACTCAGCAAATCTAGGGTTTGCTAGGTCCCCCCTGGCTGTGGAGCGGGGTGTGCATCCAAGCACCTTACAGCTTTACTCTGTGGCAAGAATGTGCATTTTCCCCCCAAAGAAGGTCTTATTTCTCGGTCACGCCCAAGTGTGACGGAATGCTGGAAGCCGGCCTCTCTGGAGAAGATTATGATTCTACCGCATCACGTTCGGGCGGTTCGAAATGCACTTATTCTGATTTACGAAGTGGCCCTGAGCAGGGTTCTATAATGTCACCGAGCAGGCAGGTGTCCTCTCTCCAATTGTTCGGCATCCCTGCGATTTATATATATATTTTAAAAGTCTCTTCCGTCCTCGGATCATTGTCCAATTACAGTTTCAATCACATGAGAGAGTCACGGGTCCTTGCTGAACAGAATACGTGGCCACGGAACAGTAATTCCGTGGCTGGCGCACAGATCCAGATGGAGAGGAGCCCCCAGAGATTCTAGACCTACGATCAGCATGTCTGCAGCATGCTCCACGTCTTCACGCGGGGCCTGCTTGATTGATGTACAGCAGGAGAGGATGCTCAGAATTGCCAAAAGAGACGCTTTTTGGCTTGCCTGCAATGGAGAGGGATGCACGATTGAGCAGAGGCAGCCTGGCAACCAAAGCCCGGTCCTTTTTTTTTCCCCTTCCGAAATGAAGAGGAGAGAAGCAAGAACAATGGTTACAAGCACGGATGCCTCTCCTTTGCAGATGTTCGCGAGACCTCATCAGTTATTCTTAGAATGTAATGATTCAGATTCATAACCTGCCTAAGCCACAAAGGAGCTCTCAGTTCACACAACCTTTCTCAAATCATCCAAAGAAGCACCTGGATTCTTTTTTTTTTTTCCTCAGGAAATCACAATCCAAGATAGACCTGAGTTGGGAAAGGTACTGGCGTACAGGCCTCCTTTTCACTCCTCTGGGGCAGGGAATGATCTTCCCCCAGCCACAATTTCTCACCCTAGGAAAAGAAGGAGGGAGGGAGGGACTCTCCACATAGTGACACTCTAGGGATTTCCCCAAGTCTCTGTGGTAAAGACCATAGAGACTGGGGAGGCAGCTAAGAGCATCACCTACAAGTGACATCAGCTCTAGATTCCACCTTCCCAACATCTCCCAGCATTTGCTGATGCAGTTTTGGGAACTTTATGGGTGAGCAGATTATGGAGGAGGAAGCAAACAGCCATGATAAACTCTTTGTGATTCAGACACACTTAATTAGCCCATCGGCATGGGTGAGGACAGAATATCACATCTCTGGCTTGGGAAATGCCTAGCGATTTAGGCGTGGAGCCTAGGGATTTGAGGGCTCTCCATGCCACAGGCAGAAATTATATCCCACACAGAGAGGGGGTAGAGACTCCTTGCTAAAGACTGTGGTACTTTTCAGTATGGAGAAACGAACGAGCATTAAGGACTGGGGAGACGTGATAGAGGTTTGTAAAACCATGCCCAATGCAGAGAAAATGGACAGAGAGAACTCCTTCCTCCCCCCACCCCCCACCCCCATAATGCTGAAGATGTTGACGGGGAGTAGATTCAGACCTGAGAAAAGGCCATGCTTTCCCACAATTTCCCCAGTCGGCCATTAAGAGATGAACCTCGGCACAATGTACCTCTGGATGGAACGGATCACTGGCTTGTTTTATGGCGAAAGTGTTGTCTGGGGGGACAAATTTTGTGAGGAGAGACTTGGGGAGAAAAAAACCTGGGTTATTGTGGGAAAGGACTGGATTTTCTGGGCAGCTTTATGAGAGAGAGAGAGAGAGAGATTGCTACACAAGTTGAAAAGCCCCAAGGTAATGTGCAATTAGTAAATCCAGGTCTTTTCACCTACGCGACTCCCATCAACTTCTCCTCAAACATCTCTTCACCCTGCCACAGAGAACCTGTGACCTCTGGGAGACTTGTGCAAACAGTGTCCTGTGATGCTACACTGTCTCTTACAGATTTATAACCAGAAGGGATGTCACCATAGAATTATCCGTGATTCCTAGAGTGGCCCATGATGCAGTGACATGTGTGATGGGTGTTTTGTGCCTCCCAAATGCACACTGGCCCTTTTCTCATTGTGAGTGCGGTGTGTAGAATAGGCATGTGTATTTGGTTTAGTAAAAACCCCCCCTCAAAAAAAAAACACTCTAATAATATACAGGCAAGACTTGCCATTGACTTAATAGCCCAGTAGAGCATAATGGATCCAAATTATTCGGTACTCCCAAATGTTGCCAAATCCGGATACCTGAACCTGGGGGGGGGGGGATGTTGTTTTGTTTTTGTTTTGTTTGTTGTTGCTTTTTGCACATGCCTAGTCTTGCCCTTTCTCATCTTCAACTTACCCTGTTGCTCATGATGAAAAGCAGATGGCACCATTCATGTTGGCTCAAGGGGGAAAAAATGCCCCAGGTGCCACTCATATACCATCCACAGGCAGGGGGATCAGAAGCACGGCTTCACCGTTTTGAACGGGTGGGTCGGCCCTCGCGACAAAAAGAAGCCTTTCATGTCAAACCATCGCTCTTTTTTAGGATGGAGAGCAAGCAGCCTGTGAAGCTCACAGAAGGGCGATGGGAAATTACTATGCGGGAGATGGTGAACGCTCCGCTACAATCCTTCAGGTAGCATCGGCAAACCCAGCTATCACCACTGGTAGCTTTTTAAAAAAGAAATTATCGGTGTTCAAGCAACCGGGGGGGGGGGGAAGAGGCCTGCTGAGCATGAAAGAGCTCATTCTCTTTTGTCATCTTCTGCTCGTTCGGCTGTGATCTCCCTCCGCTCTTCCGTGGGGAGAAGACATGAAGCAAAGACCATTTCAAACTAGCAGGGATGAATAAGCCTACAGCGGGCAGGGCGGCCGCTTCCCTAATCAGTGCCAGCACAAATGCCAACACCCCAGCTGACAACAGCGGCGGTGTTCTTTTATGTAACTTTTGAAAAAAGGAATTGGGCAGGATCCCCCACGGTGGTCTGGATTCATTGGAAGTATCGCGATCCACCAGAAACATAATGTGTGGTTAAAAAGGGTGAATACTTCTCTGGGGAGACCAGTCTCCAGGTTTCATGATGGAATTCTACTGTAAAATGGCTTCCAGGCCAACTCTAAGGATCCCCCCCCCATTTTCTACAATCTTTGGGGAAGTTCCTAGAGTCCTCCAGTAAGGCTGTCGCATCTTTCCCAAGCCCCACCATCTCTAGGCACTGCCTTCACAGCCTTCTGGCATTTGATTGGCACTGTTGACAGCTCTACCACCATGTGGTTTTCTGTAATGTGTCGATCAGCCCTGAGTTATTGTAATGGCAGCTCTGCTACAACAGGGGATGCGGGTGCCCTGCATGTCCTCCTACAAAGGTGGCCATTAAGACAAAGCGAGACTCTACGGCCGACTCTCTAGGCCAGCAAGAGCTATAAAATATTGATCGCGCTAACAGCTAACAATTTCTTCTCCATCACAGAAACCACCGAGAATCTCTGAGGTCACATTTTGTACTTGGTACATTACCACAGGAATGAAGAGGTTCTCTGGTCTGAAACGCCACGGCGGACAATCAGATCTTGGCCTTTAAAAAATCTCTTTCTGGCTCTTGCTTCAGGCAGAACTTGTTACCTGCGTCCCAAGGATCCAGAAACAAGGCCGATCCTTCTCTTTTCATCAAATGGGTCCCCTCCTTCTCTGCTCAAAGTGGTCTTGGCTTCCCCCCGGGCCCCGTTCTTGACGGTAGCCTCAAGGGATTTCAAAGATTATTTGTGCTACCTTTAGGCTTCCAAAGGTTATTAGGTACTCAATCCTTTATTCATAGCCATAGACCGAAAGAATAAGTAACAGAGAAAACATAGGAGCAATAATAACAAACCTGGGATAGGGACTAAATAAGGTTAAAAGTTTAAAAGGGAAACCAAAGAAAGCTGGTAACCTACATACAAAGGGTATTCACTGTTCAATCGTAGGGTGACTCTACAACCCAGTTCTTTCTGATTTCTAGTGGCTGACTCTGGGCAAAGGGAGAATGCTCTGGTAGCAAGGAATAATTTTAAATGAGGGTTTTAACATATTTTCTATTGCCTGTTTGGCTATTTGTTTTTATCTGTACAGTGTCTTACTGTATTTTATGTTGCTGTTACCTGTCCCCTGAGTTCCTTGGAAGAAAGGAGGGCATATGAATGTTTTTGAACTTGTGTGGGTTATGTTCTGTCAAGTATCTTCTAACCTATGGTGACCCTATGAATTCATGACCCCTAGCTGGCCTATCCTTATAAACTTTGCCCCAGTCTTGCAAACGAACGGCTGTGGCATTCTTTATTGCATTCATCCATCTCATGTTGGCTCTTCTTCTCTTCTCTGGCTGTCATCAATTTTTCCTAGCATTATTGTCTTTTCCAGACAGCCTCATCTTCTTATGATGCAGGGCTTCTCAACCAGGGTTTCGTTGGCCCTGGAAGGGATTCCCAAATGGGTGGGAGTTAATTAATTTGTGATTAATTTTTTAATTTGTTAAAGTTTTATCAGGTGATATGATCATATATGATCACGTCAACTTGCTCCCCCTTTCAACATGGCCAATGATGGGCCTGGAGGGGAGGAAGAGGAGGGGCCTCAGGTGGGCGTGTCTACAGCTCTGCTTCCCAGCCATATTCTGCATGATCGTGCCACTTCTAGGGTTTCTTAAATCCTGAAGTTTCAGGGGTTTCTCAATGGTAAAAAAAGTCAAGGATGCCTGCTAGGAGACCAGAGTGTGATAGTCTCCATTTAGTCATTTCAGCTTCAAGGTGTTTTATTTTAAATAAAAAACTAAACACAGGGAACCAAAACTGTCATCACAACTGTCAAAGAATTCTCCAAAGAAGCAGAATCAGTGGAAATGGAAACTAACCCTCAATTGGAGGTAGGACCCTGCCTTGCCCCTAAATCAAAGATAGCTCCTTGCACACAATGTCAAAAAGGAAAGTTAAATGGAAGTGCCATTGTCTCCAAGCAGAATTAACTCTCAGATCGAATGTGAAACTGGGAGGTTTTGCAGAGACCCCCTTCTAGATATGCCACCCTTACCTGCTCCTTATGTTTTATTGCCACACAGATAGTGGCTATAGCCCGATTGTATTCACAGGGGAGACGGCTCATAAATATCCACTGTCTTCTGACTCGTATCCTGCTTGGAGGGGCTGTCCCCTTATCTGATCAGACCGAACCCCCCAATCTCTCATCCGTGACATCAGCACCAGGGGCCACCGTGGAGCACAGATCGATCTTGACTTTCTTGGATTAGTGCTGCCAACCTTTAATTGAAAACCAGAATGGCTGTTCTGCCCGTAGGACAGGAGTGACAGCTTCATTCCGTTCCCACCTGGCAGTGCTCAGCATGGTGACTGTTCGGGCTCCAAAGAAATGGGGATCTTGTGCAATGGAATCAGATGCCTGTTCTTTGGCCACTGGGCCGAAAGACGCTAGAACAGTGTGATCCTGCAGAATGTGGTTGGGGAGCAGAGCTGTGGACACGCCCACCCAGGGCCCCTCCCCTTCCCACCCCCTCCAGGCCCATCAATGGCCATTTTAAGGGGGGGAAATTGACATGACCATAGATGGGCATATCATTATAAAAGTTTAACAAATTGAAAACCTATATTAAAAATCACTTAACTCTCACCATTCCAGAAATCTTTCCAGGGTTGTCAAGAAACCCCAGGGGACTGCCCTGAGTCCATTTGGCAGGGAAGCAGGATATAAAAGTTAAAATTAAAAATATATAAAGTGGGGGACAATGGGTGGAATAAGTGATTAACCCCACACAGACACACACACACACACACACACTCTACATACCAACCTGCAAGATACATACTGAGGGTTTCACTAATGGGCCAATTGGTACTCTCCAGAATCATTTTAGGCAAGGAACATGGTGGATGGGGCTGAAACGCCTTCCCCACACATGGTTATGCATATCCTTCTCTCCACAGTTATGGTCCACATGCGCAGGGAGCGTGGAGAAGCCACAACTTTTGTGGCTTCTGCTGAACAAGGCAGACAGCATGGACTCCCAAGTCATGTATGAAGAACTAGCCAGGATTTCGAAGGGCTTCACCTCTGAGCACATCAAGGACAAGAGTTAATTCGTACCAAGTAGATAAATGAGGTAGAAACTAATCTCAGAGAGATTTGTTTATCTGTTCTCTGATGATCTATTACACGGCAAAAATAAGACAGTAAACTCTGTGTTCTATCGGCATAAGAATAAATTGTAACTTGAATTCTCCCTCTCTCTTTCTCTTTCCTTTTCATAAATCCTCTCAGGATTTAAAACATCTCTCAGCCTTTGAAGATCTGTACAAGTCCAAAACTAGAATCAGTTTGACAAAGAGAAAGAGAGAGAGAGAAAGAGAAATTTCCTTTTGAACAGAATGGTTTTTAAGATCTTATCATTCTTTATTTTGGGGGGTATGGGGATGTGTTGGATGAGTTTCGAATTTTTATTTTATTTTTAGGACATTTTTATCCTGCTCTTCTTCCCAGGATCCTTACAGAAAGCCAACTTGGAGTAGTGCTTAGGAGTGCAGACTTCTAATCTGGCGAGCCGGGTTTGATTCCCTGCTCCCCCACATGCAGCCAGCTGAGTGACCTTGGGCTCACCACAGCACTGATAAAATTGTTCTGACTGAATATCAGGGCTCTCTCAGCCTCACCTCCCTGCAGAATTAGAACCTGGGGTCCAGTGTGCCTGAAACTTGGATGGGTTTGAGGGGACAGACTGCCCTCCTCACACATTTTCACACATACACAAACACACACACACACACACACACACTGGCAATTTTGGTTTTATTTGGTGGATGATGTCTCTTCTTCATCTTGAAAGGGGTGGGATTTATTTACTTATTTATTTACTTACTTTCTTACTTACTTGGATTTTTATACCACCCATGTATCAGTTCCATCTGTGTTCTCCAAGGGACAAGATCCTCATGCAAACTGCACAAACCTATTTGAAAACACACGGTGATTCTTTCCTTCCTTTGCAGACCTTTTGGCAAGCATACCGTGATCCCTTTCTTTCCAGTTTCAATGTGCTGGTTTCTGGATTTATTTAAAGATACCAATTCTAAGCCGGGCATTTGTTTTAGGGGGGAGGAGGGAAGCTGAAGGGGGCTGATGCAGAGATACTGCTTTCGATAGCATTTTTTATCACGCATGCCCCGCCGCCAAAACGACAGGAGAAATGATGAGGCAGAAAAAGCAAGTCAAACCAACAAAAGAGAAAAGACAAGAATTAGATAGTGGCAGACAGACCGACAATAGAACCGTGCTTCGCTCAGAGCCTGGCTTTTCGTACAGAAAAGGCTATGCAGATGTTTCTCCCCCTCAACTATCCATTTTTTAAAAACCTTACAGATCATTGAGCGATAAGGGAAGAAGAAGAAGAGGCCTGATTTGCAAATGCAAGGATATCAAATGGCCATGCTCAGCTACATTGGCTGGGACTTGTTGTCAAGACCGAGAAAGAGAATTGGGCAAGACTGAGGGAAAATTTGGGCCGGCTGAATCTCCTCCTGTCTCAATATTATTATTCATTTCAGGAACATAAGAGGCATTCTCCTGGATTTGACAATGGGCCCATGTACTCCAAATTCTAGGCTAAATGTCCCAACATATGGAAATTTCCTTTAGTCGTCATGGTGATTAGCCATGGCGATAGGCCTCTCCTCCACAAATTGGTCGAATCTCTTTTCAAAGCCATGTTTTGGTGGTCATTACTACACATCCACATGATACATTGGCTCCCACCCTTCCTTTAAAACATTTTAGCCAGCAATGATGGTTGTTTCCCTATTTATTTCCCTGGTGACCTTGAAGGTTTAGCTGTGGGGCACTGACTTGGTCGAGAAAACCCCATGAGCTTCACGGCTTGAACAAGGACTGGAACCAAAGGGTCTCCAACCCAAATCTGATGCTCCAATCGCATGGGGTCAGCCTTTCACAAATGTCTCTTTGCTTAAAGGAAAAGATAAAGAGAGCCAGTGTGGTGCAGTGAATAACCGAAGCAATCTGGAGAGCCGGGTTCGATTCCCGGCTTCTCCTCCACATGCAGCCAGCTGGGTGCCCTTGGGCCAGTCACAGTTCTCTTAGAGCCATTCTCATGGAGCTGCTCCTTTAGAGTTCTCTCAGCCCCACCTATCTCACAGGGCATCTGTTGTGGAGATAGGAAGGGAAAGGTAAACCAACTTAGGACTCCTTCAGGTAGTGAGTAATGAAAATCAGGGGATAAAAACTCAGCTCTTCTCTTGTTCTTTTAGATCCCACAACATCCTTAAACATTAACCCCCTGATACAGGATCAAAGTTCAAATGTATTGAAAGGGAAGACCCAAATGCAGCCTAGACAGTCAGGCCCCAAATAAAGTTAATCACTAACTCCATCCTTACGCCATGATTTGCAACAAAGCAAAGTTTACACGCAGAGAGTAAGTGGCCCCTGAGGTGTATGAAAAAGAAAATTAACTTAGGAAAGGAGTCCATCAAAGAAAAAAGCTATTTATTTTCATGCTCAGCCTTTCTCTTCATTCCCCTCCTCCCCCCCCCCCTTCACCACCCAATAAATATAAAGGATTAAGAACTGAAACATTTCTTCAGGCTTATCAAACCTGTAAATTGCAAAATCAATACACAACACACCATGCATAGCAAAACTGGCAGAGACGTTACAGGGGCCCGAAACACAATTCCTAGGAGAGGGCAGGAAAAAATTCATTTCTGCGTCTTTTCTAAATGACATCACTTTGAGAGCTTTGAATGAGACTTATGGATGACGGCACTTTGAGAAGGAAAGGCAGGATACCTACGTCTGTAATTAATAATACGAGGACTGAAAAGGGGGGATGGAGTACCCATGAACTCCGCAATTCCTCTGAAGGACATAGGCTTTGAGAGGTGCTGTTTCTTCTACGGAAGGTCACTAACTTGGCCGAAACAATCAAGTTTTGGAAGTGGACTCTTTCAGGTTAGTTATGGGCTGGGCTTAGACATGGGATCTTTCAAGCCAGTGATGAGATGGGATCAGAAATAAAGTTCCTCGGGCCAATTACGAGCTGAGCTGAGAACTCTGCCAGGCTAATTATGAGCTGAGATCCGAAATGATCTCTTTCGGGCCAATTACAAGCTGGTCTCAGAAGTGGGCTCTCTCTGGCCAATCATGAGCTGAGCTCCAAAATGAACTCTCGAGCCAATTACAAACTGGACTCAGAAATGAATTCTCATGGGCCAATTACGAGCTGGGCTCAAAATCCTCCTACAAAATTTAGCTTGCGTTGTAATTAGGGATGGCTATTGCCTCCCCTTCCCTGTCATTGGTTTCCTCCCTTTCCGAAATGTGATTTGCAAACTGATCCCAGCGAAATGCAGGAAAAGGAACACAAATTCTACCTCTCGTTCCATTTTAAAAATTGGTTGCAAAAGAGTGTCTTAATTTGTCACCTCTCAGCTCAGAAGTGCTTTAATTTATAAGCCATTATAATACAATTTCTGTTTATTCACTCCTATAAAATTACTACTTCCCTTCCACACACTAATTTGAGCCTGCTACACCAGTGAGTGCCTTAAAATGGATGTTCAGATCTCTCTGAAGACCTGCATACAGAACCGACTAGAGATTAACCTGCTGATCCTAGCCTGGGATGGCTTTGGCCGGTCACAGTAGTACTTAAGATGAAGGACAAGCAAAGGAGACCAAACTAGGGGTGGGGTAGGGGGGGGGACCGCCATTAAAAGTTCAGAGTTATAGCAACTTGATAGGAAATAAAGTATCTGTCACCTTGAGATGCCAGATCTTCTGTAGAGCATGGCCTGCATCTCTGCAGTTATGGTGGGAATGGACCAATCTGTTGATTAATGGGATTTCATGATAATATACCATTCTGGCTACAGGAACAGCTGGAAAACTAGCATGGGATGAAGCGTGAAGGAAGGAAGGAAGGAAGGAAGGAAGGGACAGAGAGGGAGGGAGGGAGGGAGAAGGAGGGAGAGACAGAGAGAGGAAGGAAGGAAGGAAGGAAGGAAGGAAGGAAGGAAGGAAGGAAGGAAGGAAGGAAGGAAGGAAGGAAGGAAGGAAGGAAGGAAGGAAGGAAGAAAGAAAGAAAGAAAGAAAGAAAGAAAGAAAGAAAGAAAGAAAGAAAGAAAGAAAGAAAGAAAGAAAGAAAGAAAGATTCAAGCATCAGCCAACAGAAAATGAGTTCATACAGTTCCATTGTTCAACACATTTCAGTGACTCTTCTTTGGGAGAGCAGCTACAATTTCTCCTCATCAAAAGGGACTTCCAGAGGATTCGGAAAGCATGTTTCGGCTATGTGCTTTGCCCATGAAAATTCTTCGGAAGCTCCCTTTGATAAGGAGAAATTGCAGCGATTATCTCTGATGAAGGTACCTGCCAAAACAGGTTGGCTAATTCATTTATATCAATAAAGTCTCCTCTGACACTTGCCTGAGGTTCTAGGGTGAGTCCCCCCCCCATTTATGCTCATTGCAGGTGCTGCCCTCTTTTATTTTTGCTATGTGGCAGCAAAATCTGCTCACTGTTACTTCTGTTGAAGAAGGGAGACCTGGTTCTGATGAGAAAGACCTTCTATACATCCGTGAAACAACTCTGTGTTTATTTCAGAGGTGAGTCCTACAACCATTTCCCGTTGCCATATTGTAGATTTGAGGCTGGGGGGTGAAATGGCGAAATATCTGAATAAATATTATCACCACCAATCATAACTGCTCAGACCAGGCATGGTGCCCAGCTGCTGCACAGACCCTTCAGAGTCATGCTCCGGCCCAGGTACCGGGCCAGCTAGCCAAGCAAATTTACTAGCTCCAAAGCCCTAAACGGTCTGGGATCATCGTATATACAGGACCGTTTCTCCCAGTATGTCCCCATGGGATGCTATGTTCAAGCAAGAAAAATCTATTCAGGGTCCGTAGCCCTAAGAAAACTGATCTCAACCAGAGCCAAAGTCCTTTCAGCCCAGTCCCCAGTCTGGGGGAATGTTCTGCCAGAGGAATATCAGAGCCTTCCAGGACCTTGGTCAGTTCCACAGGGCTCACAAGACAGAGCTCTTCTGACAGGCCTATGGTGGAGGCCAGAAGTAACATCAAATTCCTTTAGTTTCTCTGCCCAGTCCCCACAAACTGCAACTCTGCATTTTGGTTCTTGAATGATCCCCTCCCTTCCCACCCCCAAAGAGAATGTGCTATAGTCAAATTATTATTATTATTATCATTATTATCATTATTATCATCATTATCATTATCATTATCATTATCATTATCGTTATCGTTATCGTTATCGTTATCATCATCATCATCATCATCATCATTATTATTATTATTATTATTATTATTATTATTATTATTATTATTATTATTATTATTATTATTATTATTATTATTATTATCCCACCACTCTTCAAGGATTCGTAGCGGGTGACATAAGGACAAATTAAACCCCATTAAAGTAAATCACAATCCCCAATATCATGAAACCCATAAAAAAAAAACATGAAACAGCTGCAAAATGCCCAATCCTTCCCCAATATACAGTCAAACCATCACGGGCACAGGATCGCAGAGTGGAATCGTGATTTTAATCCTGACTGTTAATTTATTATTTTAATGGTCAAGTTATTAATGTGAGTGCGTGTGAGTAATATTGATGTTACTGATCTGAATTAATGTTAACTTTTATGTAGGGATTGTCTGAGAATTATAAAATGCAATCTGCCTTGAGTTCCTAAAGGTAGAGAAGACCCCAGATCCCAGAAATAGGTAGGTAGGTAAGTAGACAGACAGACAGACAGACAGACAGACAGACAGACAGACAGATGATAGAAATACTATGAAAATTCAGAAGGGAACATATATTAAGTGTAACTCCAAATGACCTTAACTGAAAATTGCAGTGGGTCATTGGAAGAATGTTGAGCAGGACATCGGATGCCATGAGCAAGTAAGGAACAGAATGGGTGACATTTGTCTAGGCGTAGTCAAAGCACTCAAAACCAATTCCAAGGATAAGCTATAGGAAGCCAGATTCAAATTAAATGCAGTGTAAGACCCACCCAGAGAGAGAGAAAGAGAGAGAGAGAGAGATTACATAACATATTTTTCCCTATTCGGAGACCATCTTTTATGCACCAACAACTTGGGTGTAATTTGAAGAAAAGAGGAAGACAAGTTCCGTGAATCACCAAGCCCAAATTCCCCAGATTTTCAAGACCGGGATGAACAACACCGAAGACAGACCACTGAACCCCCCTAAACATTATTCCAGATACGCACGAGCGGATTCAGAGCGCTATCGATTTGGAACGCAGCGTCTTCTCTTTGGCTCCTCTCCTCCTGTTTTCCATTAAACTTTGAAAATGTATCTACATTTCTAAGCACACAGACATTAACGCCGCACGACAGAGAAAAATGTGCCTCTCAGATTCATGGCAGACGGCCGCCATCTGCCTCTTCCCTCCTAATGCAGGTGCAATGGAGCTCATTTCCATAGCCCACCCTTGCCAAAGATTTACTGTAAACCCACCAGCGTCTCTTCCGAGAAGGGCTGCGAATGGATCAGGCACCATAAGTGGTTTCTGGGTGACGGATAGGAGCACAGGTCACGCCTATCATGGAGTATCCTGAGAATGTCAGTTAGATTGTGTCTCTTTTTACAGAGCGGGGGTTCCTAACCTTCCATCCACTCTCACCCGTCAAGAATGCTGCGTTATCAATGGATGTCCTCCGAGCTACAGGGTTTGTTTTTTTTTAAAGGACCTCAACACAAATCATAGAACCAAAGAGTTGGAAGGGACCTCCTGGGTCATCTAGTCGGTCTTTTTTCTGGAGATGAGCTATAATTCCAGGGGATGCCCAGGTCCCATGTAGGGACTGGCACCCCTAATTTGGATCTTGTTAAGATTAGCTGGTAAAGAGTGTCGCCCCACAAGTACATTAAGAGCGTATTTAGCAGGATGCTGCTTGGGTTTGTTTATAAAGAACTCGATCTGAAGAACAGGCCACATTTGCTCCAGAAGACTGGAAACACAGAGAAGAACAGGAGGACACCAGAGGACACGGCCAGCCAAAAGTAAACTTCAAGACCTGCTTCAGAGGGCAAGAGTTGCAGATACTTCGCAAAGCAAAGCACCTCTCCCGAGTCCCGACTCTTCTAAAATGACAAACACATGGGCATGTGACACCTACTTACTGTCATAAGTATGATTTATGACTTCAAAATAGCCTTTTCATTATGCATGCTCGCTTGTTTTGGTAACTTTGTGAACCTAAATAATACATTGTTGTTGTTTTTTTGGTAAATGGATTCATCCCTTTTCTCTTTAAAAAGGTCTTCTTCAAAGCTTTGCAAAAATTGCAGTATAATTGTTGGGGAAATGTCGGGTGAGGCAGCAGCCAGCATGTTGGTTGACCCTCAAGGATCCCCTTGCAGATATCCCCTTTCCTTTAAAGCTACCTTTAAAGTTTTGGATTCATCAGCTTTAAAAATAATCAACAGCTTTGAATTGTGGGTACTCAAGAACTTAATGCTGCCCCCTTTGGGAATTCTACACTAAGGGCACCTCCAGAAAAAGAAGAAATGCATCAAGCCGCCATTATGGTAGAACTGCCAACCTCCAGGTAGGGATGCCAGCCTCCAGGTGGGTTCATGCAAAGAAGAAATTAGACCGCGTAAAGTGCCATAGAGATTAATAACAAGGGGGAAATGCTGATGACACATTCTTCTTCTTCATCACTGAAGTCTTTATTGTGAAGATGAAATTGCCTATAGAATGTACTGGAAACGTTTCGGGAATCGGTTCAAATAAAGCAGTTCAATGAAGAACCATGGATAGGTCTAGTGGCGAATCCTCATGTGTAAGAACGTCTGACTCGGTTTGAACGGAGCAAACCATGCTCCGTACGAGAGGTAGCTGTGACAGGCAAAGAGCCAATTACGTCTCTCGGTGCAAAAGTGAAAATGCAGCATGAGAAAGGTAGATGGCAGCTCAAAAGCCCACACTGCCTCTCTGCATCACAGCATCCCTAGTTCCAAAAGGCTACCATGAATACTTACTCCACATTTTTTTGTTATCACTCTATTATAATTTACACAGTACAATTTCTTCTTTGTATGAGCTTTCTGCACGGCGTCTTCCTGCTTCTTTTGTTCTCTGCAGCTTTTCGTCCCTTTCGAGGTACAAACTATCCCCTTCAGCCCGCTAGATGGCCGCTTGCAATACGCTGATGGAGACATGCTCCCCTCTGATTTATTCTGCAGCCAACCTCTACACTTAGGGTAGCCCGTTGTGGGGTTTTCAAGGCAAGAGATGAACCAAGGTAGTTTGCCATTGCCTGCCTCAGCACAGCAACCATGGAATTCCTCGGCAATCTTCCACCCAAGTACCAACCAAGGTCGAGCCTGCTTAGCTTCCAAGATTGGGTAAGACCGGGCTAGCCTGGCCCATCCAGGTCACTCAGAATGATCACCCTTCACCCAGTGCTGTCCCATCCTTTTTTCCACTTTTTTGGATGACTTTTGCATCTGCATTCCATTCCTGTCTCTCTATTTTGCTCCTGGCTTTTCACTCCAAAATGCATGTTTGAAGGCCAGTTTTGCTTCCCTTCCATACATTAAATCTGTGTTTGGCTGAAGGACCGTTGATGTCCTACACGATTTCTGGGGGAAAGGGATGCCAGTATGTATTTGACACCATCACTATAGGCAGAGGAATAAGAGGAGTGAGGGGAATGATTTGATTCATAGGCTGCCCCCTCCCTGCAAGCAGGCTCCAAGCAGCTCCTGGCATACAACTGCAGCTAGAAACTGCTTTTAAAGCAGAACACATTAAAAATGGACACATCACTGTTTCTGCCACAGCTCTGCTGGCCATTCTGTTTGGAACCTATTATGCAGAGACTCTCTTGAGGTGCAGGGAATAGCCGGCACAAATGGGGGTGCGGGATGACATGAGATGGGGAGAACAGAGAGACACCCATAATTTTTCCCTCTTTTGTCCTGGCCTCAACCATGGGCTTGGTGGAAGAGCACTGATTGGTAGCTTGTTTCACCAATCAGGAGCCGGGGCTGAAAAAGTCCTAGCTCTAATAGAGGCCAGCTGGATTTCTCCAGGGCCAAGGTTCACCAGCAGTTTAGGATTTGCCAAGCGTAATGAAATCCAGGCAACATCCTGGAAAAGTGAAATAAATCTCCATACACGTGCACGGACAGATCAGATTTGGTGGAGAAATCTGGCAGCACAGAATTTCCTGATCATCCCTAGCCTTCTTTTCATGGAAGCCCGTGTTCTTTTTGATATATATAAAGGGATTAGCTTGAACGGGCAGGTGGAAAGACATCTCCAAATCCAATTTCCGAGTTTCAAACCAGCCGCACCTTCCCAGCCGCGCCGGCTTCCTTCCGCAGAATGAAATTCATTACCGTTTATTTTGGTAAGTAAATTTCCAAGCCAAGTCATTGTAAACTGATTACAAAAATATTAGAGAACGGGGAGGGGTGAAAATGGCTGTTTTTGAGCACAGGGAAGAGATTAAAAAATGATTTATGGAGACTTTGGAAAACTGCTTATTATAGAGTCGTTTTAAAAAATGGGCCTGCTGTTTAAACAACTGGATTGTGCATTTATTTATAGCGGCGCTCATTTTATTATTTTTTTCTTACCTGACTTGTCAATCATTCAGCCTCAAACTACCCAAATGTTCTCTTATGGGTCAAAACCAAATCGTAGTTCATGCAGACAAAACAAGAGGAGGGTCAGGTTCTGCTCTTCTAGGCCCGTTCCACAAACATTGTATCATGCACTTTTACAGCTGGATTTTCCTGTGCTAAATAGGAAAATTGACTTCTAAAGTGCATTGAAAGTGCATTACCCAATGTGCATGGAATGGATTGCCCAAGATTTCCACTAGAGTTTTCAGCCAGGCAGTTTTCCTCTGGCCTAACAATTTCCCCATCCTGCCCAATTGCCACACACACATACATATAATAGAAGGGACAGAGACAATTTGAGCAATTTGGCATTTTTTCAAGAGCAAATGGATTCTATGTTTTGTACCTTTAAGGGGCCATGGCTTGAAAGGGTTAGATAGCAGGTGACATGAATGATCTTTACCTGAAGAGTTGCTACCTGTCAGGGTAGGAACCACTGACCCTGAGAGACTATGGTCTCACTCAGGTCTTTTGATGCTTTTTGGTGCTTCAAACACAGCATCTCTAAACTCTGTAGCTGTTTTAGCTGCCTTTTCTTCTTCCTTTTCCTCTCCTGATAAAAGAAAAAGAGTTGGCTTTTATACCCTGCTTTTCTTTACCAGATGGAGTCTCAAAGCAGCTTACAACTGCCTTCCCTTCCTCTCCCCACAACAGTAGGTGGGGCTGAGAGAGCCCCGACAGGACTGCTCTGTGAGAACATCAGTATCAGGACTGTGACTAGCCCAAGGTTACCCAGCTGCCGGCAAGTGGAGGAGGAGTAGGGAATCAAACCCAGTTCTCCTGGTCAGAGGCCACTGCTCTAAACCTCTACACCATGCTGGCTTAATGACCAATCTTAAGAGGCATGGACAATGCACAATTAATGGGACACCAGCCCTGTTGGAGAATAATGTTGGCAGCTCAGATCGAAAGAGAACCCCGTCTGAAAACTCACAAAACAGATGGAAGTTGACCCAGAATTAATATATATTAATTTAATATAATTTTATTTTTCCTTTTGAAAATTCATCTGGTCTCAAATATACACAGAGCCGTTCTAAGTTTTAGGATTTGTCTGCTAGGACAAAGGAACAGAGATTTCTGCTGAAGCCCTTTATGTATATATATCTTTCCTATTCATGACGTTGCATCTTTAATATCCTTGTCTGCATTCCTTTGCAATCTTTCATTGCCCTATTTTTCTTCACTTTCCATCGCTTCCTGGACTCAAAGAAACCATGGGGCCCGCGGAAACGATTTCCCCAAAGGCGCGTACGTTTCATTTCCATAACAGCTATACGGTAACTTCAGAGATCTCAAATCGGTTGCTCCAGATTTCTATTTACAGCATCAAGCTTAGACATCAAGGTGTGAATATTCTTAAAAAGGAAAACAGAAAGTGCTACATTGTAGTGGAGCAGGGTTTGATTGCCCTCCTCCCTTTTTACAAATGCTCAGCGGTAGGCTGGAACCTTTTGCCAACAAGACATAATTGCCTATAGAGTACTGCGGACGAATAATTCCCATTGGCCATAAAGCTGACCTTGGGCAATGCGGGGGGGAGGTTCAGTCCCTGGCATCTCCATTTCCCATGGGGGGGGGTGGAAGTTTTATATCTTCATGATAAAGACAGGGGGTGCAATCTTTTTTCCCTCTAAAGCTTAAGTTTAAGCCAACTTATTGAGGAATTAGTGTGAAAGGAGAAAAAGAGACAGGTACAGATTTCAGGGAATGTTCCAGCCGCCCCCATCACCCCATAAAGGATGAATAAGGCATGGTTCTCTTATTGGAGGGCGCCAGATAGACCTGTCCCGGACCCCAGCCACAATTTCCCACTCCCAAGGCATTCAGGAGTGGGAGTAAAAAATGGCCTCTGCACAGAGACACTCTAGGAATTTCCCAGAACCTCTGTGGTAAATCCCGAGGAGAACAAGGGAGGCAAACTGGAGCATCACCTGGAACTGACCTCAGACCCTCAACAAATGCCCCCCTCCCCCAACGGCATTGAGTGGCCAGGCATGGGAGCAGGCTGTAGGTTCGCTCAGTGGCTGTCCACCTGCTCAGAGGCGCAACATGTGCTGTTGTTGTTTCCCAGCAGCCTCCGATAGGGTAGGGTAGATACAGTGGTAGGGGCTGGGATGTTCCCTGCAACTAGGACCGTCCCCTCTAGGCCTCCTCTGTCGACACACCCGTCCCCGTTAGAACCCATCAGGAAACCGGCTCAACATATTTGCCAACTGTAGTTTCCTGAGATGTTCATTTCGCTTAACGGATCCAGATTGAGAATGTGTTATTGAACTGTAACCCCCTATTTGTTGTATGTTTCATAAAGTGTCATCTTTGTTATGATGTAACTTGCCCTGGGACGACTGGATCAAGAGGGGCAGGCTTTAAACATAACAAGAAATAAATTAAAAATGCAGGGATTTTTTTGACCACCCGGACGTTGGCACTTTTATGTATAGACCACCATTACCATCCATGCAAGGACCTCTCAACTGCAGTCGTGCAACCTGCCAAGCCCTCTGCAATGGCAGGGGAAGTTCAAGGTTCTGACCCCCCATGCCCATCTCTAAACAGCCACTGGACATGGCTTCATGCTCCCTTGCCTACCTTCTGTACACTCTGACACATTCAGCAATATATACATTTGGGAAGGGGGAGGAAATTCCTTAAGCTTCTGGCAAAAGGCCATTAACATCTCCGTTAGCGAGATAGATGGCGACTGCGTGTCATTTATGTCCGATTACGCCAACCTGTTTGAAGTGCTCTTGAAATACCCTCTTTTAATTTGCTTCTGTGGCTCAAATTCTGTTTTGGAGAAAGGCCACAGACTTCCTCCCCCCCCCCCTTCCCCTCCTTCCTTCTCTCTTTGGATGCAATTTTCTCATCCTTTGCATTTATTATGACCAGAGTCTCGACAGTTTGTACCTGACCTTGATTATCATTTTATATTTATATACTGCTAATGGAATCGGCAACGTGAAAACTGCCACAACAATCATGCATAATGTTGCTTAATTTTACGACGAGACGCGGCGCGGCGGAATGGCCCATCATCTGTATCCGTCCGGAGGTTTTAATCTTACAGGAAATGAAGGTTGGAGGGGATGGGAAGAGCAAGCCAGAGCGAGAGATCATCTCGGCAAATAAATGGAGAGGACCAATCCATTAAAAAAAAGAAGAAACAAGATGACCGGCTAAATGATGCCGTTTCATACCCCCAACGTGTAAGAAGGATTTCAGGCTGGAAAGCAACAATAAAGTCATCGAGGACAATGAATCTCACACTGAGAGGGGGTGCTGGTACCTGATGCTGAATCAAAGCACACCTTTGGGTTACTGTCCAGTTCAAGTGTCCAGTTCTGAGCTTCTGTGTCATTTTAATCCATGGTCCTAATGCTACAGCAGACCCCAATATGAACCCCAGGGAGACCTGTGTGAGTCTCAGTATACCACGTCCTCTCTGAAGCATTCTGAAAAGGGAACAGAATGCCACTTTTGTGCATTGCCCCTGATTTTGCTCAGAGTCTTGCTTTTCCATAACCCCAAAATAACAAGGGATTGACATTTCCTTCACCGCCTTTTTAAAAGGGGTGTTCCGTATTGCACGCGCACACCCGCACACATGCACACATGCACACAAACAAGCACCTTTGTAAGTCGCACCGTTTCGAGGTACGTTGTCTAATGTCAACAATTACGCGCCAAAAATTAATTGCCTCTTGTAGAAACATTAGCAGAGGGTGCCAGTGTCCACTGTGTTGCTCAAGGCACGCTTTTGCTAGTCCCAAATACATACTAAATCCATTCCTGTCTGTCAAGAAAGCCTAAGGAGACAGTTACCTCCAAGAGCTAAGAAATGAGAGGTGGAATAATTTCCTTTTTTTTTTTCATTGTCCTCATCTTGTTAGCGGCACCCGTGAACTTCGCTGCTGTTCAGAGGCAAGTGAAATGAACAGGGGGCTGGCTTTGGAAATAGTTTCCAGAGATCATACTTAGAAGAGTAAGTGCCAAACCTGATTCATATGGATAGCCGTCTGTTTGCCTGGGTGGGGAAAATAATTAGATAGCGTAGTGGTAAAGAGCCGAGTTTGATTCCCCTCTCCTCCATATGCCACCAGCTGGGTGATCTTGGGCCAGACAGAGTTCTCTTAGAGCTCTTTTAGCCTCAACTACCTCACAGGGTGTCTGTTTCAGGGAGAGGAAGGGAAGGCAATTATAAGCTGCTTTGTTCTCTGTCCTGGCCCCCACTTGGTGGAATGGGTTCCCAGAGGAAGAAGAAGAAGAAGAAGAAGAAGAAGAAGAAGAAGAAGAAGAAGAAGAAGAAGAAGAAGAAGAAGAAGAAGAAGAAGAAGAAGAAGAAGAAGAAGAAGAAGAGTTGGTTCTTATATGCCGCTTTTCCCTACCCGAAGGAGGCTCAAAGCAGCTTACAGTTGCCTTCCCATTCCTCTCCCCACAACAGACACCCTGTGGAGTGGGTGAGGCTGAGCAAGCACTGATATCACTGCCCTGCTGGAATTAGCACAGTTCCGCAGGGCCCATAAAACAGAGCTCTTCCACCAGGATTTTGGTTCACGCCAGTGAATCAACAACATCTACTGGGCCCTCAAGAACCTCCCCCTACCTGACACGTCCGCTGGACAGACTGGAGCAATTTCGATCTGACCATTCTGCTGGGTTATGGTCAAAATGTTAAGTGGTTTCCAGAGTTAATAACTAAATGTTGTCAATGTTCATGCAGTTACAGAGTTTGGGGCTGTCATATCAGATTCCTGTTTTCTGTGAACCACCCTGAACTGCAAGGGAGGGCGGGATAAAAATGTAAGAAATGAAATAAAATAAATAAAATCACTCTTTCCCTCTTTGTTTCTGGATTTTCATTCCACGATGTCTTTGAAAATTCAGGGCGCATTACGAGATTGCACAAAACACAGAATCCTTGTATAAAAGCTTAATGTTGTTAACAATATTGGTCACCCCTGTGTTGTACAATCCATCCTTCAATGCAGCTGTTTTCTCCTGGGGAGAGGGATCAATGTAGTTTGGAGGTTAGATGCTATAGCCAGAGGTGGCCAAATGGTGTCTCTCTAAATATCCACGGAGTACAATTGCCATGAGGCCCTGCCAGTGATTGTAGTCCATGGACATCTGAATAGTCACAATCCCCCCCTCCCCCCAGTGCTACACAATCCACCTCCCAAAGCAGCCATTTTCTCCCATGGTCCTGATCATAGAATCATAGAGTTGGAAGGGACCTCCTGGGTCATCTAGTCCAACTCCCTGCACAATGCAGGACACTCACAACCCTATCGCTCATCCACTCTCACCTGCCACCCCCTTTGTACTTTGGAGATCGGTTGTACTTCTTGGGGATGCCCAAGCCCTGGCTGGAGGCTGGCAACCTGATGACTAATGCAACAGTTGTATATTTTTAGAAAGTCATAAGAGTGCATTTCACGGCCCAGGCCCCTCTGCATTCCCACCTTTTACCAGTAAACGTCACCATTTGCCCAGGCACCAGTGGGGCTGTCTGTACGACGCCTGGTGACACAATAATTTCTGACACTTATTAAGCCTTGATGTACGGAGAGGAAATTGAACATTGCCCAGAAGGGGTTTTTTTCCCCCCTTTTACTTCTGACTTTGCATCGTCAACATTAAAACAGTGCTCAACACAGAAAAAAGTTATCATAAAACTAAAATATGTAGCCGAAAGTCTATTCCCCTTCACAATGAGTGCTCTTTGAATTGATTACAACGAGCCTACTAAAGCGTTTGGAGACGGCTTCTCCATTGTAACCTTAGGGGGATCCTTTTTTTCCTTTTCCTTTCCCCCCCCCTCCCTCCTTTTCCAAGTAAGTGTAATTTACTCTCCACCTCTCAAATATAGTGCTCTTATCAAATAAAAATTCATATTTAATAGAACACTGTAATGGCACTCCTTTTAATATTCCAGAGTTTCCCTCCTTGGGCCCGGCTGTTTAATAAAAAGACATCGGGAGAAAGATTTGTGCTGTGTGCAATACAGATCAGATTTCGTCGTCGTCGTCCCCCACCCGAGACAGCTGTATTCTATGATTAACCTTTATGCTAACTATGTTAGGGGAGCTGGGCAGCACCATAATTTAATCTCACGCCATGCGGCTTCTAACCACAATGTTTGGGCCTGGGAATTGTCTATGCAGGAAGATGAAAATACCTTTTTATGAACACTTTTGCTTTCAGATCTGGATGGCCAAGACTAGCCTGGTCTTGTTAACGCTCAGAAGCTAAGCAGGGTCGATCCTGGTTAGTCCTTGGATGGGAGACCACTGAGGAAGTCCTGGGTCATAGGCAAGGCCAAACCACTGCCATTCATCTCTTATACCTCGAAAACCCTACGAGGGTCACCATAAATCAGCTATGAGTTGACCGCACTTTTCATGGCCGCCATGTTCTCCTAGTAAATTGGGGTTCACCCTTTTTTCTTTTCTTTTCATGGTGCAGACAATTTGTCTGCTTCTTGACACATTTATATACTTTTACATAATGGATTTGGCATTCTCCTGCTAATCAATCAATCAATCAGCATTGCCTGTCTTATAGATCAATGGCATCCTTAAATAGGTGTAAGAGGCCACACTAGTTGATTGATGCACCATCCCCACCTCCATCCCAATTTGACACAGGCCCAGATGTTAGGGAGAAATGTAGCATGAGGGAATGGGAAATGACCCCAAAAAAAGATTCCACAAGCTTAAAAAAATTAATTATATGAAACAGAACTACCTTAAAGGTAAAGGTAAAGGTATCCCCTGTGCAAGCACCATGTCATATCTGACCCTTGGGGTGACGCCCTCTAGCGTTTTCATGGCAGACTCAATATGGGGTGGTTTGCCAGTGCCTTCCCCAGTCATTACCGTTTACCCCCCAGCAAGCAAGCTGGGTACTCATTTTACCGACCTTGGAAGGATGGAAGGCTGAGTCAACCTTGAGCCGGCTGCTGGAATTGAACTCCCAGCCTCATGGGCAGAGCTTTCAGACTGCATGTCTGCTGCCTTACCACTCTGCGCCACAAGAGGCTCAGAACTACCTTAGGGTTACAGATTAATGCATCAAGTCCTACAAACAGAAAAAGAAGAGAAGAATAACCTCTGAAGCGTCCTTCAGGCTCCAAGAAACCCCAGGAGTGGTGCAAGCATGCAAAATATGTTTGGGAAGCATAGCCCCTTCCCACCCCCTCCAGCAGGTCAACATGACAATCTATAGGAACATCACCTAAGTAATGCTTTAAAAATTAATATATAAATAAACAATTAGTGAACTGCCACCCATTCGGGAAACCACCCCAGAGTCACAAAAACCCTAGTTGAGAAGGTCTTTGCTTTATAATGTCTCCGCTTCATAATGTCTTTGCTTTCCACCTGATTTCAATGGCATATTCAAAGGATACCAAATTTCAGATAAGCAAAGGAGGAAATTTCCTGTGGCACAGACCAGGGGCAGTCAAACCGCGGCCCTCCAGATGTCCATGGACTACAATTCCCATGAGCCCCTGCTAGCGAATTGTAGTCCATGGACATATGGAGGGCCGCGGTTTGACTACCGCTGGCATAGACAATGGAAAGCAAAATACAAGGGAGGGGGGAAAGACATAGGTTAGCTCTTCATTATTGCTATTCGTCTGCTCCAAAAAAATGTGAATGAAAGACCTGCTCATTTTGTAAGGCATTTTGAAAACAAAGGGCCATTGCCCGTTATGTCCTTGCCAGGCCGAACCCCACCCACGAGGCTATTCAACAGGGCAAAACCAATGAGGAGACGCAGCATGCGTGAGACTTCACCACTGTAATACTGAATTCCATACCTAGTTCTTTTGCAAGACACTGGCCATCTGCAGTGTAGGAGTTCCCTTCCTTTGAACTTGCACCCTTCGTGTGGAAGAAGAAACTTGATGTGCGACCGGATTGCCTTTTCCGGTCGCCTTCCCTCTGTAATTGCAAAGCAGTCTACGGAGACAGGTATATCAGCTTCAGTTGACCAGAAAGGACATCCGTCTGGGGAGCATCGATGGCTGTGTGAGATCGCATGGACCTGAGAGAAGAAGGAGACTGAGTCCCAAAGGGAGGATTGAGAACCAGCCACAGGAAGTACCAAGTTGCAACAGTGGCATTTCCGTCTCTCTACCTCCTTCCCCGAAGATTTCTGCACTCTTCGATTTACACCACATCAAAAACTAGCTTGGACATTCTCGAGAGACTCAAATCGTGTTCTTTTTTCAATATTCTTTGAGTTTGGGGAGCTAAAAGAAGTCTATAGGGGTGAACTCAAGGCTGTAGGGGCAAGCCCTTGTTACCCTCGAAGAACAGGTGAATTGTCGTGATGGGGGGGGGGAATTCCTCAACACAACTTTCCTGTTTTTTCCCCCCCTCATCAATGCAGTTTTCAGTCATCTTACAAGGTCTTCATTAAAAAGCCCCTGTGATTGTACCGTGTCCTTCAAGAAAAGTGTTTTGCATGAAATAGAACCTGTATTCGGAATAAACCCATGCATGTATGAACCGCAGCCCTCATAGCAATCCCTTTTGACTTATCCTTGTGTTTGTGTACAACAAGATATCAAACCGGTACCAATCTACATGTAGTTTAAAGCCATTACTGCGGGTCCTCTCCTCTGCTTCCCACAGGAACTGCTCCCCACCCACCTCCAAAGGCCAACCTTTCAAATGCTTCAAGAGAGCCGTCCTGTCCCGTCCTGACCTCTTCTTCTCCATGCTGAACAAGTCCCTCAGCCTTTCCTCAGAGGGCTTGGTCCCCAGGCCCCGGACCATCCTCATCACTCTCCTCTTCACCCTTTCCATTTTATCCACATCCCTTTTCCTCTGCCAATTGAAGGATCATTCTTCAGGGGAAACTGCCCACTAGGATCCAACCCTTTATATATATATATAAAAAAAAACAGTACCCCCCCCCAGCTGAATGGGACATTCCTTTCATGAGGAAGTAAAAAGTGGATGTCTTTTCAACCGTAAGAGGCCTCAGCTACAAGTCTAACTGTAATGATTCATCAACCTTTTTCATTTCTTTTGGATGATGACCGACATTCCTACATGCATACATCGGCTCTATTCCCCCCCCCCCGTCCCTCCCTCCCTCTTTCTTGTCTCTCTGCATTGGGCAAGGCAGGCCCTTTCAGAAATGCAAGTGACAACGCACGCTTGTTCATTTGATTTGCTCCCTCTGCGTGTAATGTGACAGACCTGGAGTATCTATTATTCCTTGTTCAGGGCTGCTGCTTCCTCCCATTCACCCATGCAGATGCACCCACACCGGTCGAGCCCCTTGAAGGCAATCTGGGTTTGTTTTCATTTCCAATTCTGCTGTGTCACAAGCGGTCGGATCACCGCTACACCTTTCCGCGTCTCGTCTCAGGCTGCCGAAGATGCGGCCACAGTGCCATGCCGCCGTAGCCGAACTTGTTCGTGGTTGAAATGGTGTCTGGGAGATTTGCACGGGGGCGACTTGAATGCTTTTCAGCTACAATATATGGAAAGTTTCTTTTCCCCCCAAAGTATTACTGTTTTCATTTTTGTGCATTGTTTCCTCTTCAGGATACATCCATGCTCAGTTTTTTTTTTCATAATTACAGTTTGCCACTTGCCTGTGCAGAATGGCTGTGGAATCCCCTGAGACCTAAATGGAACCTCCATAATCAGAGACAGCGTATTTGTATTTTTTTTTATCCCAAGGAATCAGGCTGGCATAAGGACTTAGCCTGGTGAAGCAGCAAGCTTGGTGTTAAAATACGTATGTATTGATTTATTGATCAAGATAGGGAGGCCAGCCTCCAGGTGGGAACTGGGGAACTCCTGGAATTACAGCTCAGTTCCTCGTGAGAAAAGGGATGCTTTGGAGGATTGATTCTATGACATTAGACACTGCTGAGGTCCCAGGGTACACACCCAAAACCTCAAAACTCAGCTTGGTATGGTGGTTAAGAGAGGCAGTTTCTAATCTGGCGAGCCAGGTTTGATTCCCTGCTCCTCCACATGCAGCCAGATGGGGGACCTTGAGCTAGTTACAGTCCTGTTAGAGCTGTTCTCACAGAGCAGTGCTGGCAGAGCTCTCTTGGCCCCACCTACCTCACAGGGTGTCTGTTGTGGGGAGAGAAAGGGAAGGCAATCATAAGCAGCTTTGAGATTCCTTCAGGCAGTGAAAAATGGGATATAAAAACCAATTCCTCTTCTTCATACAAAGGAAATCATCATCATCTGTTCCACATATATTTCTGGTAAGGCCTTGGAGGAGGAGCGTGTCTCATGGCTTAAGTGCCACTCAGCACTTCACCCACTCAGGGCAGCTGTCCCGCCCCTGAGTGCCTCCTCCTCCAACCAGCTTGCCTGCCTGTCTGTCCAGCGGCCAGCAAATCACCTTCCGTCCCCCACCCCTGGCCACCCCCTCCTTCCACTTCCCTCTGAGGCTCAGATGCTGCAGATCTCTGCCATGTGAAAAGTTCCCTAACAGCTGCCTGCAACCTTTCCAGATCCTGGGGGAGGGAGAGGCCGTCCACAGAGTTTTTCTACACACACACAGACACACCCAATTTAGAATCCATAGTATTCCTGAATGCAATGGAAATAATTCCTAGGGAATGCCCCTAGAAATAATAAAGCAGTTACATCCACAGTTCACTGGGAACTCTCATTCCACACATCTGGAAATGTCACAATGAGAATTTGGGCCGTTCTTCGGGAGCACCTGAAGTGTCTCCCATTGGAATTCTTCAACAGAGTGCCTGGGCTCAGGGGCTCAGCCATCTTTGGGAGCAAAGATGCATCGCAAAGCCTTTTAATCGTGTGATTAATCCTGAGCTGATTCCATTTCTAGCCCTTGAGAAAGCCGATCCGCTCCCCTCCTGACAGAACCCGGCCCCAGTTCACTTGCTCTGAAGATTAAAAGGCATCGATCCCGTCCGCGACTCGAACTCGACACACAGATTGGAATCATTAAGTCGATGCGGGACTAATCTCGGCATCAGCATTTCTAATCCAGAGGACCTGTCTCTTTCGCACCGGCTCGTGCTCGGCGGAAATTCACCCAATATTTCACGCTGGTTGCAATAAGTCACTGTGACAGAAAGGTCTCAGACAAAAACGTGGTACAACAGAGTGTTAACAAGGTCATCGAGGTATTGCAAAATCCTTTTTCTACACATGCAGACACAAAAATCCACACCTGACTTTTGAGGGTTTCAAAGTAGAGTGAGATGCAGGACGTGGCTAGAACAGCAGGAATCTTGTCAAGCATCCTTTGTGTGGCGATGACTCCAAAATATGGCAAAAAATGCCAGGCACACTCCAGAAATACTTCCTGCTAGGTTTCCTGTCAATAAATTTATTTATTTACATACATGTTTATATATTTATATCTCTTGATGGCCCTGGAAGGGTTTTGCAAAAGGGTGGGAGTTAATTAATCTTTAATATATTTTTTTAAATTCGTTAAACACTTATTGTTGTTGTTGTTGTTTATCCCACTTATTTTCCACCCTATCTCATGTGACTCATAAAAGCTAGATACCATGTAAAACTAACACCAGAAAATTATTAAATTAACATTACAATCAAAACCAAATTTCAGTCGCCCTCCGGTCATTTTTCTCGTACTTAAAAATGAGAGAGGAAGCAGGCGGCAGGAAGATTTTCCTGGCCCCTGGTTGCCTATAAATAAGACTATGGCAGAGGGGCCAGCATAAGTCAGATGTTGTTTTGGGACTCAACCACAGGCCTGGCAGAACAGCTAAGCTTTACTAGCCCCCTGGAACTGTTCAAGGTCCTGCAGGGCTCTGATCTCATTTGGAAAAGCGTCCCGCCAGGCTTCTTCTGGATTATTCACAAATGAAGCAGCTCCTTTTGCTGAGACCAGTTAAGCTTGCGTGGACTGCCCATTTGGAAACAATTCTTTGCCACTTAGCCTGTTCTCCTAATAACTCACAAGGACTATGCATTAGGGCTGCCAGCCATAGAGTATCTGGCAATTCCTAGAGCGACGTGTCCTCATTTCATATCACATTGCACCGTCAGCCATTTTGGAAACATTTTTCTCCTGCTGAATGGTGTGATCGCTGAGTCCTTTCAAACTGTTGTTTTACGCACAAACGTGGTGACCACAACAATGGATGTGAATTCTACAGTTTCTCGCGTTCAAGAGGATCATACATCGTCGCCCAGGCGCCCCTGCTTGCTGTCAAAAAAGAATTATGTGCGTTTGCAGCTATATTTTATGGAACATAACCATTAAGGATGGGAGTTTTGTTTTATTTCTTTTCTTTCTTCTAACAGAACAAGCTTTATCCCAACGTGCAACGGAGAACTCCTCGAACCTCTGCTCAGATAAATTTTGCGATTTCATAACGCGCTGCAGTATTGAAATATATTCGGACTTGTCTACGTAGCTACCACTCCTGGTGAAATACCATCTGTATATCATGATAATTCAGTAAATAACTAGTGTCACCTCTGTAAAGGATTCATAAACCGTCTGATTTATTTGCTAATGGATCAAAGCTCTCTTTTTCTAGACCTACACTTTAAATCTAATTTACCTAGGAGGAATGTTTATGTGCCGCTCTGCAGGGTAAATAGATCATCTTGTCTAGCCTATTGGGTAAGGGTTCTTAACGTAAGAGTTAATTTTTTAAAAAACTGGCTCGGCTGGAAATATTGCATTGCAAATATCAAGGTGGGGGGGGGTTGTTGTTTTTAAGTACAATTCTTCCTGCTTTTTTTTTTTAATGCTGTAAGAAATGGGAAGGGATGCAAGCAAACTACCAATTTGTTGCAGGGGGAGAGGAAGTTGCACAATTAAATAGGAAATTCTGTTTGCAGCTGCTGCTGCTTCTATCGATGCAACCAAACTTCGGGAAAACCTTGCAGAATGCGAGCCCTCTAGTGACCCTTATCAAGGTCTGGAATCAGCAATCTAATCCACAGTGCAGCTTTGCATAGCAGAACTCTGATCCAATAAAGGGAAATCCACAGCCCAACTGTCAGCGGCGTGAGCATTTCTTTGGGTTGAAAACTCAGTTCTCATAACAGACGTATGCAGGCGGCCAAGTCACAGCAGGGAATGCTAGATATACTGCCAGGACCTGGGACTCTAAGCCAATTACTACGGTATGGTCTACATGTCATCTCTGAAATTTAAAAGACATTTTTCTTTCATAACTCATTATATTGGGTTGGATCCATCAACTTTTTCTACAGGGGGCCGTAGGACCTGCATGAAAAAAAGCCACGGCTAGGAGGAAAATCAGGATAGATGGAGGAAAGGACCTGATGGAATCCTGCCCACTATATTTATCAAATGAGAGTTTGTGTGTGTTTATTGATTTTACACATTTTTAGCCATCTAGGAGGATGGGCCTTCTGGTCATTGGCAGGGGATGGGGGGGGGGGCAGGGGCAGGTTGGAAACTCCTGCAGATATGGGAATCTAATTTGGGGAAGGCAGGGACCTCAGTGGGGTAGAATGCCATAGAGTTCACCCTTCAAAGCACCTCTCTTTTTTTCCAGGGGGGGGGGTGATTTCGGGTCATGCAGAGATGAGCTGTAATTCTGGGGGATCTCCAGGCACCACCTGGAGGCTGGCTTCCCTATATCCAACTTTTAAAAGGCATAAATATATCATCTACTGGAGGAGGACTAAATCCAGCTTGCTTTTACCTGAAACTGATTATTGATGCTATTTAAGGACAAACTGATTTGGACTACACTTGAATGACCCAAGGCATTTTCAGCCGAAAAGACGAAAACAGACTATCCTCCCTTTGTGAATTATCTTCCTCTTCTTGAAGCAGGCTACGGACATGTGACAGGACGCTGCATTATCGGGATAGGAAAAGCAAAATTCAGTATTGTCACACTGTGAATTCTGAAACGGATGCATGAAATACCATGAAAGTCCCCACTTTCCTTTTAGAGACTTGGAATTCTGCATCTAACCACTCACAATGATGACAATCGGTGAACCCTAGGTAACTTCAGAAGTGTCCATTATACAGCCTGCAGATTTCATCATCTGATTTACAAAGTTACAGCAGGTGGGAGGGAGGAAGCAAGAGGGGAGGAACATTGATCCCTGTTGCTTGGAGATCAGCTATAATTCCAGGGGATTCCCAAGGTCCCAACAGTAAACAGGCATCCTTAGTTACTGTATAAGAGAAAATAGAGGACAGAGCCATGTTTTAAGCTGTGGCGGTAGAAAAGCAGGAAATAAATAAAAATAACCCAAGCTGCAGGCCACGCCAAAGACCTGTCTGAGATTGAGCAGCTGCCTATCAGAGCAGACAAAGCTGGCCATGGTAGCTCAGTGGTCCGACTCAGTAGAAGGCAGAATTGTGTGTTCACTTCCACATAAACCCACGGTGAGAGTTTAACTTTTGCCCTTTGCTCTGGTACAGCTAACCTTCCCAGGCTTTATTCCGAGGAGGCCTGGCATTGAAATCCGGGCCGAGCAATTTAGAACTGCTGGTATGCCAGCGAGGAGAAGGAGCCTTCCCTAATTCAATGCAGATGGAATGAAGAGGAACTGGAATGACCTCTAACACTGAAAGCTGCTCAGAGCAGGAAAGGAAAATATTTGGGGAGACTATTAATACCGGTAGGCCAGACATCTATTTACATGATCTTTATGGAGCCTGCTCCTTTGGCACCTTTTGGCCATCATTACCAACTTTGACTATTGCAGCTGAAATTCAGACACATCCGCTGTTTAAAAATCTTTTCTATTTAAGGACGCGCCATCTAGCCCTTCACCGAATCAGCCGCAGAACATAAAAGCAAAGACAATTCAACGTAATGGTTTACAGGGGAAAGAAAAGATCAGGCAGCACTGATTAACTCTTGTTTTCAAATATCAAAGGCCAAAGTTGAGTTTCAAAACAAATTTCAATTGGGTTTTCGGTAGGAAAGTATGGGGAAAGCATTTCAGCTCCTGGTATCTGAAGCCAAAGACTTCCCATCTTGGGTTCCCCCTTCATTCCTTCATGGTGCTCCACAGATTGGTGCGAGGCATGGGGGGGATTCAGCCTCTTTGTAGAGATGCCAGTCCCTTGGTGGGACCTGCGGATCACCTGGAATTTTAGCTCATCTTCAGGTGACAGAGATCAGTTTCCCTGGAGAAAATGGCTGCTTTGGAGAGTGGAATTCATAGCATCATGCTCCACTGAAGACCCTCCGTGTCACAAATCCCACCCACTCCTTGCTCCACCCCCAAAGCCTCAAGATATCTCCCAACCCACAGCTGGCTACCCTAGCCTCATGCCAATCTGTGACATCACTTTTAGCACAAAACTAGAAATGACAACACCATGTTTGTGCAATGCTGGCAAGGGCTCCTGGGAATTGTAGTCCATGGACATCTGGAGGGCCGCAGTTTGACTACCCCTGCTCTAAGATGTACCAAATACTCTATGGTCCATGGCTAAACCACATGGTTTACATCTATGGTTTAACTACTCAGAGGAGGCAAAAGAAAGTATTTTGGGAAATCATTACTATGGGTAGATCAGATTTCGATTTCTATTTACATGAGCGTTGAAGCTGGCTGCTTTGCACCTAGGGATGCCAGTCTCCAGATGGAGCCAGAGGAACCCTGGGAATTGTAGCTGATCTCCAGGCAACAGAGATCAGTTCCCATGGAGAAAATGGCGACATTGGAGTGCGGGCTCCGCAGCAGTAGACTCTACTAACATCCTCGAATCCCGCCCACTCCCAGCTCCACCCCAAAGTCCACAGGGATGTCCCAACCCAGAGCTGGCAACCCTGTTTGGACCTTGGCCAACCATAGAGTTATGGCAATTCCTAAAGCATCACCCTGGTAGAAAGATGTCACTGCCTTTTCCCTGCTAGAATTAATGTGTCATTGCAGCACTGAAAGGTTTGCCCCTACCTTCCAAATATCCCTGCCAGGGTGCCGGGTATGGGTGGCAACCCTAGTTCCAGGCTAAATTTAGACCCATTCCACACACATTGGATCATGCATTTTTAATGTGTGTTTACAGCTGGGTTCTCCTGTGCAAAAGGGGGAGATCTCCATCTAAAGTGCATTGGAAGTGCATTATCCAAGACGTGCAGAATGGGGCTCAGTGTTTCAATGTATTGACACGCCAGATTTCTCTCATGAAACCCAAGACTGAATCCAAAGATTCTCAAAGCAGCCTTCCAACCGGGTCCTGACCCGACCGCAACAGGATGAGCTTCAGAAAAGTCATAATATCAGGAGACGCCAGCCTGGAAGAACGAGAAGAATGGGAATTGTGTCCTTTCTCTGCCTCTTGGCCATTTCATATCCTTCTTACTAACATCCAGCCTGAAAAATGACGAAAGCTCAGCCGGAGAAGCTGACGCCCTCCTTTCCTCCCAGCATGAGGGATGACCCTTCGTGCAAATTAGAGCATTCGTTGAATAACAAGTCTGAACAGGGATTGTGATGTCACATTATTTCTCTCTTTATTTCCATGCAACGTGCTTTGGTGCTGGAAAGAACTATTCAAGGTTGAACGCAGGCCTGGCATTCACTGTGCTTCTACTAGGCAATGGGAAAGACTGACTGGGCTAAAGCCGCATTTTCCTAACTGAGTTTGCAGACTTGATAGCGCATGGTCCTTAAGAAGTAGGCATGGCTTAGACTGGGGATTCCCAACCAGGGGTCTGTGAGAGCTCCAGAAAGGGATCTACGATCTTTTCCTTCCTGCCTTAATGGACTCAGCCAGAAGCTAGGGGACTGGCCACTTCTATTGCTTCCCTTCCCTGCTTCCAAGAATGAGTGAGTTCTCTCGTGGGTTCTGTCCCTGGGAGGTGGGAGAACCTGCATGCCTACCTGTAATACAGGTGGTGATGTCACTCCCAGGGACATGTCCCTTCCAGGGAGCACGGCAGTACAGTGTGGCCCTTCTGATAATCTTATGTTCTCAGCCTAACCGAGCTCACACAGTTGTTGCAGGGATTAAATGGAGGCAAGGAGAGGTCAATTGCTTATCTGTTGATTGCATTTTATTTTTACCTTTGTACCCTGCCCTTCCTCATCAATGAATAGGGCTTGAAAACGCAAACATTCATTAATGAGGTTTCATTACGTTAATTAATTCATTAATTACGGTCCCTCGCTGAGGAGAAAGGCAGGGTATGCATAAATAAGTGAACAAATGAGTAAAAACCTTGCAGGCCAATATATTTAAAAGTTAAGTAGGATTAGGAAGGTCAGCAGTGACTGTGAAATACTTTTGATGTAGTTATGCGATGTACGAGGAAGGCCAAATGTTTTGAGTCAGGTTGATGTTAAAATGTAAGGAACTGCTGCTAAGTCATGATAAGAACGGTCATTGAGAGAAAATGTAATATAGTTTGTATTTTATCACTTAATAAAAATTAAAAGTTAATAAATAAAATATTCATTGAAAATCTAGCTACCTGCCATTAAGACAGGAGCATCTCCAGCACCGGAGGGGAAGAAGCAGAACAATTTCATAGCTTTCTTTGGCTGTTAACTGAAGGTTGTGCACCGTTGACCTTGGACCTTTCAGTTCTGCAGAATAGTGGGGAGATTGTTCTATGGAACCTCTCCTTGGTCCATTCCAGATATCAGTCAGCTCGTCCCCTTTCCACGTTTTTCTAAATCTCAAATGGGTAGAATATCTTTCTTTGGGAGAAAGCTAGAAAAGGAACATCTTATATACACAGAGTTGGGTTCCCTTAATCATGTACCATTTATTTCCGCTAATACAGGTATCGGGACAAAGATACTTTTAATTGGTGATAATTGGCTGTAAAGCAAATGCCACCTCATATCTTTTAAAAATATCTGTTGCATTCATCTTTGGAAAACATCAATGTACGCTGTCTCGTTAATAACAGTAATGAGACTGGGGAATAATTGGGAGCAGGATAATTAAACAAATCAGAAAAGGTTCCATGCCACCCGCTCCTTTTGATCTCCGCTTTCAAAGAAAGATCAATACCATTAATGTTACTGCTCTTCTGTCTCAAACTCAACGTTATTTTAATCTCGAGTGAGTCTCTGTTCTAGCAGACCTGCGTGGGGCGGAAACAGAATAGGTTTCATCTCAGGATTATGAACCTGATAGAAGAACTGGAATCAAGGAAATGGAGCCGCTATCAAAAGCATGCATTAAGAATATGGAAAGCTGCTCAATGCGGACTCAGCAAATTGTTCTGCCTTGCTTAACTGATAGAGCTCCCAGTGGGGAACCGCTGACAGCTTTGCTAACATGCCAAAATCAAGAAATAGTGTCAAGCCTGCCAAAAACTAAACGCTTCCAAATAAGACCTGGGCATCCCCTAGAACAGCCTTTCTCAACTGTTTTCCCATTGAGACACACCTGAAACCTTCTTCAGGCTTTGAGAAAACCCAAAAGGGTAATTGTGCAGAAGATGGTTGGGAAGCAGAGTTGTGGACACGCCCACCTGGGGCCCATCCCCTTCCTACCCCCTTCAGGCCCTTCACTGGCCATTGGGGGGGGGCAGGTCAAAATGACCATATAAGATCATATCACCTGATAAATGTTTAACAAATTTAAAAAATATATAACTGATTCTGTGAAGGCTTAAGGGGGTGGCAGGATACAGTGGATGAGCGAGAGGGTTGGGAGTGTCCTGCATAGTGCAGGGGGTTGGACTAGATGACCCAAGAGGTCGCTTCCACCCCTATTATTCTATGATTTTATGACAAGTTAATTAACTCCCACCCACCGGAGAGCCCTTCCAGGGACGTCAAGAAACCCCAGGGTTTCACAAAACCCTGGTTGGGAAAGCCTGCTCTAGAATTATATTTTATCTCCAGACAACAGAGATCAGTTCCCCTGGAGAAAATGGCTGCTTTTGAGGGTGGGCTGCAGAGCATTAGACTCCCCTGAGGTCCCTCCCTGCCACAAATCCCATTCAAATCCACCCTTTAAAGTCCGTAAGTATTTTGCATCCCAGAGCTGGGAACCCTGTTCCAAGAACACAGAGAAAAGATAACTTTGGTTACAATCTCAATTTATGAAGGAAATCCATAAGAATAAATTGTGTCAAAACCATCCTCAACATTTCTCCCCTCTGAAGCATCCAATTCCAGCATGGGAGCTGATCTCCCTAGTTCTGGAGATGAGCTGGAATTCCAGGGAATCCCCTTGTCCCACCTGAAGGCTGGCCTCTCTATCTTAACAGGAAGGCCCATGGGGAATGCTCTTCTGGTCTCCTGGCTCAGTCTTTGAGGAAGATCCCGAAATGTCATCCACATCATAGCAAAAATAAACAAACCAACGAAGGAGGGGGGGGGGAAACCAGTGTTACATCTATCCCCCGCAAAAAATTCAGTCCAGTCATTTTATTTCTTAAGGGGCTTGGCTCACACTGACTTTTTAAACGATGCCCTTTGGTTGACAGAGTGAAAAATAAATAAATTTGACCACTTCCTGCACTCGTAGGTCACCTTTGTCAGAGGCGTCTCTTCAGTCGAAAAGGCTGTCAGCAAAGAAGACGGCGGATGTTTCTCTCCGTTAATCACACTCCAGGGAACATTTGCTGTCTTGAAAAATCTGAAGTAGAGCATTGCTTCTTCTGTACCACTGCCGAACAATTTACTGCTAGCGGAAGGGATGACAAAAGTTTCCAAAATAGTATTTGTCAGCGAACTGTAAGCTAGCCCAGGGACTGTTGCTGGGAGGACATGGCAAAACAAACAAATATCCATTGCAAACCACGGCTCTAGTCTAGCTACACTTAAGCAATAGATGTATTATTGTATCAATAGATCCCAGGAGGCCAATGGCAGATTTAGAGGCCAGCCAAATTTGTTCTGGCACAAGCTTTGGAGAGTCAGAACTTACTTCATTGGGGGTATGTTAATCCCTCAGGTTGATGACTACCCCAATCTCTACTGGTCTCAGAAGCTCGGCAGGTTTGGTGTAGAGAGCCAGTTTGGTGTAGTGGTTAGGAGTGCGGACTTCTAATCTGGCATGCCGGGTTCGATTCTGTGCTCCCCCACATGCAACCAGCTGGGTGACCTTGGGCTCGCCACGGCACTGATAAAGCTGTTCTGACCGAGCAGTGATATCAGGGCTCTCTCAGCCTCACCTACCCCACAGGGTGTCTGTTGTGGGGAGAGGAATGGGAAGGCGACTGTAAGCCGCTTTGAGACTCCTTTGGGTAGGGAAAAGCGGCATATAAGAACCAACTCTTCTTCTTCTTCTTCTTTTTGGAACTTGGATGGCGGGGGCGGGGCAAAGAACTGCAGGGTTGTTACACAGGGACTAAGACGTATGAGGAAAGGTTGGGGGAGCTTGGTCTGTTCAACCTAGAGAGGAAATGACTGAGAGGGGGACTGATAACCATCTTCCAGTATTTAAAAGGCTGCCAAGTAGAGGATGGAGCAGAGTTGCTCTCTCTTGTCCTAGAGGGACAGACCAGAACCAATGGGATAAAATCAATTCAAAAGAAATTCCTGACATTTAGAGCAGTTTCTCAGTGGAACAGGCTTCCTCAGGAGGTGGTGGGTTCTCCATCTTCGGAAATTTTTAAGCAGAGGCTGGGTAGCCATCTGACGGAGAGGCTGATTCTGGGAAGGTTCAAGGGGATGGCAGGTTACAGTGGATGAGCAATAGTGTTGTGAGCATCCTGCATAGTGCAGGGGGTTGGACTAGATGACCCAGAAAGTTCCTTCCAACTCCATTATTCTATGATTCTAGGGGCAGGCCATGGGAAATCACCACTGTTTATCTCTTGCCATGAGAACCCTACGGGCATGCTATAAGTAAGCTGCAACTTGATGGCCTTTTATATACATACAAAACAAGGAATCCATGACCTATCACAGGGGTGGCCAAACCGCGGTTGCCAGATATCCGTGGACTACAATTACCATGAACCCCACCAATGTTGTACTGGCAAGGGCTTATGGTAATTTTAGTCCATGGGCATCTGGAGAGCCACAGTTTGGCCTCCCTTGCCCTATCACAAGGTATGAACGTAAATATGTTCTTGCAGGTTTTGTCAGGCACATCTGGATGCAGACAAGGATGGAGCCACCGCCTGAAGGATTTTTGAACACTTCTCACCACCCCGAGCATTGTGCAAACTCTGCTCTGGTTTGCTTCCCGTAGGCCCTTTCAATTCCGTGTCGTCTGGTTATTCCAATGAAACAGAAATCTGCTCGCCTGCACTTTTGTTCAAGCAATCAACATCCCCCCTTCCCCCCCCCCAAAAAAAGAGAAGCTTCCAAACCAAGAGTTTAAATTGTCCGAGTGTTCTAGCCGCATTATGAAATCTGCAAAATAAATAGTTGGATTCCGATTGGAAGTTCTCTCCCTAGTTGTTCAATTTGTTGTAGGTAGTCCAGTTATATTAGGAGGGGTATATTCTATACCCCAATTGGTATAGAATAATAATATGAAGTTTCCGTTCTCCAAATTGGCCATTTACATGGAAAACAGTCTGTGCAACAGAGAAAAGCTATAGAATGTATTAAGGCAGGGATAGTCAACCTGTAAGAGCCTCTTGTGGCGCAGAGTGGTAAGGCAGCCGCCTGAAAGCTTTGCCCATGAGGTTGGGAGTTCAATCCCAGCAGCCGGCTCAAGGTTGACTCAGCCTTCCATCCTTCCGAGGTCGGTAAAATGAGTACCCAGCTTGCTGGGGGGGTAAACGGTAATGACTGGGGAAGGCACTGGCAAACCACCCTGTATTGAGTCTGCCATGAAAACGCTAGAGGGCGTCACCCCAAGGGTCAGACATGACTCGGTGCTTGCACAGGGGATACCTTTACCTTTACCTTAGTCAACCTGTGGTCCTCCAGATGTTCATGGACTACAATTCCCATGAGCCCCTGCCAGCAAACACGTTTGCTGGCAGGGGCTCATGGGAATTGTAGTCCATGAACATCTGGAGGACCACAGGTTGACTACCCCTGATCTATGGTCACGTCAACCTGCCCACCCCCTCTCAAAACGTAATCCATGAAACGAACGTACAAGGAGATTTATCCAAATGCTTACACGCTCATGCAGGACATACCAATGGGGGAAAAGCGTGAAAAGAATACCCATGCAGTTCTACTCTGCAGCATGAATAATCAGACTGGGGAAGACATATTCCCAAGAGAGCTCCTATCACGGTGGAATTCTGAATTATTCCTAGTCAAAAATAGGCTACTCTTCCAAAACAGAATCTTTTGTAAAACTCGAGAGGTTAGTATGGAAAATATAAAGTAAAAGACTCAAAAGGACAAAAAAAAAAACCCTTACTGTCTTCTCTTTACCCAGCGGAATACATTGTACAGGATTTGACCCCCACCTCTCCAGCTCCCCAGCTGAAAATGAGGATTACACATTTTTATCTGGCAGCAGCTGCAAAGAGGGAATTATATCATGGCTACAAGGTGCTTTGAAGGGAAAAAGAAATGTTGTTCTGTGGGCAGCAACAGAAAGACTTAACTTTGGAGCTTAGTTTATACATTATTTGCTGTGTTGTCAGGAGATAACGCACCTGACCCCCACGGACCGAGCCGAGGGGCCACGTCCCGGTCTTTGTATTATCGCCCTTGGAAAGAGCAGGGCTGGTTAATCGGCAGGAGGGCTGCAGGCCTCTTGTGCTGAAAAGCAGTGGCTGACAGAAAGGTTTCACCTTCTACTGCAAGTCCTCCAGCTGGCTGTTTGGCCGGACCGTAGGGACACAACCACAACACATAGCACAACGGATAAAACTGCTGTATCTTCTTAAAGTGCTTTTCAGATGTGCCAGTTGAGCTGCCAGGTAGCAAATTAATTCAAGGGGACTTTATAAATTAAGGTTGCCAAGCCCCATCTGGGAGGGGGGAGTGGAGCCCCTCCCCAATTCAAAGCGGAGGGAATTACCCCTTATGAGAAGGAAAAAAAACAAGCAAGAGGCCAGAAATAAATGTTGTGTGCCAACATTGGTGAGGTCGAGGGCAGAAGTGACACTCTGGTTTTTTTGGGGGGGAAAATCTATGGCAGAAGGGCTAATTCTACCATAGAGGTTTTGCCCACAAACCAGAGCACTGGGTAACATAGGCACGTTTCCACCTTCTTCACTTCCTGCTTCCTGTAAATCCACCTGCATCCCCTGCCAGCTGGTCCAATGGGTCTGCTGACACCAATATGAATGTACTAGGTTGAGTTTAAGAAATTCCTGGAGATTTGGAGGTAGAACCTGATGCTGGTCGAGTCTAGGGAGGAAAAGGAAGAGGTAAACAGCAGAACATGGCTCAATCCTTGGTATTTCCAGTTAAAGGATTTTGCAGGTGATGTAAAATACCTCTCCCAGCGACCCTTGAGAGCTGCTACCAGTCTGAGCAGGCAATACTGAGAGCAACGCTCCAAGGACCTGATTCAATATTAAGGCGCTTCATGCATTCCAATTGTCATGTGTTCAAACACTTCCTACCTGCTTGCCCTGTTCCAATTGGATTTGCAGCTCCCAGCAACTGCTTTTAAAGTCAAATCGAAACATCAAGGGACCTAATCACAGATCTCCATCCTCTTTCATGTCTGCCTAACCACCCTTTGGCCGTGGCCTTTGGGAAGCTTCCATTTGGGCGTCTTCCCCGAACGCATGGCAGCTAACCGAGACCAAAGCCATTTTCATATCTCCTCGGCACTTCACAAGGGAGGCTGGCAGGAGAAATTTTTTAAAGAAGAAACCCTGAAACGTTTCCTCCACACATCCTTCAGTTGTGCAGCGCTTGAAAGTTTTCACGGTGTTTTATGTCATTTTGTCTGGCAGGTATTACGCGGAATTTGTTTTCAGATTTTTACATTAAGAAATATTTCTCAAGCTTGAGGGCCGTTCTGCCCATGGACTGGGATTCTGCAGGGCCTCCTACTTTTAGAAACTTGGATCCAGCAATCCTACATAGATGATCTTCTCCAACGCTTTCAGGGGTGGTCCTTCAGAAGAACACGACGAGCCAGAGAGCAGCAAAATGGCGGTCGTTGCATTTGAAGGCCAACCACCAGTGACAGAGTATTCCATTGACATCTGAAGAACAACTTTGTGAAGGGAGTGTGTCCCCTAGGGATACGTGGTGTGTGTGCGTGTGCACGTGCGTGAGAGAGAGAGTGCTTTAAACCAATACATTGTAAAGCCAGCGTCTTGTTATTTCCCCTCCTGATTTTTCCCCAATCATAGTGAAACAGCCGGCCATTAGCCACTGGTCGCTGCGGGAAGGATGAGAAGCCGTTACTGCCACAAAAGCTCTTTAAATATAATGAAGTGAGGCCGAGGAGAAGGAGGAGGGAAGAGGTTCCAGCAAAGTACTTGGGTTTGTACACTTGTTATGAGCGGGCCTCGCTGTGAAGATCACTGGGAAAGGTCGTTTGAACCGGGTGGTTCTCAAGCTTTCTCCTGAACTGCTTGCTCAGATAAAAGCATCCGGCTGTGGAAAAGGGATCATCAGTTCCTCCTCCTGGAAGATATTCATCGCCGGCTACACCCCTCGAGCCCGATGTGGGTATTGTCATTTGCCCAGCAAGGATAACAGCAAAAGCTATCAACGGTTCCAGCAGACGCGGTGCCAAATGATAGAACAGGCAAGCTTTTAACAATTACTCTCGAGAGAAGGCCAGCGGGCCGGAAACGGAGGGCACACCGCGGAACCGGGAGGGGCACGCCGGCAAAACCGTATTCTGTGTCACAGGCGAACACCAAAGCTCTTTCAGTCTATCCCCGGTGACGTGCATCAGCAGCGTCAGCTTGCAAAACTCCTCTTCGAGAAAATAGGCTGGCAATTCAGTTACATACCGCCGATACGTGTTATTAAATTACAAAAGCCGTGTGCCAGGTCGGATCCCGCCAGCTTTTTCATTTGGTTTTGCTGAACTCGCCTCCTGACTCCATTCCCCATCCTACAAAGGCAATAAGAAGAAGAAGAGTTGGTTCTTATATGCCGCTTTTCCCTACCCGAAGGAGGCTCAAAGCGGCTTACAGTCACCTTCCCTTCCTCTCCCCACAACAGACACCCTGTGAGGTGGGTGAGGCTGAGAGAGCCCTGAGATTACTGAAGAAGAAGAAGAGTTGGTTCTTCTATGCCACTTTTCTCTACCTGAAGGAGTCTCAAAGTGGCTTACAGTCGCCTTCCCTTCCTCTCCCCACAACAGGCACCCTGTGAGGTGGGTGAGGCTGAGAGAGCCCTGATATTCCTGCTCGGTCAGAACAGTTTTATCAGTGTCGTGGCGAGCCCAAGGTCACCCAGCTGGCTGCATGTGGAGGAGCGCAGAATCAAACCCGGCATGCCAGATTAGAAGTCCACACTCCTAACCACTACACCAAACTGGCTCTCTAATAATGACTAGGCAGGATGGGCCTGCTGTTTAGAAGAAGCAGATTACAGTCCTCTTCCCTTTCTCTCAACACAGTGTTGAGAGACACCCTGTGAGATAGGTGAGGCTGAGAGAGCTCTGACAGAACTACTCTGCGAGAACAGGACTGTGACTGGACCAAGGTCAGCCAGCTGACTGCAGGTGGAGGAGCGGGGAATCAACCCCAAATCTCCAGATTAGAGGCCACCGTTCTTCACCACTACACCAAGGTGATTCTTTAAAAGGATGTCGTCACTGGGGCCGCTGTTTCCAGGCAAGGGACATGCAAAAGGGGTTGGCCATTGCTTGCCTCTGTGAAGTGACCCTGCACTTCCTTGGTGGTCTCCCCATCCATGTGCTAACCAGGACCGGCTCATGCCTTGAATAAGACGCGGTTGGTTTTAATGGTGCTGCGGGACTAAAAAATTCGTTCTGCTGCTTCAAACCAACACGGCTACCCACTTGAATCCATCAAAATTCTATTTTGGTAGCCCCAAACTGGTTTCAGTTGGGGGGGGATGTCCAGATCTTTAGAAGGCAGATCTTCTGTCCATTTGCAATAGTGAAGCCAGCACTTCTAGATGGTCCATCAGGACCTCGACCGTAGGCCTGGTAGAACAGCTCCATCGTGCAGACCCTGAGGCACTGGTTAAGATCCCGAAAGTCCTCTCTTGGCAGAGCACGCCAACCAGGCCGAGGCGAGGACCGAAAAGGCCTGGATTGCATCATGGTTGCCTCTTTACATGGTTTACAGACAGAAGAAGATCCCCAAATGTACGGGAGGGACTGAACGCTGCAGCAAACTGCAATCCATTTTCAGGATTCAATTATTCTGCATACCAGGGGAGTCCCCAAAATATATAGAAAACCAGGTCTTGTCTTTGGTTTTTATTATCCACATGGGGCCCACCCAATTTGTTATTCAATACAGAGAGCTACAACTCCTGTATTTATATGCATGAATGCTATGTAAATTGTGTATTAAACACACACAGTACAGGCAAGCCTACAGAAACGGTGACAAATGTAGGAACCGTCACATATTGTGGATGAAATACGCAAATGGGGAAAGAAGTTTGTGTGTGGGGGGGGGAGGGGGGTCTCATCCCAAGCCAAGGGTACCCATATCCTCATGCTTGTACCTTGCAGACCACATTATCCCTGGTCTGGTTGGGCTATCCTGGGAAGACGCCACCGAGGTCTTCCCCGCAGGGTTCCACCCATTACCTTAACAAAAAAGATGTTTAACATTCCTTCCACATTGCTACCCAGCAGGATACAGTGTGCATTTTTCTTTATTACGGGAAGAAAGGAAAATGGCCAATTTGTTCTCCAAGTGCAAAAAGCTGACATTATACAGGGCTTACAAATGGCTGAACAATTCAATGACAAAAAAGAGGATGGAGCCAACAACAACAAAAAAATTTATTATTATTTTTTTTTCTTTTTGGCTGATAGTTACAATGCAAACCACTCCGGTTCTTTAAAAAAAAATGATTTGATGGAAGCCAACCGCTGAAGTGGAGCTTTTGTGTTGGTAAGTATTGAGCACTTAGATATGACCTTTTATCTCCGAGTCAGAGTAATGAAACACTTGAAATGCACACACTCACACACACGGAGTCACCTGACTTGAAGCAGCTCTCAGCGGCTTGGAATTTGCTTCCAAGAAGACCTATACAATCAGAACAGCTATATTTGTCCGCAGTGAATTATTCAGATATTTGCGGCTTTACGTAGCGACGGTTCAAAGGAACCTATGAGCCAAGGATGGAAAGTTCGATTGTTGTTGTTTTTTAAAAAACAACCACCACCTTTCACTCACGAAAGGCAAAGAGGGGGAAGAAAGAGCCTTATTTCACCCTGTTATACCTAACTGCCCCTTATCAAAGCTCTGGTTCATGCAGAAGTCTGCCAAGGATGTTGCATATGGTGAAAAGTCACCGTGTTGTAGCTACCTATGAACTTTCAGCCCTCTCTCCATAGGAAGGCTAGTCCCTAGGTGGGACCCACAGGTCCTCTGGAATTGTAGCTCTTCTCCAGGTGAAAGATATCAGTTCTCCTAGAGAAAATGGTGACAAAAAAGGACTTCATAGCATTGTACTCCACTGAGGTCCCTCCCTGCCTCAAGTCCCTCCTGTTTCCAGCTCCACCCACAAAGTTTCAAGGCAACCATTCTCTTTAGTAGAACTGTCTCTGTACTCTGGAGATGTTGAAAGTCCAGGCTACCTCTGGGCTCCACCTAGAGGTGGAACCCTTGCTGGGGATAATTTTCCTCTTATAGGTATCTACTAGGGGCCAAGACCGTTGCATTCAGGAGCCCTAGATTAGGGGGGTGGGGTGGAAGTACTCTACGAACAGTCTCCCACTCTCCCCAGGACCTGGAAAGGCTGCAGGCTGGCGGCCCCTGGGCAGGGAACTTACGGGTTTTAATGGATGTTTTTGCATCCTCTTGTGCTAGTCTATGACCGTTATAAAACTAACTGAACACAGGCAGGGGCAGATTTCACGCAGCAGGGATCTGCAGCCTCTGAGCCTCGGAGGGAAGTGGAAGGAGGAGGGGGTGGTCAGGGGTGGGGGACGGAAGGCGATTGGCTGGCCGCTGGACAGACAGGCAAGCCGGTTGGAGGAGGAGGCACCCAGGGGTGGGACAGCCACCCTGAGTGGGTGTTAAGCGCTGAGTGGCATTTAAGCCATGAGACACCCTCCTCTTCCGAGGCCTTACTAGAAATAGATTGGATCTCTGCATGATTGCGCAATAGCTTGTTTGGAAAATAAAACTCGGTGTATAATGATTTAAAACCTGCATCCTCTAAAACCGTAGCTAACTATAGTAACTATAACCAAGGAACGTTTCAACAGAAGCATTAATGGGCTTTTAAGGGCTTAAATCTTAAGTCCAAACAGTGCCATCTGACAGAGGATCACTCCCGCGCGACACGGCAAACATTCAAAGTCTATTGCAAACACGCCGAAGGAAATTAAATTATATATACACATGGGTGTGTACTCATGTAGCTAAATATGCAATAAATCAGAAATGATTTAAGTAATGGTGTTGAGTGTGGTCCAGTGCAATATGCCAAATACGTTTAAACTTAATGGAAAATATTGAATGTTGATAGTCATAAGGTTGGACTGCCAAAGCTTCTAACTGGGAGTGGATTCCGGTGTAGAATTACAGCAGTCTCTCAAACCTTTCAAGTAATTGGAGAGAGCCTTCACGTCCCCTCTCCACCTCCCCTTCTCTAGGCTGAGCATCCCCATGTCCCTCAGCCTTTCCTCAGAGGGCTTGCCCCCCCCCCCGGCCCTGGGATCATCCTCATCGCTCTCTTCTGCACCCTCTCAATTTGGTCCATAATATTCAGGCATCCTAAGAGCCTCTTGTGACGCAGAGTGGTAAGGCAGCTGTCTGAAAGCTTTGCCCATGAGGCTGGGAGTTCAATCCCAGCAGCCAGCTCAAGGTCGACTCAGCCTTCCATCCTTCCGAGGTGGGTAAAATGAGCACCCAGCTTGCTGGGGGGTAAACGGTAATGACTGGGGAAGGCACTGGCAAACCACCCCGTATTGAGTCTGCCATGAAAACGCTAGAAGGCGTCACCCCAAGGGTCAGACATGACTCGGTGCTTGCACAGAGGATACCTTTAGCTTTACCTTTTTATTCAGGCATCCAGGAGGACTCGAGGTGTTGTCTGACCAATGCAGGATACAGCAGGACCATGACATCTTGTGGTTCTAAAGTGATGCCTCTGTTGATACAGCACAAGACTGCATTTGCTTCCCCCTGAATCACACTGTCTGTTCATATTTACAGTCCACAAGTGCCCCAAGGTCTCATTGACACACACTGCTACGCAAAAGTATATCAGGGTACAAAGCATTTTGTGAGTTTTTATACCCCGCTTTTCACAGCCCAAAGGAGTCTCAAAGCGGCTTACAATCGGCCTTCCCTTCCTCTCCTCACAACAGGCACGCTTATGAGGTCAGTGGGGCTGAGAGAACCCTGATCTCATTGCTCTGTGAGAACAGCCCTACCAGGGCTGTGACTAGCTCAAGGTCACCCAGCCGGCTGCACACGGAGGGGCGGGGAATCAAACCCGGCTGGCCGGATTAGAAGCTGCCGCTCTTCAGACCTGCACCAAGCTGGTGTCCTGCACATGCAACATCCTGCACCTACCACATCAACCCCCCTGCACATAAACGTCCTGCACATGCAGCATCACTTTCCAATGAGGCAAAAAAATACCTGTGGAAATAAAAAAGGAAGTCAAAACGACTCCAACAGACCGGGTCTGTCCAACCGTGAAACCATCAAGGCAGCGGCAATATATTTGTCAACTATATTAAACATAGAGTGCCACTTAGTGGCTACGCAGGCAACATGTGTGATGATCCTGAATATCCGACTTAGCCGAGGAGACGAAACCACTGGTTAATGTGAATTCAACAACCGGAGTTCCCCAGCAAGGAAAATTCCACTCACGGAGCACGACTCGCCCTGCGAAAGCCTGCAGGCCGAGCAAGGATGTCATGTACAATCTTAACCAGAAATAAATAAGGCTTCCGCACTACTCTGAAGCATTGCTACAAGTCACAGGAGCGCATAAAGTACAGTGATGTAGCCTAATTGCACTGTTGCCATGGCTATGAACAGGAGATTGGTCTTCCAGTCCAATCTTCAGTAAATGGCCTGGGAGCAGGATCTGCGGCGAAATTAGAGGAGACGCTTCCTTCTAAGCGTTTTGGGGGATGTATTATTATTCTTTATTCATTGTATGGCCTGTGCAGTGTAGACAGGAGGCCAAAGGATTGTCTAATAACCAGGTAAGGGATGCTAAGAGGTGGTTTGGTCATTTCCTGCCTCCGCATCATGACCCCTAGTGGTCCTTAGAGGAACTACCACCCAAACCCATAGAGGTCTCCCATATGCAAATACTAGCCATAAATGTTCAGCAAATTTAAAGCAGGTATATATAAATTAATTAACTCCCATCCAGGAAACCTTTCCAGGGCCTTCTAGAATCTCCAATTCCACGAAACCCTGGTTGAGAAAGCCTGCACTACTCCAAGAAACAGTTGCTCCTCTTGCATTAGGTAAATGCACACATAGCCATCCACGAAGTCAAACAATGCCTCCTTAGAGGTAAATGTTGTCTGTTGTGCCTGAGATCCCAAGCAGAAGCCTTTCACATCGAACTGGGAGAGCCAGTTTGGTGTAGTGGTTAGGACTGTGGACTTCTGGCATGCTGGGTTTAATTCTGCACTCCCCCACATGCAGCCAGTTGGGTGACCTTGGGCTCGCCATGGCACTGATAAAACTGTTCTGACCCAGCAGTGATATCTGGGCTCTCTCAGCCTCACCCACCTCACAGGGTGTTTGTTGTGGGGAGAGGAAAGGGAAGGCAACTGTAAGCCGCTTTGAACCCCTTGGGGTAGAGAAAAGTGGCATAGAAGAACCAACTCTTCTTCTTCTTCTTTATCTCCTGCCCAGTCCTTCTAATGGGTGATGCCAGGGATCGAACCTGGGACCTTCGGCTTGGAAAGCAAGTGCTCACCCACTAATCCATGGCTCTTTCTCTGTCTACAACCTGGATGTCACTGCTGATGCATTGCCTTGGACAACTAAATCAGAGCTTGGCAGAGTGAAATGCTGCCCAGGGAATTGGGGCTTATCGTTTGGAGGGGCCTTTAATTTCTCCCTCACAAGTCCTTATATTCTAATCCAGTTAAGGTTAATGACTTACTGATTAACAACAGCGGACACATTATGGGGGAATTATCCACGCTGGTGGTGGTGATTTTAGGAAAGGCTTTGAAGAGCTCTTCTTAAAATGGATGAGCATCATTCTGAAGTCATATTTCCTAAACGCCTTGACAGGTGTGGCCGCAGCATAGTTATTCATCTCCGGAGTGCCTTTCAAGTTCCTTTTTTTTTTCTCTACGTAAGTTTGGCAGCAGAGCAGAGATTCTTCTGGAGGAAAGAAGGGAAGTTCAGGGGGAAAGGGTAGGTTCGACTTGGCCGAGGAACAATGACGTCTTTGCTCAACAGGAGCACACAAGGAAGATAACGGCAAAAAAAAATAGAGTTTGTGAGTTCGCAAGTATACAACACAACAATGGATAAACAAAAATTCCAAGTCCTGCTTATTGTCCGATCCTTCGAAGCCAAAGGAGGAATTCTCTATAAGGCATGTTGAACAGGAATCCGGTATAACAATACCTGTTGCATGACTTTCTTCAGCAACATGTACAATCAGGATATAAGCTCACAATGGCACCTGGCTCACAATAGTTTGTGTCTCACCTTTAAACTGAGTGGCCGCAGGAATTATTTCTCTGGTACTTACTGATCCTCCATATTGTACATGAAACAGCCATTGTTATAAGAGCCAAGAACCAACTCCTCTTCTTATACCAGATTCCTGTTCAGCATGCCTTAGAGAGAATTTCTCCTTTGGCTTCCAAGGACTGGACAATGAACTTGGAATTTTTGATTATACAGACATCACTTCCATGTATACCCAAGAAGCGGCAAAGGCTAACTATAGGAATTGCCAGAAACTCTATGGTAAAAACTCAGAGCTTCTTGCAATTCCTAGAACTACCCTTTGTCACTTCCGGGTTGCAACCAGAAGTGACCTAGTGATATTGGTGACATCCTGCCAACCATACCTTGTCCATCCCCAGCCTTCCTGGCAATGCTTCCGTGAGTGGACAGCAAGTTCTGGTGCTGCACAATCCAAAAATACGCTCTCGCTTTCAAGATCCATCCCTCTCCCAAGCAGGTCAACACTAACAAAAAATTAATCGTCCTGTGACTTGCACATTTCATGTTCCCTTTTATACCTCCCTCTTGGCGCCTATTACTTCCATATAATCCCTCCGTTGTCTGCAGAATTGGCTGTTCCACAAACAATTCTGAGAGCACAGGCCTTGTGTTTCCTTGTTACAGCGAATTTGCCGTAGTTGTTCCTCTTCTTTCTTTTAATATCTCCCCTAATTGCTTGACCAGCTCCCATCTAGTAAAACCAGAAACACCTCTCTCTTTTTTTCTTGTCTAATAACATTAGCTGCTGAGTACAGAGCCCCTTAATAATTTGACAAAGTCATCAAATCTTCAATTTTTTAAAAAAAACCTTCTCAGGCTTTTTTGAATATTCACTGCAAGGCGCTTGCTTCTCTGTCTCAGGTAGGATTTCTCTCCCTTGTTATTTGCAGCCGTTATTAAAAAAAAAAAAAGCAGGCTTTAAACAACAGAAGAGCTGTTTTATTTACTGGCAACCCGCTTTAAGTGGTTATTATTAGACTAATGTGCTCGAGTGGCAAGATCTAATTTCAAGATGAGGACAAAATAGAAGAGAAGATTGCGGGTCACTGGGGTGGGGGTGGGGGGGACGTAATTAAAATCTCTCTCTCTTCTAAGCAGAGCTGGTCGTGCACAATGGTTACACTGCTGACTAACAACACGGCAACACAATACGGCAGACGCTCGTTGGGTCACAAGTGTGTGGAGCAGACATGCAGCCAAGTGAAAAACACCTCATTCAGCACTGTTTTCCTCCCACCCCTCTTTTACCAGAGGAAAGAGCATCTGGGGAGTTTCCTTCTACTTCCATATGAAGAAGAAGAGTTGTTTTATACCCCGCTTTTCGCTGACTGAAGCAGTCTCCAAGTGGCTTCCCAATTGCCTTCCCTTCCTCTCCCCCACGTCAGACACCCTGCGAGGGAGGTGGGGCTGAGGCACCTCTGACAGGAGGGCTCTATAAGAACAGATCTCCCAGGACTGCAGCTGGCCCAAGGTCACCCAGCTGGCTGCATGTGGAGGGGCAGGGAATCAAACCTGGCTTGCCAAATTAGAAGCCCCCACCATGCCCACACAACACTTTCCACTAACAAAGCAGGATGGAGGAAAAGCTGGAAATCTCCTTCTTCCCGTTCCCCTATACAGCTCCCTTACAGCACCAAGCAAATTAGTACCTTTAAAGCAGGGGTAGTCAAACTGCGGCCCTCCAGATGTCCATGGACTACAATTCCCATGAGCCCCTGCCAGCACTGGCAGGGTCTCATGGGAATTGTAGTCCATGGACATCTGGTGGGCCGCAGTTTGACTACCCCTGCTTTAAAGAGTTTGGGAAGTAGAGGGCGCTCCACAGAGTATGACAAAACGGGCAATTTTCTCCAGAGGACTCTGGAGATCAGATGGAATTCCTGGAGATCTCCAGGCCCTACCTGGAAGCTGGCAACCCTACCTAGAACAACATCAGTATTTTTTTCCAGGTTCTACAAACGCCGTCTTCACACTTTTGTCTTACTGCTTTGGAACTGTTTACAAAAGGCGTAGCTGAACGGCAGTACCATAAAAGCCGATCTCGATTTGGTGCCCATTAAAACATGATTGGGGGGGGGGTAGAGATTCTCGTCCTTTGGAAGGATGCAGGAGAAAGGTCTTAATTAACACGGCTGGAACTTGTGTTAATTTTCTCTCCGGCCAATTCAACATCGACTGTATTAAACATTTCAAAGCCATTTAAGCTTTTCTGGCTTGGGGAGAAAGCGGAAAATCCACACTCTCTCCAGGGTCATCCCAGGTTTAATTAATAGTCGTGGTAATTTGCTAGAAATCTAAAGGTGATATTTGAAAGAGAAGTCACATGGGGTACTTCACATGCGGTGTGAACCCAGCACCTGCTTTCCCTACTTACACAGACAGGCCTTTCCTGATTTGGGCCAGTTGGCCCATGGCCTTCTGAAGTGGCTAATGATGGTCTGGGAGTTGATGGGCAGTGACCTCAGCCACTTAAACCTTTGTTACCAAAGGTTCCTCTCACTTCTGGGGGCATGGTCAGCTGACATCACTTCCTGGTCAAGGAGGCGTGGGCAGCTGACATCACTTCCTGGTATCTCAGAGCCTGAAAAAATAAATTTCAGCAAGACCTGCCATGGTCAAAAGGTTGGAAAGGGTTGTCCTAGAGTAAGACAGAGTCTCCAGTCTACTGGTGCTGGCATCTCTTTTCCAAGTCAGGGCTTGTTGAACCATATCTGAAAGCGTATCAATCAGATTTCCTAATTATAGAATCAAACTTCCCCTAGGACAACCCCTGCAGTTTACTAGGAAGCTACAGCAATGCCTAAAACACCCAACTACCACCAGCAGGGTGTTTATCACATAACATATTGACAAAGTACATATTAAACTAAAAAGAGTCCAGTAATGAGAACCATCTGAAATCTCAGCAGGAACTGCCAGGGATGAAGGGAGGTTGGCAGCTTGCTGAATGACCACAGTATTTCAAATGATCACAATTCGAACAAGGAGGTCATATTGCTAGTTCTTTGATTCCCTGTCCTTTTCCTAGTAATCCCGAACATTCAATTTGTATTCTTCATGCCATCTGAAATGCAAATCAACATTCCTTTTTGAATGCCATTGTATGTATACCATGACTGCAAGGTCTTTTTCCTGGCTGCTGACTCCATCCTCGAATATTTGAAGGTAGATTTTTTGGAAAAATCTCCAATGCAATTTAAAGATAATATATTTTTTTAATGAAAGTGGTTTAAAAAAAAAAAAAACCAAGGCGGGAGAGATTTGGGGAGCAGAAGTGACAGAACGGTGGTCTTATTTCCAACTCACTACCTTCCTCCTTCAACAATCTCTTGCCACTGCAAAGGTAGAATAGCATAGTGGTTAGAGCAGCCTTTTCTACTTTTTTACCATTGAGAGACACCTGAAACATTCTTCAAGGCTTCAAGAAACCCCAGATGTTGTACGATTGTGCGGAATATGGTTGGGAAGCACAGCCCAAACCCATCCAGGGCCTCTCCCTTTTACACTCCCCTCTAGTTCCATCAATGTCCATTATTGGAGAGAGCCAGTATCAGGATCACACAGAGCTGGGGAGACGACAAAAGGTCATCCAGTCCAGCCCCCCACCTCCCAGGAACTTTAAAAGCCCACGCCTGACAGATATCCATCCAATCTCCTCCTAAAAACTTCCAACAAAGGAGACTCCACCAAGCTCCGAGGCAGCATATTCCCTGTATGAACAGCCATCTAAAACCGCAGTAAAGAAACTGGCCCCCTCTTCAACATGCCTACCTTTTACATACTCTCCTGGCTATAGCCCACCCATGGCATATGATAAACACAAAAAACAAAACAAATCCTTATCCAGTTGAGAGTGGTGGTGTGACAATCTGGCAAGTCCTTCCCCCCTTCCTTCTCTTGAAATATTCTCATATAGTAACCTTGCACCCAATTTCCTCTTTGACTCCTCCTATAATTTACAAAGCCCTCCCTGATAAACAGATAACAAATCATCTTCGCCTCAACATAGCGACTCGGAGAAGTTGAGGAATGCTTGCTCCGTTCTGCATCCATCCCCGGCCACTATATCAGGCTAGGTAAACACCTGCCAGGAAGTACAGGGTTGCAGAGCAGACTTATCAGGAAGAGTTGGAAAAGTTCAGGACAAGGTTGATCTGTTTTTCCACACACTCTCCTCTCCCCCACCTCAGCAGAATATATACAGCTTGACAAAGGCCCGTCAAGGACGACGGTAGCAAAGCATAGACAGCGTAGACACCCGGCTGCATCATATTTCCTACCCGCCTTATTTAGTTTCTTATTTTGTGTTAGCGGGGTTGCCAGCCTCCAGGGGAGACTAGCTGAAGGTCTCCCAGATTACTACAGAGACCAGTTCTCCGGTGGGGAAAGCAGCTTGGGAGTATGTAGATGCACCGCTCCATAACCAAATTCCTAAAATGGACGCTATATAATAACCTTTACAGAATAACCTTTCAGCCCAATGACGTTTTATGCAGGGTGTCAGCTTTCATGTGCATGAAAGATATATGTCGTGTTCGGATATATGTTGTATTCTGGTTGCAGCCCTTACAACAGCCCTGCAAGGTAGGCTGACAGAACGCCTTGCCGAAGACTGCCTAGAAGTGCCCTCATTCAAACCAGAGAATTGCAGATAGGTAGCGGAGTCTCCTGTCCTTAAACATAAGCCTGTGTGTGTGTGTGTGTGTATCTGCTGTTCTCCTTTTATTTTCCTCCATGGCAATTAAAATTGCAAGATCCTCAGGGCAGGGACTTGTTCGTGCTGAAGCTGTTCTATAAAGTGCAACATAAATCAACGGCAATGCAACCACGTAACCATCGCCCCCCCCCCCATGTTTATTATTCCTTGCTGAAGAGAGTCACGGTCTGCTGAAGCTGTCTCTCTTCAGCCAAGATTGCCCCTTCTCTACCCCTCCCTTGCAAGAGCTCCTGTTTTCAATCTAACCACGATAATATTGCAGGAGTCTTCAGGACGGCGGACGTGACAGGCCGTGGAATCTTGATGTTCCCCCTCCTCCCTTAGACACTCCGCCAGCCTACCTGCTATATTTGATTTTGCCTTTTTCTGCTTCACTGATATTTCCTCTCTACCTACTGGATTAAGATTGAAGTCTCTGGGTATCTGCGGCCCTTTCCTTGTCGGACACCAGCATGGCGTTCGGTCTAATAACACAGAAGTTATTTTAAGGTCAGCGCGAAGAAAGAAACCTGGGTTTCTTGCTAGGCAGATTTCATAGAGTCGGTATCTTTTCCGAGCAACGGACTTGACAGTGACGGGATATGATATTTCGTCCATGGTGCCTCCATCTGAAATCTCAGCAAACCAACGCTCCAAGTGAGAGGAGCGCAAGGAGAGAGAACATTTTGTCTATACCGCTTTAAATAGTTTGCAGAACCACCGAGAGTTGCAGGAAAATACGCCCTGAAATGCCCTGATTAGGACCAGGGGTGCTGAAAAATTCGCACCAATATTCGGTTTTCAGTTGCAATCAGATGTGAAACTAAGTGGATGATTTGGCGCAGGATGGTAAGGCAGCCAACATGCTGTCTGAAGCTCTAACCATGAGGCATCCCAGCAGCCGGCTCAAGGTTGACTCAGCCTTCCAAGGTCGGTAAAATGAGTACCCAGCTTGCTGCTGGGGGGTATACGGTAATGACTGGGGAAGGCACTGGATTAAATTCTGCACTTCCCCAAATGCAGCCAGCTGGGTGACCTTTATCACGGTACTGATAAAACTGTTCCAGCAGTGATATCAGGGCTCTCTCAGCCTCACCCACCTCACAGGGTGTCTGTTGTGGGGAGAGGAAAGGGAAGACAACTGTAAGCCACTTTGAGCCTCCATCGGGTAGAGAAAAGTGGCATATAAGATCCAACACTTCTTCATAAGTTACCAGGCAATAAATGCAGCTCAGGTCGGAACACATTTGGCATAGAGATGGTAATGGAATCAACAGCAGACATGAGAACAGACTGTGTGTCCAGTGGTCCCCCCCTCCAGAAAACAACTTGGATTTCTCTACCTATAAATGTGGCTGAGAAAATTCTGTTCCATTATATCTGAAGAAGTGTGCTTGAACATTAAAGCTTATGGCTGGAACAAAACTCTCTTGGTCTTAAAGGGACTCAAGCTTTATTCTGATAGCAGCTGTAACCTATTTTTGTTTAGCAACCCACGCTTTGAACACCTGAAGCAGCCTTCTACCTTGTGAGGCAGTCAGTCTATCAGGGTCAGCTTTACCTGCAATGACTGGCAGCAACCCTCCAGGGCAGGGTAGTCAAACCGCAGCCCTCCAGATGTCCATGGACTACAATTCCCATGAGCCCCTGCCAGCATTTGCTCATGGGAACTGTAGTCCATGGACATCTGGAGGGCCGCAGTTTGACTACCCCTGCTCCAGGGACTCCGGTCAAGGTCTTTCACATCACCTACAGCCTAATCCTTTTATCTGAAGATGTGGGGGATTGAACCTGGGACCTTCTGCATGCGAGGCGGATGCTCTACCAGAGGCTTCCACGTTCTCTTTAGAAGTCTGGCTTATTTATGTATCTAAGACATGGCGACACTGCGCTCTCCAATTAAAATTCCCCGAGGCATTTTCCAAACCCAACCGGCAATACAACAGCAGATAAAAACGCTGCCATGTCTGCAAAACTCCAATGAAATCAGCATGACCCGACATGAAAACGATATAAAACATGACAGCTTTAAGACAGAGCTTTATTCAAACTGCACAAACCATATCCCGGCTGCTACATCTTGCAAGTCACACACGGCCTGGACTCTTATTTGTCAAGGGGGAAAGAAGCAAAAGGACTTTAAGAGCACAGAGATGCCTGTGACATGGCAAACAGATCTTGCGTATTCGCCTTTTTGACTGTTTCCACACCAGGGATATCGTTTGGATTTGCATTATTAAAGGGTTCAGTTTTTTGTCCGTTTCCGCACTGAAATTTGCCTCTGTGGGCACAGACCCAAATTGCCCCCCTCACTTGTTCTACAGCAAAGGAACCCTCAGAAAACGGTTTAAAACGGGACTAACGGGGTCTAATTTGGGGCTGCCAAATGCAGAAATGCATCCAATTGGGGTTTTCCCGAGCCCACCATTTTGAGTAGTTTGGGAATGCCCCTTTCCTCAACACTGTCCTCTCCTCCCCTCTCCCTTCCCACTCCCTCCATTCCAAAAAGTCTGCCTTTTTAACACTATAATGCTATTTGTAAGGGGTTTTTTTCCCCTTTAAAAAGCAGTCCTGCAGTCTTACACAGCGGTTATGATGTTATAATGTTATAACTCGGGATTTTTTAAAAATTACATCCAGGATACTTTCGGGGGAAGGGGGGAGGCAATCAGTGGTGCAGAATGGTGGGATTATGGGGCATAACCGTAACAAAGGTACAAGCAGGCACCATTTTGCAAATATATATATTTTTGAAAAAGGGGAATGGAGCAAAGCATGATGGGAGGCCAAAAGCACATTGCAAATTTCAGCCTGGGAAATAAAGGGGAGAAAAACTCAAATGTGAAAGGCTAGAGTCAACTCGCAACATCCAAAGGAAATCCAAAGCAAGGCTAAAAACAAGGTATGTCTCCTGATACAGAACCGGTCTTGGTGTGTACTTGGGTCAGCTGTCAGGATGAGAACCACAGAGAGATATGCTAGATCAGTTTTGCAGTCCACCAGAATGTCTTCTCGCTTGGGTTGAGCAGCACTGGTCTTCAATCAAGCATCTCAGTGACAAATGATGCCCCTTTCTCTGTCTTTTCCTGCCTGCCAGGCACTTAATGGTATGATCTTTGTGCTGCCTGGAAGGGCAGAAACACCTAGCACAGGTAAGCCATTGAAGAGGGCTGGCAAGCAAAACTGATCATTAGCTCTGCTACTATATAGCTGGTTGCTCAGCCCAAGGAGAACGAGGTATCCATCTTGAAGGACGAGCAGTTCTTTCTCTGACCAGTCTTCCTGGGGCACAGGTAAACAATTACATGGGGATATGCAATATGTGCAGTGTGCATAACTGAGCAGAATATAAAGGATGTCCTACAGGGGGCATCAGAGATTATGTATATTTAGTATAGATAGATTAGTAACTTCTGAATGATATTAAAATTATCTCCTCCAGTAACCTAATAGGCTCAACAGGAGACTATCTGCTTTTTGAACACGCTTCCTCCCTGCTTGCCTCCAGAACAGCAGTTGAGCAGATGAATGTCTACAGACAACAGCTAACAGTTATTTAGGTCTATCTCTCTCTCTGTTTCTTTTCTGCATGTTTAAACTCTGCCAACAAAGAAGCCAATATATTTATCTCCAGATTTGAGCCCTGGAGCATCTGATACCATCCGCTTTTGTTCTTTTCTTTAAAAAAAAAAAACCCCAAACAGAAAACAATGTGGCTTTTTCAAGCAAAAGAAATTAAAACTTATTCCTGGCATAAAAGTACTTTCTTTACCATAAAGAAAGCATCTGTTTGCGTTTAAATCTCCAAGCGTGGTACCCTAAAGATATATTGGATTTTTGTGGCAGGAAAGAAAAAGAAAAAAAAGAAAAAGGAAAAATTTTAAGTAATGAAGCATGAACGTCAACATACACAAAAGGCAGTAAAGAGAGCCATAACCCATCTTTATAGCTTTGATGGCACCAACATGTCCTCAATTCCCTGGTCCTGCGAATGCAAAGGAAATAAATGTTTGCTTAAACAAAACTGAGCATGGTAGAAAGATGAAGAAGAAGAGTTGGTTCTTATATGTCATTTTTCTCTACCCGAAGGAGTCTCAGAGTGGCTTACATTTGCCTTCCTTTTCCTCTCCCCACAACAGACACCCTGTGAGGTAGGTGAGGGCTGAGAAAGCCCTGATAGTCCGGCTCAGTCAGAACAGCTTTATCATTGCTGTGGCAAGCTCAAGGCCACCCAGCTGGCTGCATGTGAGGAGGAGCGGGGAATCAAACCCGGCTCACCAGATTAGAAGCTGCCGCTCCTAACCACTACACCACGCTGTCCATTTGCTGCGGCATGCATAGATCCCCCAGCCTCCATTTCAAACCACTCCCACCTAGTGACAGTTACCACAGCGAGAGATGAAAAATGGCCTCCATGAAGCCATCACTGAGGGGCCAAATCTCTGCACATGCGCATTTCCCTATTTAATTTGGCACCGCTGTGGCAGGTTGCAAGTGCTTTTCAGAGAAGTACCCCGTAAGCACCTATTTTTATCTCAAGGTTGTGAATTTCTTACCATCTCTTTTTAAAAAAAATAGTGATCCAAATGCAATTCACACATTGGGAAGAAGGTGAGAAACCCCTGGGGGTGTTGAATAACTCCTACTAAAAGGCAATTACGCCACGCGCTCCATTCCTCCCTGCCTTTCACTGGAACCTACTATCAATCTTCCCTTTTTGAGCGCTTCTCCCCTCCCTCTGCCACTGTCGTATAAAGTACAGTGCGGTGTATTTATAGAGAGCTACGGTATTGTTTTCCAGCAGAACCATGATCTCAAGAACAATCATTGTGAGCACTGAAGGGAAAATTATCTGGCTGTTCTAGGCCCTGACAAGGAGGAACGCAAGCATGTTGTGAAAACAAGGAGGCCACCCACGGCCTGCATTTTGCTGTGTTCCCGGTCTAATTGGTACATGGGGAAAGAGTGCACTTGCCCCATCCAGCTTAGAACGCAACTAACAAAACAAGCCGATGGTTGTATCTCGATTATGCAAAAATATCTCTCGGAATTAAGCCAGAGCTGAAATGAGGAAGTGGCATTAGGTCAGCGTTTTCGCCCCGTACGAAAAGCTCTCTCTTTCAGCTGTTTTGCAGGGACAGAGTAAAAAAAACAAAACAGGGCATTCTCCCATGGGGTGGGCAGGTGTTGGGAGAGAGGGAGGGAACACATCTCTGTTGCCAAGACAACCGGGGTGCTGCTCCTGACTCACAACCACAAACAACCAAACTGTTCTGCTGGAGACAGCAATGGGGGCGTAGTCCGGTTTCCTCACTTGACACGAGGGCAACGTCTGACTGTTCGCTGCCCTCTAAAAAACCCTGTAGCCATCTCCAATAGACTACATGTCAGTGACCAGGGTTGCCATAACTTTTTACTGGTGGGCAAACTCCCACCAACACTCACGCACCCGCCCAGTGCTCAGTTGAGCACTCAGGGGGGGGAATAGGTTAGGGTGACATGTCAATATCACTTCCAGCTGGAATTTGACAGTGAAGCAGACAAACTCTAGGAATATTCATGATCTCTGTGGTTTTAACCATAGAGACTGGATGATATCTTAGGACACAGGTGATGTGACTTCCAGGTTCAAGTCCTCAAACAGCTCCCAGAGATTCCACACATGCACCCTAACAGTGACACTATCAAGTTCACTAAATGATCCAGGATTGACTGAGATTATGTAGCAAAGTAGAATTTAGTTGGGAGACACTGGCACCCCTCCTTTCCAACGAGTTGTGAACTGCACCCACATGGATCTTCTTGTGTGTGAGTTTCACTTTCACGTACTAACTTGGAAAGGTCAACATACTACGTTCAAGTCACTTCCTCATCTTCTGTTTTCATCAATTTCTGCTTCTTCTCTCCATAATGCAAGCAAAAGTATGTTCCCTTTTGCCATGTGCTCAATATGCACAGAGGAGCTGGGGGAGTTGGAACAAGACACCTCCCTCCCCCCTCAATCCGCAATATAATCTAAAACACACATGCAGCCATAGTAAACGAGGAGATGATACAAACGCAAACACAGCGAAGCAATAAAACAGCATGAACACAGTAAAATGACTGTAAACATCCAAAGACATAAAATTCAACCAGTCCAAGCTTCAGAGCGGAAGAATAAAAGCAAGAGTAAAACCATCAAACAGCAGAGGGGAAACAACAACCATAAAAGAAATACAAATACAATATTTAGCCAGTTCTTGCAGGAACTATTTAAAAAATACTCAATTAAGTGGCATCAGACAAACAAATCAACAGAACCCCACAGTAACTCTTGAGCTGAAAGGGGGGGGGGGATATCCTGCACCATTAAAAACTGAGCTAAAGATGTGTTGCTTAATTTATTTTTTCCTCCGAAATTTACTTTTTTAGTGCTGCTACTATCCCCCATTGGCAAGCTCCGTGGCACCAATCCCCTGAGTAGGCCTGCTAATTTCCAGGTGGAGCCTGGAGTCCCTCTGCTGTTACAACAAATCTCTAGGGAGCAAAAATCAGTTTGTAAAATGATAAAACTATCTAGTCCAACCCCCTGAGTGAAGGATAAGCCTAAAGCAACCACAAAATGTTTCCCTGGATAAAATGGCGGCTTCAAAAGGTGGACTCCATTGTGTCATATCCTGCCAAGGGCCTGCCCCTCTTCAAGCTCCACCCCCAAAACCTCCAGTATCTCCCAGTCCAGAGTTCTCAATACTGTTCCCAAGGCAACCTGAGCCCCTTGGATTCAAAGCTTCTAATACTGCCTCCCTTCTCGCCTTGGCCGGTCTGCAAAATCCATTGAGGAACATTTCCCCTCTGCTCCTAAGATAGCAAGGGACACACAGTAAAACTCTCAATCAAATATATCGATTGTAAGAAGTCCTGATTCAGGGGAGGAGAAAGTTGAATATCGATTAACACAGTTCAAAAGTTGCTTTGCAGGAAAAAGCAAAGATTTAAAAAAAACACCTTTTTATCCATAGTAAGTGTTGCTTTTTAGTTGTCAGTCACCCGACGAGAAGGGTTACTATCAAAAGCCTCTTACAGAAGGGACCCTACAAGGAAAGAAAAGAAAGGAAGAAAGACTACCCTTGTAGCACCTATTGGATTTATCTGAACACATCTGTTTTGATCTTTTTAAAAAAAGAATCAGCGAGTCCTACCACCTTTCACAATGCAGGAAGAGTAATTTGGCTTCCCTCCCCCTCTCCCAGGCTTGCTTTGATGACCTATTGATCTCCTCAAGTAGCTGCCTGAAACATCTGGAGCAGGCAGATATGGCCGCGAAAAACCATCAGAGCAAAGATAGGATTAAAGCTGGAAAAAAAATCTCGAAGTGACATTTCGTTCAGCGAGATCTGAAAATATCGGCCACTTTGCTTCCGACAAGGGCAGCACTACAGCGCTGGGAAAAGAGGAGTTACGGTGATGAATCTCAACAGGGCACAGAGCTTCTCCCCCCCCTTACATGTGGCATTAGGTGTACAAAATTAAAGGGGGCGCGTTACAAAGGGACTGCCTTCCCCGTGATCCCTACAACTGCCTCGCTGAAGAATCAAAGGAGAGAGCGAGCGGCAGAAGGCAGGAGAGCGCTTGATGCCGCCAGAGGCTGGGGAACTAATTTGGAGAGTTGAAAGGCCCTGTCCCCCTGCTTGCCGGAAGAGCTGAGCCATGGAGGGTAGAAAGCATTTTTCAAAAGAACCGTTTGGAAGCTTTACCTTGATCAGGAAATAGACCCCGTGCCAAGATGCAGATGCCCTTTGCCCAGGACGATAAAGAGACCCTAGATGAGATTCATTTGGTTAGTCTGAGCCAGTGGAGTTGCCAACTTTCTCCAGCTTCTCCGCAGCTGAAAGATGCAGGCTTCACTGGCTCAGGGGGCTAATGGTCTCACACACCCTCCCCCCCCAAAGCTTCCCCAGCTAACTTCTGCATGTTAAAAACTGCTGTTAAAAATGCAAACAACAAGCCGGCCAGCATTCTCCCCAGTCAGTGAGTAACTCTGCCTAATACAGCCTATTTAAGGCCTGCATGACATAGCCTAATTTGGTCAATATGAAGCATACATGACTGGACACAGCCTAATACAATCAACATGAGGTTCCCATGACCGGACGCAGTCAATATTAGGCCTCCGTGAATGTTAGTAGAATCAGTGTCAGACTAGGATCTGAGGGACCCAGATTCAAATCCCACTCATGCCAAAGAATCTCGTTGGGTGACTTTGGGCCAGTCACACTCTCAGCCCACTCCCTCACAGGCAGCCAGCTGAGTGATCTTGGACTCACCAAAGCCCTGATAAAGCTGTTCTGACCGAGCAGTAATCTCAGGGCTCTCTTAGTCTCCCCTCCCTCACAGGGTGTCTGTTGTGGGGAGAGGAAAGGGAAGGCGACTGTAAGCTGCTTTGAGACTCCTTTGGGTAGAGAAAAGCAGCCTATGAGAACCAACTCTTCTTCTTCTAAACACTCTTCTTCCTTTGTGCCATAGACACCTTTTGCTACCCTCTAAAGACCATATCCAGCTTTTTAAAATTGATTTTTAAATCTCTTCCCCTTTTTTATTAATTTTTTAAAATCCCTCCCTGCTCTTTTGTTATTTCTTTATATATCTCTCTCACTATATGTGTAGTGATGATGCCTTGTGCTGCTCAGCTTCCATTCTGATGGCTTGACATTTTAAAAGTGGCCGCTGAATTATCAGTTTCTACAGTTCTTCTATTTGCTCCACTCTGCGGTTAGATTATTGCTCTAAGCACTAAGGTGCTGATGCTGATATCTTATGATTGCCAAGGCCGTTTTTCTATATTACGACCGCTGTTTCCTTGCTCTTCTGTGCTGCCGCAAGCCACCCCAAGAAGTGAGCAATTGAGAGAGAGAGAGAGAGAGAGAGACAGAAACAAAGATTCGAAACAAAGCAATGCATGGTCATTAACTAGGAGGATATTCTGGGGTTCTTTTCTTGGGGGGTGGGGGGAAGCTGTCAAAATGCAAAGGTCATCCTGAAAAAGCAAAATGAATAGCTGAAGAACTGCATGTTCTGCATTCTCTCTGTATTCTCTGCATTATATTATGCTAACGTAGCGGAGTGATTATGCTAAATTAACAGAGGCACCAAATGCAAGAAATAGCAGTAATCATCCTGGGTGTATTTTCCCAATTTCTCTTGACTGATTAGGATCAGGAGAACTTCCCCACACACATCAACTTTGGATGACATGACTTCTCTCTTTTTGTTTACTGCCCTTTGGTCATGTCATGTAATAGGGTTGCCAGCTCTGGGTTCGGAGATTTTGAGGGCAGAGCTTGTGGAAAGTCGGGTTTGCAGAGGCCAGGGTCCTCAGTGGGGTTAACCCCACGGATTCCGCTCTCCAAGGGAAACTATATCTATTGTTTGGAGGTAAGTTAGCAGAAGAGCTCCAGGCCCCATCTGGAGATTGGCAACCCTAGTCTGCAACCAGTTTTAATGCAGTATATCTATGGTAGCATTTCTATTGTTCAGAGGAAAGGAGAACCATGATTTTGTTCCAATTGTGGAAACACCATGAAGGAAATTAGAACTTTCCAGTTGAAGCAAAATGGGTAGCATATAAGGTAAAGGTATCCCCTGTGCAAGTATCGAGTCATGTCTGACCCTTGGGGTGACGCCCTCTAGCGTTTTCTTGGCAGACTCAATACGGGGTGGTTTGCCAGTGCCTTCCCCAGTCATTACCGTTTACCCCCCCAGCAAGCTGGGTACTCATTTTACCGACCTCGGAAGGATGGAAGGCTGAGTCGACCTTGAGCCAGCTGCTGGGATCGAACTCCCAGCCTCATGGGCAGAGCTTTTTCAGACTGCATGTCTGCTGCCTTACCACTCTGCGCCACAAGAGGCTCTGGGTAGCTTATAGGCGTTTGCAAAAATTAACGTAATACAATAATGATAATAAATGATGGGACCAGGCTCTTGGTTAATGCCCTGAGGCAAATCCCAGTGCCCCATCATGGCTAATGCCAGCTCCACAGGACTGGAATACAGAATCCCAGTCCTAATGAGGGGAAAGGGGGGTTGGCAAAGACAGCAAGACAAGTTCAGTAGCACCCAGCTACACAACCAGACCCATCCAATAACCAAAAAATTGCAGAACAGAACCTGAAAGAAAAATCAAAACAGACCCCGGAGCCCTCGGCCTTAATCCACACACTCAATTATCTACCGCCACCTACCAAGCCCAAAGAACGCAAACAGTAAAATAAGGGGAAAAAAATGTTCTTCAAACCAGTCAAAGTCTTCTCTTGCGCTGATCAGAAGGCCAACACTGAATTTCTCAGGAAGCACTGCAGAGTCAGGGTAATAGTAAACTACAGCCACATGTTCTCCCAAACCAGTCTCCAACAGCAATAGAGTTAAGCTTAGCCAGACCCTTGTATTTATGCTCTCTGCACCAAAGAATTTCAAAAAGAGCCAACATCTGTGATTGGCTAAAGAGCAGCTCCTCCCCAAATTTAAATTCTTACCCCCCCTTTTTTTTGTTAAATAGGCAATGGGTGAGGAAAGCAAGAGTGTGAAGCTGATGTTCACAGCTGAAGACAGTAACAAGCCTGCAACTTGTTAGCTGGAGTTCACAGCTGAAGACAGTAACAAGCCTGCAACTTGTTATGCTGAAGTTCACAGCTGAAGACAGTAACAAGCTTGTAACTTGTTATGCTGGAGTTCACAGCTGAAGACAGTAACAAGCTTGTAACTTGTTATGCTGGAGTTCACAGCTGAAGACAGTAACAAGCTTGCAAATTTCAGGCCTCCATTGCAATGCTATTTGCAATGATTGGCTAAGCTTCCCCTAAGGGGCTTTTGTCATTGGTCTGCAAAAGATGCCTCTTTCCCCTCCCTCCTGGAAACCAGAACAAAAGGAAGAAAAGGTAAGCTTGCAACTTTCTTTCCCTTTAAAGTTCAAATTTCTCTCTTCATCAGCAGACAGCAGCTATTTGGTATAACTGAATAATGCTGGAAAATTATGAATATTTTGGGGGGTTTTCAGCACAGGCTATACTGGGTACCAACACAGATTCTCTTATCTGTATTTAGTATATGGAATACCAAAAAATACCAACAAGGGTATTTTCTGGCATTTTCCCCAGGTTTACGAAGCCAAATGCACAGGCACAGTTTTCCAAAGGTCTCAAAAGTGCTTAACTAATTTCTAGTGTCTGTTCTTTTTTTGTCAAAATTCTGAAGTATTATTTTTAGAATACTGGATGCTGGACAATAAAGAGATGACCTGTATAGTTCAAACACATAGTGTTGCAGGGCTCTTCTCATTTCTGAACATTCTGTCAGATGGCTGGTTTCCTGTATCAGATTATAGTTCATCTGTTTTTTTTGTGTGTGTGCTGGAATGATTCCACCCCATCATACCGAACAATGCAGAGCACGGCAGAGGTGAGGAGGTTCTGCGAACGCTTTTAATATTGAAATACAGCATTCACGGATGACAAACTTATGAAAGGCTGGGTGAGAATTTCTTTAGATAAAAAAGGATAAAGGGGGAAAGGCCATGTATAAGAATTGGCTAGTTCTCTGCTAAAATCATCCACTTTTTTTTTTTTTTTTGCAAATATTTACTACAGGCTGTACTTTATATCAGGGGTAGTCAACCTGTGGTCCTCCAGAAGTTCATGGACTACAATTCCCATGAGCCCCTGCCAGCAAATGCAAATTGTAGTCCATGGACATCTGGAGGACCACAGGTTGACCGCCCCTGCTTTATATGACAATCCTTGAGAAATACTATTTTAACTGCCTTGGAGTCTTTGGGGTTCCATCTGGTTTCCCATCAGAAGTGCCAGGATGCTACCCTGCTTGCTACACGAATTCTGATTGGTGGAATCGACCAGGTGTCTGAACCAATGTTGTCCTTTCTTTCACTTGAGTGCTTTGTCGCC